>NC_091983.1:230744969-231101422 GCF_044704955.1 Pristiophorus japonicus
ATACATTTAACTGAAAAGACAGGTGGGACCTCGGTTTAACATCTCATCTCAATAATGGCACCTCTCAGCACTCCCTCAGTACTGCTCCTCCAACAGTGCAGCACTCACTCAGTACTAAGCCTATGACAGCGCAGCGCTCCCTCAGTTCTGAGCCTCCGACAATACAGCTCTCCCTCAGTACTGCCCCTCTGACAGTGCAGAACTCTCTCAGTACTGCCTCTCTGACAGTGCAGCACTCTCTCAGTACTGCCACTCCTACAGTGCAGCGCTCTCTTAATACTGCCCCTCTGAATCCAACATTCCCTCAGTATTGCCCCTCCTACAGTACAGCTGGGTGTATTGCACTGGGAGTGTCAGCATTAATTATGGGATTAAGTGTCTGGAGTGGCTCTTGAACCCACGACCTTCTGATTCAGAGGTGAGTGTGCTGCCCACTGAGCCATGGCTGACACCTAATTAATGCCAAACTCACTCTTTCCACCACCGACGCACTGTGGCTGCAGAGTGTACCATTTACAAACGCACTGCAGCAACTCGCCAAGGCTTCTTCCTTTCAAACATTCCCTCCCTCACAGCACTGTGGGAGAACCTTCACCACACGGATTGTGTCAAAAGTCTAAATACACACATTCACTGGTTCTCCCTTGTCCACTCTGCTAGTTACATCCTCAAAAAATTCTAGAAGATTTCTCAAGCATGATTTCCCTTTCATAAATCCATGCTGACTTGGACCAAGTCACTGGTCCTGCTTTCCAAATGTGCCGCTATTTCATCTTTAATAATTGATTCCAACATTTTCCCCACTACTGATGTCAGGCAAACCGGTCTATAATTCCCCGTTTTCTCTCTCCCTCCTTTTTTAAAAAGTAGTGTAACATTAGCTACCTTCCAGTCCATAGGAACTGATCCAGAGTCGATAGACTGTTGGAAAATGATCACCAATGCATCCACAATTTCTAGGGCCACTTCCTTAAGTACTCTGGGATGCAGACTATCAAGCCCCGGGGATTTATCGGCCTTCAATCCCATGAAGTGCAGTGAGAGAGGATTAAACACTCACAGTGACAATTCCATTCTCCCGGGTAGTGTGGGATTAATTCAATCTGCAGTCAGTGATCGAGAGTAACCAGGTTACCATCAATCTGCAGTCAGCGATCGAGAGTAACCAGGTTACCATCAATCTGCAGTCAGCGATCGAGAGTAACCAGGTTACCATCAATCTGCAGTCAGCGATCGAGAGTAACCAGGTTACCATCAATCTGCAGTCAGCGATCGAGAGTAACCAGGTTACCATCAATCTGTAGTCCGTGATCGAGAGTAACCAGGTTACCATCAATCAGCGATCGAGAGTAACCAGGTTACCATCAATCTGCAGTCAGTGATCGAGAGTAACCAGGTTACCATCAATCTGCAGTCAGTGATCGAGAGTAACCAGGTTACCATCAATCTGCAGTCAGTGATCGAGAGTAACCAGATTACCATCAATCTGTAGTCAGAGATCGAGAGTAACCAGGTTACCATCAATCTGCAGTCAGCGATCGAGAGTAACCAGGTTACCATCAATCTGCAGTCAGTGATCGAGAGTAACCAGGTTACCATCAATCTGCAGTCAGTGATCGAGAGTAACCAGGTTACCATCAATCTGCAGAGCTCCAGTCACAAGCCGAGCTCTCAAGCAATGAATATTTGCTGTTAAGGAATGAATTATTTATGGTCTAGGAATCTGAGTAAAGTCACATTGCATTTTTATCACATGAGAATCTGGAGTTTTTTTCATTCCTCTTGTGCTCCTGAAGGTGAAGGATGTTGGTGCTGAGACAGAAACACATCCCCATTTCATCACCCAGTGTCGGCATCAAACATTCCCAGGGCAGGTACAGCAGGGTTAGAGACAAAGTAAAGATCCCGCTATACTGTCCCATTAAACACTCACAGGGCAGGTACAGCACGCGTTAGAGACAGAGTAAAGCTCCCTTTTTTGTGCCCATCAAACACTCCCAGGGCAGGTACAGCACGGGTTAGATACAAAGTAAATCTTCCTCTCCACTGTCCCATCAGACACTCCCAGGGCAGGAACAGAATGGTTTAGATACAGAGTAAAACTCCCTCTACACTGTCCCATCAAACACTCCCAGGGCAGGTATAGCAAGGGTTATATGGAGAGTAAAGTGAAACAGGCTCGAGGGGCACAATAGCCTCCTCCTGTTGCTATGTAGCCAGGGATGGGCAATAAATGCCAGCGTTGCCAGCGACGCCCACATCCTGAGAATGAATTAACGATGATTGCCTGTTGATTTCCCGCTACACACACCATGATTTCCCTGAATCACTCCGTGTGATATTAGTCCCAATCCCCCAACTCCCAGCTCCGCTCATTTCACAGGATTCACAGGACAATAAGAACATAAGAACTCGGAGCAGGAGTAGGCCATTTGGCCCCTCGAGCCTGCTCCTCCATTTAATAAGATCATGGCTGATCTGATCATGGACTCAGCTCACTTACCTGCCCGCTCCCCATAACCCTTTATTCCTTTATCGCTGAAAATTCTGTCTATCTCCACCTTAAATATATTCAATGATTCAGCCTCCACTGCTATCTGGGGCAGAGAATTCCAAAGATTTACAACCCTCTGAGAGAAGAAATTTCTCCTCATCTCAGTTCTAAGACTATGTCCCCTAGTTTTAGTTTCCCCTATGAGTGGAAATATCCTCTCTGCATCTGCCTTGTCAAGCCCTCTGATTATCATATATGTTTCATAAAGATCACCTCTCATTCTTCTGAACTCCAATATATATCGGTCCAACCTACTCAATATTTCCTCATAATTCAAACCCCTCATCTCCGGAATCAAGCTAGTGAACGTTCTCTGAACAGCCTCCAATGCAAGTATATCCTCCCTTAAATACAGAGACCAAAACTGTATGCAGTACTCCAGGTGTGGCCTCACCAATACCCTGTACAGTTGTAGCAGAATTTCTCTGCTTTTATACTCCATCCCCCTTGCAATAAAGACCAATCTGTAAACAGGGCGAGATAAATGAGCAAAGCTCGATGGAATTCGATCCTCGATGGACAGCCCGATCTATCAAAATAAGAACTTGGAGAATTGAGAAACATAATGGGAAACATCAGCTGAGGCTGAGACTCGGGGGCAGAGTGGAATCTGAAATCTGCCGTCATTTATTGTCCGTCCCCAGGGAACAAAGGCAGTCGTTTCACTCTGAGCGAGAACCAGGTCTGAAACCCCCCAGCTCTGAGCCGCAGACAGTAAAGAAAGAATGGACTTGCATTTCTATAGCGCCTTTCACCTCCTCAGGATTTCCCAAAGCGCCTCACAGACAATGAAGTATTTTTGAAGTGTAGTCACTGTTGTAATGCAGGAAACGTGGCAGCCAATCTGCACACATTAAGATCTTCATCAAGAATGCAGTGGGATCTTATACATTTAACTGAAAAGACAGATGGGACCTCGGTTTAACATCTCATCTCAATAATGGCACCTCTCAGCACTCCCTCAGTACTGCCCCTCCAACAGTGCAGCACTCCCTCAATACTAAGCCTATGACAGCGCAACGCTCCCTCAGTTCTGAGCCTCCGACAATACAGCTCTCCCTCAGTACTGCCCCTCTGACAGTGCAGCACTCTCTCAGTACTGCCTCTCTGACAGTGCAGCACTCTCTCAGTACTGCCCCTCCTACAGTGCAGCACTCTCTTAATACTGCCTCTCTGACTCCAACATTCCCTCAGTACTGCCCCTCTGACAGTGCAGCACTCTCTCAGTATTGCCCCTCATACAGTACAGCTGGGAGTATTGCACTTGGAGTGTCAGCATTAATTATGGGATTAAGTGTCTGGAGTGGCTCTTGAACTCACGACCTTCTGACTCAGAGGCAGGAGTGCTGCCCACTGAGCCATAGCTGACATCTAATTAGTGCCAAACTCACTCTTTCCACCACCGACGCACCGTGGCTGCAGAGTGTACCATCTACAAACGCACTTAAGCAACTCGCCAAGGCTTCTTCCCTTCAAACATTCACTCCCTCACAGCACTGTGGGAGAACCTTCACCACACACACCGCAGTGGTTCAAGAAGGCAGTGCACCACCACCTTCTCAAGGCCGGCTAGAGATGGGTAATAAATGCCGGCCTTGCCAGCAACGCCAACATGCGGAGAATGAATGAAGTGATTCTCCCTCCTGCCTGCCCTCTGTCTGTCCTGCTGTGGGTGTCAGGAACAAACCATCGATTTTCTCCACATTCACAGAGAATGTTAATGAATGAAATGACTGCCCTGATATCGGCATCCCAGTAACATCAGTCACTGCTCCTACAGTGCAGTTTACATTGAATTAAAAGGCTGGTGTTTAATTATAAATATGTCAGTAACACATGAGTAGAGAAATAGCAGGATAGAGCAGATGAATACATGGCTTGGTGCAGGAGGGAGGGCTTCAGACCCTTGGGACATTGGGATCGGTTCTGGGGGAGGGGGGACCTGTACAGGCCGGACGGGTTACACCTCAACAGAGCTGGGACTAATTTCCTTGTGGGTGACCTGGGGGGGGGGCGGGGGATGGTGGATGGAGGGGCGAAGTGGGGGGGTTTGATCGCGCTGTTGGGGAGGGTTTAAACTAATTTAGCTGCGATGGCCACCAGGATGTGTCATTAGTCATGGAGGCCGGGTCATTGAATATATTGAAGGTGGAGAGACACAGATTTTGAACGATAAGGGAGTGAAGGGTTATGGGGAGTGGGCGGGGAAGTGGAGCTAAGCCCAAGATCAGATAAGCCATGATCTTATTAAATGGCAGAGCAGGCAAGAGGGGCCTGCTCCTATTTCTTATATTAGAAAGGAGAAACAAGGTGCACAAAGGATTGGGGAGACAGATAGCACTGGAGTAAGAAATATTACGGTATTCGGTAGGGTCAGACTAAGAGAGAACACAAGAAGGTGTAAGAGCGGTTTACAGTGCATGTGTGTGAATGCATGAAGTGTGGTAAATGAGGTTGGTGAGCTGCAGGCACAAATGGACAGATGGGAATATGATGTTGTGGCGATAACGGAGACCTGGATCAATAAAGGGCTGGATTGGGTATTAAATATTCCTGGATATAAGGTGTTCAGGAAAGATAGGGAAGGAAAGAAAGGAGGTGGGGTGGCAGTATTGATTAAGGAGATTATTACAGTGCTGGAGAGAGAGGATGTCCTGAAGGGGTCAAGGACAGAATCTATTTGGTTCGAGTTGAGAAACACTAGAGGTGCCATTACACTACTTGGTGTATTCTATAGGTCACCAACTAGTGGGAAGGATATAGAAGAGCAAATTTGCAGGGAAATTACAGAGAGGGGCAAGAACTATAGAGTAGTGATAATGGGGGACTTCAACTATCCTAATATAGACTGGGATAGTAATAGTGTAAAGGGCAGAGAGGGCAAAGATTTTCTGAAGTGCGTTCATGAGAACTTTCTTGAACAGTATGTTTCTGGCCCAATGAGGAAGGAGGCATTGCTGGATCTGGTTCTGGGAATGAGGTGGGTCAAGTAGAGCAAGTGGCAGTCGGGGAGCCTTTAGGGAACAGTGAGCATAGTATTATAAGGTTTAGACAGGGAGCAATCTAGAGTAAAAATACTTAATTGGAAGAAAGCCAATTTCAGTGGGTTGAGACTGGATCTTGTTATGTTCAGAATAGAGTAATGTGATTGAGTACTGTAGACGTGAGTAAGTGTGACCTTAGTCTCTTTATTCTAACTCCAGAGTGTTGGAACAGCATGGGAGGCCTGCTTATATACAGTGCTCCCAAGGGATGCTGGGATTCCTTGGGACTCCAACAGACATGCTCTCTGGTGGCGGTAGAATGCTGGTTACATAGGGTTGCATATATAACATCACTCCCTCCCAAAGTCAATCGTACACTTATTTACAGGGTGAGACGATCTGGGGCTTTTCGTTCCCTCGTTAATCACCTCGGTACAAATGCAGGTGCAGGTGAGTTGGTTGGTTCTTCACTGGGTTGCTGCGCAGCTGGTCTTGCTGGGCTGCAGAGGGTGATGAGTTCAGCTTCATGGTCAACCGTGATATCGGTTGCCACTTGTGTGTGTGTCGTAGGATCGAAATTGGTGGTGTCCTCTTCAGGTTGCTTATTGGTTTCTGTGAATCGCAGTTTGTTTTAGTCCAAGTGCTTTCTGCAAGTTTGTCCATTTGCAAGTTTGACCTGAAACACCCTACTCCCTTCTTTGGCTACGAGAGTGCCAGCAAGCCATTTTGGACCATGTCCATAGTTGAGTACAAATACAAGGTCATTGACCTCAATATGGCGTGACAAACTTGCGCGATCATGGTACATGCTTTGTTGATGCCGCCTGCCCTCGACATGATCATGGAGATCAGGGTGGACTAGAGAGAGCCTTGTGTTCAGTGCCCTTTTCATGAGCAGTTCGGCAGGGGGAACCCCAGTGAGAGAGTGGCTTCTGGTAGCTGAGCAGGACTCGGGACAGGCGGGTCTGCAGGAAGCCTTCCGACACGCGTTTCAAGCTTTGCTTGATGATTTGGACTGCCTGTTCTGGCTGGTGATTGGATGTAGGCTTGAACGGGGCAGATGTGACAAGCTTGATCCCATTGCAGGTCATGAATTCCTTGAATTTAGCGCTGGTGAAGCACGGCCCATTGTCGCTGACAAGGACATCAGGCAGGTTGTGTGTGGCAAACATGGCTCGTAGGTTTTCGATGGTGGCAGTGAATGTGCTTACAGACATTATTACACACTCAATCCACTTTGAATAAGCATCCACAACAACCAAGAACATTTTGCCTAGAAACAGGCCAGCAAAGTCAACGTGGATTCTAGACCACGGTTTGGAGGGCCGTGACCACAAACTTAGCGGTGCCTCCCTGGGTGCATTGTTCAGTTGAGAGCAAGTGTTGCATTGGCGCATGCAACACTCCAAATCTGAGTTGATGCCGGGCCACCACACATGGGATCTGGCTATTGTTTTCATCATTACTATGCCTGGGCGAGTACTGTGTAGGTTGCATATGAATGTTTCCCTGCCTTTCTTGGGCAAAACCACGTGATTACCCCACAAAAGACAGTCCGCCTGTATGGACATTTCGTCTTTACTCCGCTGGAACGGCTTGATCTCTTCATGCATCTCCACTGGGACGCCGGACCAGCTCCCATGGACAAGGGACAGTAAAGGATCCTGGCTGGCCCAGTCCTGATCTGGTGGGCCGTAACGGGTGACTATTCATTTTCAAATGCATCGATCACCAAGAGCGAGTCTGCAGGCTGTGCCATTTCCACACCGGTGATGGGCAATGGTAGCCGACTGAGGGCGTCAGCGCAGTTCTCTGTGCCTGGCCTGTGACGAATTATATAGCTACATGCAGACAGCTTGAGTGCCCATCTTTGGATGCTAGCAGAGGCATTGGTATTGATTCCTTTGCTCTCTGAGCATAGCGATATGAGCGGCTTATGGTCAGTTTTTAACTCGAACTTAAGCCCAAACAGATAGTGATGCATTTTTTTCACCCCGTAAACACATGCCAGAGCTTCTTTTTCAATCATGCTGTCGGCCCTTTCGGTCTTCGCATAAGCGACCGATTGCAATGTTCCCAATTCGTTTGCTTGTAACACACACCCCACCCCATACGAAGACGCATCTCAAGCTAGCATTAACGTTTACAAGGATCATACAGGACAAGCAGTTTGTTTGAACATAACAGATTTCGGGCTTACTCAAAGGCAGTCTCTTGTGATTTCCCCCATAAACAGCCATGTCCCTTGCGTAGCAACATGTGTCGAGGTTCTAGCAAGATGCTAAAACTGGTTAGGAAATTACCAAAATAATTGAGGAGTCCCAGGAACGACTGCAACTCCGTCACATTCTGTGGTCTCGGCGTGTTCTTGATGGCCTCCATCTTGGCGTCAGTGTGTATGATGCCACATGCCACGATTCTTCTCCCTAAGAACTCAACCTCTGTCGCCAGGAAAACATACTTCGAGCGTTTAAACGATCTAGCCAAATTAGAACCTCTTCCAGTTTCTGCAAGTGCTCGATGGTGTCCCAACCTGTGACCAGTATGTCATCCTGGAAAACCACAGTGCGCGGAACCGACTTTAGCAGATTCTCCATGTTCCTTTAAAAATTGCCGCGGCCAATCGAATTCCAAACGGGCGTCTATTGTAGATGAACAGACCGTCGTGCGTGTTGATGCAGATGAGGCCTTTCGAAGATTCCGCCAGTTCCTGCATCATGTAGGCCGAGGTCAGGTCCAACTTGGTGAACACCTTTCCTCCTGCCAGCGCCGCAAATATGTCATCTGCCTTGGGTAGCGGGTACTGGTCCTGCGGCAAAAAACAGTTAATCGTTTCTTTATAGTCCCCGCAAATTCTGACCGTGCCATCGCCCTTGAGAACCGGAACAATCGGACTGACCCACTCGCTGAACTCCACCGGCGCGATGATGCCCTCTCGTTGCAGCCTGTCTAGCTCGATCTCCACTTTCTCTCACTTCACATACGGCACTGTCCGTGCCTTGTGGTGGATGGGTCGTGTACCGGGAATCAAGTGGATCTGCACCTTCGCCCCGAGAAACTTCCGATTCCTGGCTCAAACAACGACGAAAACTTGCTCAGAACCTGGGCACATGAGGTGTTGTCGATGGACGGAAGCGTTCAGATGTCATTCCAGTTCCAGCGGATTTTTCCCAGCCAGCTTCTGCCGAATAGTGTGGGGCCAGCTCCTGGTACTATCCAGAGTGGTAGTTCGTGCACTGCTCCATCATAGGAGACTTTTACTGCTGCACTGCCAATTACAGGGATCAGCTCTTTAGTGTAAGTTCTCAGCTTGGTGTGAATGGGACTCAGCTTGGGCCTGTGTGCCTTGTTGCACCACACCTGTCGAAGGCCTTTTTGCTCATGGTGGACTGACGAGCACCCATGTCCATTTCCATGGAAACTGGAATTCCATTTTGTTCAACTTTTAACATGATCGGTGGACATTTCGTGGTGAAGGTATGTACACCATACACTTCTGCCTCCTCGCTTTGAGTTTCTAGTTCAGTTTGATCCGCCATGGATCAGTCTTCCTCTGCAACGTGATGGCTTGCAGAGTTTGCAGCTCGTCTGCACATTCGCTGGAGGTGTCCCATTGTTCCACAGCTTTTGCACGCATAGTGTTTGAAGCAGCATTGATGGGTTCGATGATCACCTCCGCAACGCCAACAAGGTGTTAACTGCCTCGCATTAACACTTGATGGTGGTCTATGAGTCATCTGAGGTCGTGCAGCTGCAGGCATGTACGTTCTGCCATATGCATTCCTGCCCGAAAACGACATTACTTTGTGTGCCGTACTTGCCGAAACATCTTTATGCTGCGAAATTTGTTTGATGTTATCGCTGGTGGACATAAATGCCTGGGCTATTGTTATGGCTTTGCTCAGGTTCGGTGTTTCAACAGTCAATAGTTTGCGAAGGATAACCTCATGGCCAATGCCAAGCACAAAAAAGTCTCTTAGCATTTGCTCCAGGAATCCATCAAATTCACAATGTCCCGCAAGGCGCCTTAGTTCGGCAACGTAGCTCACCACTTCCTGGCCTTCAGACCGTTGACATGCGTAAAATCGATACCTTGCCATCAGAATGCTCACCTTCGGATTTACTTGCTCCCGGACCAGTGTACACAGTTCTTCATACAATTTGGTTGTTGGTTTCACCGGAGCAAGATGATTCTTCATGAGGCCATAGATTGTTGCCCCGCAGACAGTGAGGAGTATCGCCCTTCGTTTGGCAGCATTCTCATTCTCTTCCAGCTCATTGGCCATGAAGTATTGGTCGAATCGCTCCAGGAAGGCCTCCCAATTGTCATTTTCTGAGAATTTCTCCAGGATACCAAAAGTTCTCCGCATTTTCGCATGATGGTTCGTTATCTCGTCTCCAGTTGTTATGTTCAGAATAGAGTAATGTGATTGAATACTGTAGACATGAGTAAGTGTGACCTTAGTCTCTTTATTCTAATCCCAGAATGTTGGTACAGCATGGGAGGCCTGCTTATATACAGTGCTCCCAAGGGATGATGGAATCCCTTAGGACTCCAACAGATACGCCCTTTGGTGGCGGTAGAATGCTGGTTACATAGGGTTGCATACATAACAGATACAGTCCGTGTAAATTGCAATGTGCGGACACATGGCAGATGACATTTAATGCATAAAAGTGCGGAGTGATACATTTTGGCAGGAAGAACGAGGAGAGGCAATATAAACTATAGGGTACAATTCTAAATGGGAGAGACCTGGGGTATATATCGACAAACCATTGAAGGTGGCAGGGCAGGTTGAGAAAGCCGTTGAAAAAGCATAAGGGATCCTGGGCTTCATCAATAGATGCAGAGAGTACAAAACCAAGGAAGTGATGATGGATATTCCAGGATACTTAAATTGGGAACTAAATATTCCAGGATACTTAATTTTTAGAAGGGATAGGAAAAATGGAAAAGAAGGAGGGCTAGACTTATAATACATAGAAACATACATTGAAACATACAGAGAAAATAGGTACAGGAGTAGGCCATTCAGCCCTTCGAGCCTGCACCACCACTCAATAAGAACTCAGCTGATCATTCCCTCAGTACCCCTTTCCTGCTTTCTCTCCATACCCCTTGATCCCTTCAGCCGTAAGTGCCATATCTAACTCCCTCTTGAATATATCCAATGAACTGGCATCAACAACTCTCTGCGGCAGGGAATTCCACAGGTTAACAACTCTCTGAGTGAAGAGGTTTCTCCTCATCTCAGTCCTAAATGGCCTACCCCTTATCCTTAGACTATGTCCCCTGGTTCTGGACTTCACCAACATCGGGAACATTCTTCCTGCATCTAAGCTGTCCAGTCCCGTTAGAACGTTATATGTTTCTATGAGATCCCCTCTCACCCTTCTAACCCCCAGTGAATAAAGGTCCAGTCGATCCAGTCTCTCCTCATATGTCAGCCCTGCCATCCCGGGAATCAGTCTTGTGAACCTTCGCTGCACTTCCTCAATAGCAAGAAGGTCTTTCCTCAGATTAGGAGACCAAAACTGAACACAATATTCGAGGTGAGGCCTCACTAAGGTCCTGTACAACTGCAGTAAGACATCCCTGCTCCTATACTCAAATCCCCTAGCGATGAAGGCCAACATACCATTTGCCTTCTTCACCGCCTGCTGTACCTGCATGCCAACTTTCAATGACTGATTTACTCTGACACCCAGGTTTCATTGCACTCCCCTTTTCCTAATCGGCCGCCATTCAGAAAATATTCTGTCTTCATGTTTTTGCCACCAAAGTGGATAACCTCACATTTATGCACATTATACTGCATTTGCCATGCGTTTGCCCACTCACCTAACCTGTCCAAGTCACCCTGCCGCCTCTTAGCTTCCTCCTCAGAGCTCATACCACCACCCAGCTTAGTGTCATCTGCAAACTTGGAGATATAACACTCAATTCCGTCATCTAAATCATTAATGTATATTGTAAATAGCTGGGGTCCCAGCACTGAGCCCTGCGGCACCCCATTCGTCACTGCCTGACATTCTGAAAAGGACCCGTTTATCCTGACTCTCTGCTTCCTGTCTGCGAACCAGTTCTCTATCCACGTCAGAACATTACCCCCAATACCATGTGCTTTAATTTTGCACACCAATCTTTTGTGTGGGAGCTTGTCAAAAGCCTTTTGAAAGTCCAAATACACCACATCCACTGGTTCTCCCTTGTCCACTCTATCAGTTGCATCCTTAAAAAATTCTCGAAGATAATAAAGGATAATAAAGGAAGATAATAAAGGACAGTCGAGTGAAAGAATCTTAGCTCGGAAAATCAAGAAGTAGAATCAGTTTGGGTGGAGCTAAGAAACAGCAAGGGGCAGAAAATATTGTTGGGAGTTGTTTATAGGCCCCCACACTGTAGTTGTAATGTAGGGCAGAGTATAAATCAGGAAATTAGAGGGGCATGTAACAAGGGTAATACAGTAATTAAGGGGACTTCAATCTACATATAAACTGAGCAAACCACATTTGTGGTCATAATGTGGAGGACGAATACATGGAATGTGTACAAGATAGTTTTCTAGATCAGTATCTTGAGGAACCAATTAGGGAACAGGCTATTGTGCACTGAGAAATTGTTTATTAATAACCTTGTATTAATGGGGCTCTTTGGGAAGAGTGACCATAATATGATAGAATTTCATATAAGTTTGAAAGTGATGTTGTTAAATCTAAAACTAGGCTCTTCAATCTAAACAAAGCAAACACAAAAACCCCACAGGAAAAGTTCCAACCGTGCCTAACGAGAGAAATTAAATATAGTATTAGCTCAAAGGAGGAGGCTTATAATGTTGCCAAAAAGAGTAGTCAGCCTGATGATTGGGCGAATTTTAGGATTCAGCAAAGGATGACAAAGGAATTGATAAAGAAAGGGAAAATAGAATATGAGAGTAAACTGGCAAGAGACATAAAAACAGACTGTAAAAGCTTCTATAGGTATGTAAAAAGTAAAAGATTCGCAAAGGTTAATGTGGGTCCCTTGCAGGCTGAGACAGGAGAAATTATAATGGGGAATAAGGAAATGGCAGAGAAATTAAACAAATACTTTGTTTCTGTCTTCACGGAAGAAGACGCAAGAAAGCTCCCGGAAACGGTGGAGAGTTGGTAACCATTGGATATAGATTGAAGGTGAATGGCCTCCTCCTGAGCTGTATCATTCTATGATTCTATTACATTATAATTATATTACATTACAATTATATTAAATTACAATTATATGACATTACAATTATATTCAATTACAATTATATTATATTGCAATTATATTACATTAAAATTCTATTACATCACAATTTTATTACGAGACTTCTCACCAACTAGCGAATCTAACGGCCACAAAGGAGATAAGAGTCGATGTTGACTATACGGAGAATCTTAAATGACAGATTCTCGGTTCCGCAGGTGACTGAATCCAACCATTAGAAGGAAATCCGAGATCTTACTCGCTCTCAGAAAATGCGACTGGCCGAGTAATTTCATATTTCTCAATGTTGTTGACATTTCAGTGAATGAAATCTCAGTGTGGCCGCCTTTATCTGTGGGCCTGGTCTCCAGCTCGCTCCAACCAGCTCCTATTGAGGGTCAGTTGTTGTTTTGCACAGGCCCAAAGCCTGTGATTGAGGCCCATCGATTTAACACAAAGGGGACGAAATTGCCCCTTTCCTTAAAGCCTGTTACCACGCAAATCAGCGGCCAGGCTGCGGAGTGGAATGTCCGCTGACTTTTGGTGGAATGGCCGCTGATAGCCCAATTGCCCTCCCGAGTTTTCCCGGCGGTGCCACGATCCCCCCCCACCCCCATTACCACTCCGCTGCTGCCGAACAGTCTTAAGCGGTCATCACGGTGTGCATCGCCGATCTAACCCCCTGATAGTGACATTCCCCTCGGAAAACGTTCGGCCCGACCTGCGGTGCCAAAACAAGCTTTTTCCCGATGGTCCAGTGAGGCTGTGGCCTTCTGCAGCGGCGGTGCGGCTTCCGTTAAAGGGGAGGGCCCACTGCTGCTGCCAACATGTTTGTTTTCGGCCGACTAACATGTCGGCCTGACAATGATGCCCCCGGGTTCGGCCAGGCCACCAACAGGCAGCCTGGCTCCGTCTCTTGGCTGTCAGGCTGTGGCCCGGCTGAAACCCTCCCTGCTGGCCCGGTGGGTCGAAGTTTTGAAATTGTGGTGGTGCAGCGCCATAATAATGTCATCGCGGTGGTGACTCCGCACCGCCCCCAACTTCCGCCCCTCAGTTGCTTCACCGCCACGTTTCTGCCCCTCAGGTGTAGTCACCACCGCCATTTACACCGACTTCTGGATCAAAACAAAAATAAACTGCCGAATGTCGCTCAACAGACGAACTGAATCGCAGCTGCGGTAAAAACCACTGAATCGGGGTTCTGGGCGGCGGGGGCAATTTCTACCCCTAAGATTCTGGACAGAAAACGGAGCAGGAAATGATGGGCCTCCCCCAGCCTTTGGGCCTGGGCTACGGGTGAACTGAGATCAGGGACACAAGCCTCCTATTGGCCCAGTCACTGTGGCTCTGAGTCCCCTTACTGAGCGAGTCAGGGACTGCAGTTTCAAAAGCTGTTTTTATCCATTAAAATAAACCGTGTCATAAAGTAATAACACTGACAGGATAATGTTACCGCGCTGAGCACTGATTATGGGCTGTTGAGTGTGTCTGGAGTTTGTAATGAACACACTTCGTGCAATCTCTCTTTCACCAGCTGACGATTATTCCACATTCCCCAGTGAATATATTTCCATGTTCAGTCGCTGTTTGTGTGAACTGATCACATTCTCCAGTCAGCTTTGTGAATAAATCCACTTCCAATCATCCTCCACCGCTGATCGGAGGCACCTTAGGGAATGAGTCGTGTGTTGGAATCAATCAAATATACGTAGAATGTACAGCACTGAAACAGGCCATGTCGGTGTTTATGTTCCACTCGAGCCTCCTCCCACCCCTCTTCATCTCACCCGATCAGCATATCCTTCTATTCCTTTCTCCCTCATGTGTTTATCTGGCTTCTGTGTGTTGTGTGATTGCACTGTGATAGTAAGGGTTAATATCCAGGGATAATATCCAGGGGTTAATATACAGGGTTAATATCCAGTGGTTAATATCCAGGGTTAATATCCACAGATTAATATCCAGGTTAATATCCAGGATTAATATCCAGGGTTAATATCCACTGCCTTTTTGTTACACGCCATTAATCAGTGGTTGGGCCCGAGCTGGAGTATTGTGTCCAATTCTGGGAACCACACTTTAGGGAGGATGTGAAGAATATGGAGAGGGTTCAGAGGAGATTTACTGGAATGGTACCAGGGATGAGAGACTTCAGTTATGTTCTCCTGAGAGCAGAAAAGGGTGATTTAATTGAGGTTTTCCAAATCATGGGTTTTCATAAGGAGAATTATTTTTACGCAGCGAGTTGTTGTGATTAGAATGCGCTGTCTGAAAGGGCGGTGGGAGCACATTCTATAGTAATTTTCAAAAGGGAATTTGATAAATAGTCGAAAAGGAAACATTTCCAGGCTATGGGGAAAGAGCAGGAGAGTGGGACTAATTGGATAGATCTTTCAAAGAGCCGGCACAGGCCCGATGGGCCGAAAGGCCTCCTTCTGTTCTGTGAGATTTTGTGATTCTCTGAACACTACGACACCGGAATAGAGGCATTCCACACTTCCTGCTCCTCCCGTGTTCCCAATCATCTTCCTGAGGTATTGGGGTTTACGGACCAGCTGAGGGACACGGGAACATCTAAAGGGGGCGATCTTTACCCCGGGACATCTCAAACTCACCACAACCCAACATCAGAAAAATCAAAGCAGCAGCAATATTGAGACAAACAGTTTGATGGGAGTGACATTTCAATCTGCACATCACAGAAGGAAAGTTGTTCACAGAGGATATTGGAAGTGAGAATCAATCCCGCCTGATGTGGACTTTCTGGAACCCAACCTGATCCTCATGAATATTTCCTGGGATGGATGAGCTGCTTCGGGGAGTTTACAGAAAGTTCAGAGAGCGACAAATCATCTTTATTCATGAAATACTAAGCCTGATTCTCTGGTAGTTTATTGTGTCTGCGAGCGTATCTGTGTCGATTTGTGGATAGCTGTGTGTGTGTGTGTGTGTGTTTGTGTCTTTGTGCGTTTGTATAAGTGTGTCATTCGTTGTGAGTGGACGTGAGTGTGTGTGTAAGTGTGTGTGAGTGTGTGTGTCTGAGTGTGAGTGTGTGTGAATTTGTGTGTCAGAATGTGAGTGTGTGAGTGTGGGTGTGTGTGAATGTATGAGTGTGTCAGACGGGGCAGCGTCTTTGTGTGTTTGTAGAAGTGTGAGTCTTGTGCATGTGAGTCTGAGTGTGAGTGTGCAGTCCCTCAGTACTGCCCCTCCGACAGTACAGCACTCCCTCAGTACTGCCCCTCTGAAAGTGCAGCACTCCCTCAGTACTGCCTCACCGACAGTGCAGCACTCCCTCAGTCATCATCATCGTAGGCAGTCCCTCGAACGAGGAAGACTTGCTTCCACGAATTCACAGGTGTTTCGATGAAGGATCCGATATTCCAGTCTTGAACTCCAATTGAGGGTGTGGAAGATGCCTGCGTGTGAATTTTTTTTAACGTGTTGTGACCTTTGCACTCCAGCCACCACACGGGCTTGACAGAGCTATATCTTGGTCCAGTGGCAAAGGTTAACCAAGACGACTGGAGACCTGCTCTCCTGCACGGACCTAGTGCGCACATATCACAGTGTGGGCTGGCCCGTGCTGCCCCTGGGCCCTCGGCTCTTCTGGGCCCCGTACCATCATCTGTCGCACCTCTGCCACAATCTCTCGCTGGTCCTCCGCCATAAACATAAGCACTCGCCGCACATGTGCCCCGGCCTTCCCACCCTCTGTACCTGCCGAGGTTCCTGCCCACGCTCCAAAACGGAGACCAGGGTTTTGATGACGTCACCAAGTCGCCCATCTCAAAATCCTTGGAGCAACTCGCGCTGGAGGTTGAATTGGTATGTCGCTCCAGCTCTTTTGTATCCCGACCTGTGGAGCTTTTCTCTCGCAGGTCTTCCCTTAGTACTGCTCCACCAACAATGCAACACTCCCTCAGTTCTGCCGCTCTGACAGTGCAGCATTCCCTCAGTACTGCCCCTCTGACAGTGCAGCACTCTCTCAGTTACATACTCAGAATGTCAGCCTGTGGGAAAGGATTTGTTGAGCAACTATTAGAGTATCGAGTGTCTCTGTAGTGAGCAGAGAGATCTGTCCAGGGACGTGAATACCTGGGATCCTAGAATGATGTAATGCCCTGGGATGGGAGATGATTGTCGAAACAACCTTGTCTTCTCACAAGGTTCATTTTTATGTCAGAAAGATTTTAACTGGAATAAGCTGTGAGTGATCAGCAGCACTTTCCCAAAGCCCGGAGCCTCTGGGAATGGGCCTTCATTCCCTGTAATTGATTCTCAGCCGGTTGGTTCCCGTGAGGAGAATTATAGCAGAGAATGCGAGGTTCGGAAGGAGCATTAAACAATCAGAGGCATTCAGCACAATCCTGCACCAAGAAAGCTATTTCTAGTCAACAAATATCTCCTTTGAGCAGAGAAGGTCCAGGGGAGATTTAATAGAGGTGTTCACAATTATCAGTGGTTTTGATCGAGTAAATAAGGAGGAACTGTTTCCAGTGGCAGGACGATCGGTAACCAGAGGACACAGATCTAAGGTCTTTAGCTAAAGACCCAGAGGGGAGATGAGGAGAAATGTTTTTACGCTGCGGGTTGTTGTGATCTGGAATGCGCTGCCTGAAAGGGCGGTGGGAGCAGATTCAATCGTAACTTTCAAAGGGAATTGGATAAATACTTGAAGGGGAGAGATTTGCAGGGCTCTGGGGAAAGAGCGGGGAGTGGGACTAATATGAAGCTCTTTCAAAGAGCCGGCACAGGCCCGATGGGCCGAATGGCACCCCCTGTGCTGTCTGATTCTGTGATTCTATGAAACTGTGACAGGCTCTGACAGCAGCTCTGCGCAGATTGTTAGGCGACTCACAGATGATTCATTTCCTCCTGCGATCTGCCTTTTACATTTCTCACTGAGTGAGCTCACGATCTTTTATTTTATTGCTTCGATTGTCCGTTTAATCATTGGGGGAAATTATTGCTGCTTTTTCCTGATTTCCCAGTTTGTGATGAACCTTTACATTATTTAACAACCAGTGTCAGGCGAAGGTTTATTTAGGAGAGGCTGTGCTCACAGACTGGTATTATGGTCTGTGTGACCATTACCTGCTCAGAGACTGTGTCAGCACAGGTTTAATAGCTTCACACATTCCAGTCAGTCCCTTAGGTTTCTCAACACAAGAGTCGCTGCACACAAATACTGCAATAAATGTGGCAACGAGCAAGATGGCATTTTCACCAAAGATACATTTCAATTCACAGAAGTGTTATAAAGTGAAGGGTTTGATGTGAGAATGGCAGACTGGGGAATTTGCTGAGGTTTGTGGATTTAAGGCAATCTTCTCTAATTAAACACTTACCTTTCACAACCTCAGGACATCCCAGTCAATGCAGAATATTTTGAAGTGTAGTCACTGTTGTAATGTAGGAAACACGGCAATCAATTTGGGCACAGCAAGCTCCCACAAACATAGGAACAGGAGGAGGGCATTCAGCTTTTAATCATCTAAAGCACCTCAATTAGTTCACCCATTAATCTTCTACATTTCAGGGAATACAAACCTAGACTATAATTGAAGCTTTTAGCCCCGGTATAATTCTGGTGAATCTGCGCTGCTCCCCGTCCAAGGCCAATATATCCTTCCTGAGGGGCCGTGCCCAGAACTGATCGCAGGATCCAGGTACTGTCTATCCAGAGCTCTGTACAGCTGTAACTTCCATCCCTTTGTATTCCAGCCCTCGAGATAAAGACCAACATTCCATCAGCCTTGTTAAGTATTTCTGTACCTGTCCACTTGCTTTGAGCGATATCTGGACCTGGATCCCAAATCTCTCTGCTCCTTCACAGTTCCGAGCTTCTCACCATTTAGGAAATATTCTGATCGATCTTTCTTCGGCCCAAAGTGGATGAGCTCACACTTCTCCACATTGAACTCCCCCTGCCACAGTTTCCCCCTCACTCAATCCATCAATGTCCCTGCTGCTCACTTGAGGCCAGGTGGACAACCATTGGATACTCATGAACTGGCCGAACCAATCAAAACCCTTGGATTGTAGGAACAGAATGCGACCAACACCAGGCTACGTTCTAATTGGAGCATTTAGATGACCAATCACTGAGCTTTACTCTCAAGATCCATGATGCCATCTGAAGCCTGTGATCCAGTTGCAAACCTTGAAGCGATCAACTGATCAGCGATTGTAAGAAGCTAAATATCAAATAATCAAATCTCGCTGTGTCGGTGAGGCAATGTTCACCTGTTCGAGAGAACGGCATCTTATCATCGCCCTCGGCAACATAACCACCACCAGAACAACAACTGGCATTGATAACAACAACAACTGGTACTGATAACAACAACAAATGGTACTGATAACAACAACAACTGGCACTGATAACAACAACTGGCACTGATAACAACAACAACTGGCATTGATAACAACAACAACTGGTACTGATAACAACAACAAATGGTACTGATAACAACAACTGGCATTGATAACAACAACTGGCATTGATAACAACAACAACTGGTACTGATAACAACAACAAATGGTACTGATAACAACAACTGGCATTGATAACAACAACTGGCACTGATAACAACAACAAATGGTACTGATAACAACAACAACTGGCACTGATAACAACAACTGGCACTGATAACAACAACAACTGGCATTGATAACAACAACAACTGGTACTGATAACAACAAATGGTACTGATAACAACAACAACTGGCACTGATAACAACAACTGGTACTGATAACAACAACAATTGTTACTGATAACAACAACAACTGGCATTGATAACAACAGCAACTGGTACTGATAACAACAACAACTGGCATTGATAACAACAACAACTGGCATTGATCACAACAACAACCTGCATTTATACAGCGCCTTTAACGCAGTAAAATGTTCCGAGATGCTTCACAGGAGCGTAAATCAGACAACGACGTGACACCAATACACATCAGGAGATCTTAGGGCAGGTGAAGGAGGTAGGTTTTAAGGAGCATCTTAAAGGAGGAGAGAGAGGTGGAGATGTGGAGAGGTTTAAGGAGGAAATTCCAGAGCTTACGGCCCGGGCAGCTGAAGACACGGCCGCCAATGGTGGAGTGAAGGGAGTGGGGGTGGAAAAGAGGCCAGAATTGGAGGCACACAGAGATCTTTGGGGGCGGGGGGGGCGGTGTTAAAGCTGGAGGAGATTACAGAGATAGGGAGGGGTGAAGAGCTGGAGGAGGTTGCAGGGATAGGGAGGGATTTATGGTGGGAGGAGCTTAGAGGGATAGGGAGGGGTGTAGGGCTGGGGGAGGTTACAGGGATAGGGAGGGGTGTAGGGTGGGAGGAGTTTACAGGGATAGGGATGGGTGCAGGGTGGGAGGGGGTTACAGGGATAGGGAGGGGTTTAGGGTGGGATTAGGTTACAGGGATAGGGAGGGCTTTAGGGTGGGAGGGGGTGTAGCGTGGGAGGGGTTACAGGGATAGGGAGGGGTGTAGGGTGGGAGGTGGTTACAGGGATAGGGATTACACTACTGTACCTGCGTTAATAACAGACAGTGTCCCTCAGTTTCATACCTCGGGCAGTGACTGGGGAACGAGAGTGCTGAGGGTCATGGGGACGTCTCTCTACTTAATCCCATCACCTTGTCTGTTATTCCACTAATCACTGGCAGCAATTAACCGGACATTCAATTGCTGACTAGTTGCCCCAACTTGTCATGTAGCAGTCCCGCTGAATCTATGAGATTCAGTATAACGGGTGTTAAACGGTTGATTCCTTCATCTTCCAGCCCTCACCAGCTACTTTATTCCCTCTTAAGGTGACTGATTTAATTTGCGATTATAATAGCCTTGGGTTGAGATGTTTTGACTGCAATGATTTTCTGTCCTTGTCGCTCAGTGTCTGAAGCCCAGGACTGGGGATGAGCTTGTTGGTCTGCTTGGTGTTAGAGTGTGGAGTGAGGTGAAGGGTTAAGGCTGAGTTTGAGCTGACAGTAATGGGACGGAGAGCAGGACTTTGCTCAGCTCAGTGCAGGAGTCAGTGGGCTGGAGGTCAGGTCAATAAATGGCTTCTCTTAAACAGTTCATCAAAAGGAAGAAAGGTTCCTTATACAAACTCCGAACTCTCGCAGGCACTCACCTTCATGGGGCAAGAATACACCAGCCAATGGGAATCCACCTGTTGCCCTATTGGAAGAGGAGCAGAGCGATCTCCCGGTGTCCTGGTCAACATTCCTCCCTCAACCAACGAAGAGTTTACATCGACGGAGGGCAATAATATGGAGGGTGAATAAACATAGAAACATAGAAACATAGAAAATAGGTGCAGGAGTAGGCCATTCGGCCCTTCTAGTCTGCACCGCCATTCAATGAGTTCATGGCTGAACATGCAACTTCAGTACCCCATTCCTGCTTTCTCACCATATCCCTTGATCCCCCTAGTAGTAAGGACTAGGACTAGTAAAGGCAGCCTCAGAGTGTTACTGGCCCCTTTCGGGAACGTGAGAGGTATCAGATCTCCCTGTGGGCCGGCAACCCTCCGAGATCAGTGATCCTCCAACTCTGGGAACGTGAGGGGTATCAGATCTCCCTGTGGGCCCAACAACCCTCCGAGATCAGTGATCCTCCAACACTGGGAATGTGAGGGGTATCAGATCTCCCTGTGGGCCCGACAACCCTCCGAGATCAGTGATCCTCCAACACTGGGAACGTGAGGGGTATCAGATCTCCCTGTGGGCCCGACAACCCTCCGAGATCAGTGATCCTCCAACACTGGGAACATGAGGGGTAACAGATCTCCCTTTGGACCTGACAACCCTCTGAGATCACTGCAGCCCTTCAACACTGGGAACGTGATGGGTATCAGAGCTCGCTGTGGCGCTGACAACCCTCCGAGATCACCGTGCTCCTCCAACACTGGGAATGTGAGGGGTAACAGATGCAGTATAATGTTGGAAAGTGTGAGATCATGCACTTTGTCAGAAAAAAAATCAAAGAGCAAGTTATTATTTAAATGGAGAAAGATTGCAAAATGCCACAGTACAGCGGGACCTGGGGTACTTGTGCGTGAAACACAAAAGGATATTATGCAGGTGCAGCAAGTGATCAGGAAAGCCAATGGATTATTGGCCTTTATTGCAAAGGAGATGGAGTATAAAGCAGGGAAGTCTTGCTACAGCTATATAAGGTATTGGTAAGGCCACACCTGGAATACTGCGTGCAGTTTTGGTTTACATATATACGAAAGGATGTACTTGCTTTGGAGGCAGTTCAGAGAAGGTTCTCTAGGTTGATTCGGGGGATGAGGGGGTTGACTTATGAGGAAAGGTTGAGTAGGTTGGGCCTTTACTCATTGGAATTCAGAAGAACAAAAGGTAATTTTATCAAAACGTATAAGATTATGAGGGGGCTTGACAAGGTGGATGCAGAGAGGATGTTTCCACTGATGGGGGAGACTAGAACCAGGGGGCATAATCTTAGAATAAGGGACCACCCATTTAAAACTGAGATGAGGAGAAATTTCTTGTCTCAGAGGGTTGTAAATCTGTGGAATTCGCTGCCTCAGAGAACTGTGGAAACTGGGACAATAAATAAATTTAAGACAGAAATAGACAGTTTATTAAATGATAAGGGGATAAGGGGTTATGGGGAGCGGGCGGGGAAGTGGAGCAGAGTCTATGATCAGATCAGCCATGATTTTATTGAATGGCGGAGCAGGCTCGAGGGGCCGTATGGCCGACTCCTGTTACTATTTCTTATGTTCTTATGTTCTTATGTTCCCTATGAGTCCGACAATCCTCCGAGATCACTGCGCATCTCAAACTCTGGGAACGTGAGGGGTAACAGATCTCCCTGTGGGGCCGACAACCCTCCGAGATCACTGTGCTCCTCCAACACTGGGAACATGAGAGATTACAGTTCTCCCTGTGGGGCCAACAACCCTCCGAGATCAGTGATCCTCCAAATCTGGGAATGTGAGGTGTATCAGAACTCCCTGTGGGCCCGACAACCCTCCAAGATCACTGCACCCCTCCAACACCAGGAACATGAGAGGTAACAGATCTCCCTGTGGGGCCTACAACCCTCTGAAATCTCTGTACCCCTTCAACACCAGGAACAACCCTCCGAGATCACTGCTCCCCGACAACTCTGGCCTCTTGTCCATCCCTCACTCCCTTTGCCCCACCATTGGTGGTCGTGCCTTCAGCTGCCTGGGCCCTAAGCTCTAGAATTCCCTCCCTGAACCTTACCGCCTCTCTACCTCTCTCTCCTCCTTTAAGACGCTCCTTAAAACATACCTCTTTGAACAAGCTTTTGGTCACCTGTCCTAATGTCTCCTTATGCGGCTTGGTGTCAATTTTTGCCTGATTTATGTGAAGTGCCTTGGGCAGTTTTCCTGTGTTAAAGATGCTATATAAATGCAGGTTGTTGTCTGATCCTGCCCTATAATCAAATTACACACAGGAACCATCCAATCCACGGGAGATGGGAATAAACAGACCAATCAGTATCTGAGCCCGAGATTCCTGAGTCGGGGTTTCATACCATTCATCCTCTTTATCCCCTTCAATCTTTCACACAGATATTCATTCCATTCTCTCTTTATTTTAATCTCCCTGAGGCTCAGATTATGTTAGTGTAATGCTGCCTTCCATTTCACTCCCTTCAACCACGTCACCCCGCCCTCATTGGTGAAATATTGAATATTAATAAACCCGGCTCACAATCAATCTCGCTCTTTGCTGTCAGTACATCAGATAATAGGAACAGGAGGAGGCCATTCAGCCCCTCGAGCCTCTTCTACCATTCAATGTGATCATGGCTGGTCTGTATCCTAACTCCATTTACCCACCCTGGCTACATATCGCTTAATACCCTTGACTAGCAAAAATCTACCGATCTCAGATTTAACACTGTAATTGAGCCAGCATCTGCTGCTTTTTGTTGGGGAGAGTTCCACACTTCCAGCACCCTTTGTGTGAAGACCTAAGAACATAAGAACATAGAAATAGAAGCCGGAGTTGGACATACGGCCCCTCGAACCAGCTCCACCATTCAATATGATCATGGCTGATCTTGAACTCAACTCCGCTTTCCCGCCCAAACCTCATGGGCTAGATTTTCCACCTTTATGCATGCATAACACCCACTTAACATCCATGTTACCGCGAAAATAACGTAAAACGTCCAGATATTGCCCATTTAGCCACAAAATGGAAACTGACGCCCATTTTAAGCACACTTATCGCGAGCGGTACTTTCTCCATAAGCGTAATGGCAGTAAAAAATATTACCACCTGCCCACATTTTTTGCACGGAATCATCAGAATGGGCGAAATCAACGGCCATAATATTGCCCAGCGTTACTTTCCGCACGTAATTAACGCCAAGATTCAATAATACCATCTGCCCGTTTTTTTTTGTTGAAAAGATCACATTTGCCGAAACTAACGCCCAGGAGATCGCCCAGTGTCACTTTCACCACCTCGCACACATATCGCCCACAATATCGCTCGCCCAAAACACCGCTCGGAAAAAGTAGAACGGTTCTGAACAAATCACAGCGGTGTGGGCGCCATTTTTAAAATCGCAGGTCGCTTCATTCAAAAGGCTGCTTCAAATTCAGGGGAGTTTGGATTGACTCTGGAGTTCTTCTCAGGTGAAGTGACCATCTCAATATTATACTTTCATTGCAATGGAGCCAGACATTTCTCAGCCTGCATCGATTAAGACGCAGATGCTGCCGAGTGCAAATGGCTCAATGTCTGATGCACACCATTATGTGCCCAATTTAAGACATGCCAGAATGGGGAGGAGGTCCAGACCATACACACCCCGCACTTACAGGGAAAAGAGGTCTTACCTCGACGTGCCCGAGCACACCTGCCTTCGGAGACTGAGCTTCCACAAGGTGGTGATCAATGAAATGTGTGAGCTCATCAGGCCACGTATGCAGCCTGCCATCAGGACATCAGTGTCAGTCAAGGTCAAGGTCACCGCGGCACTGTCTTTCTACATGTCTGGTTCCTTTCGGGCCTCCGCGGTCGAGATTTCCCCTCTGTCTCACCATGCCACCCATCGCTGCATTAGACAGGTGGCAGAGGCCCTGTACATGCAAAGGATGGTCTTTATCAGCTTCCCCATGACCATGGAGGCTTAGACTGACAGGGCTGGAGCATTCTACCGCATTGCTAAGTTCCCCAGGGTGCAGGGAGCAATACAGTGCACTCACATCGCCATGCGGGTACCTTCTCAGGACCCAGAGCTTTCTCGTAACAGAAAAGGATTTCACTCCCTGAAGGTCCAACTAGTTGTCGACCACAACCAGATCGTCATGGCAGTGAATGCCAAATGTCCGGGCAGCTTCGATGAGGCTCACATCCGACATGAGAGCGCTATCTCTGACATGTTTAAGAGTCGGCCACAAGGACAATGCTGGATGCTTGGTGACAACCGATATGGCCTAGCCACCTGGCTGATGACCCCCCCCTGCATGACACCCACACCGAGGCCGAGAAGCGATACAACCAGAGCCACAGAGACACAGGCAATGTAGTTCAGAAAACAATAACTGTGCTTAAGCAGCACTTTAGATGCCTGGACCACTCAGGAGGGGAGCTACAATACAACCCTGAGCAAGTAGCTAAATTCGTGGTCGTGTGCTCCATGCTGCACAAACTGGCTCTCAGGAGGGGCCAAGAATTGCCAGAAGGGACTGATGCTCCACCTCAGGAGAGAGAAGAAGAGGATGATGAGGGGCTGGACGCTGACCTAGGGCCAGACAATCAGGCTGACTATGCAACCATGCCCACACCCCACGACAGACTGGAGGAAAGGGCCCGTGGTGGCTACATAGCTGCAAGACTCTTACGTCAGGTGGATGAATTAACTGTGCAAATAGATGTTAACAAATATGATGTGATTGGGATTACAGAAACGTGGCTCCAGGATGATCAGGGCTGGGAACTCAACATCCAGGGGTATTCAACATTCAGGAAGGATAGAATAAAAGGAAAAGCAGGTGGGGTAGCATTGCTGTTTAAAGAGGAGATTAATGCAATAGTTAGGAAAGACATTAGCTTGGATGATGTGGAATCTATATGGGTAGAGCTGCAGAACACCAAAGGGCAAAAAACGTTAGTGGGAGTTGTGTACAGACCTCCAAACAGTAGTAGTGATGTTGGGGAGGGCATCAAACAGGAAATTAGGAGTGCATGCAATAAAGGTGCAGCAGTTATCATGGGTGACTTTAATATGCATATAGATTGGGCTAACCAAACTGGAAGCAATACAGTGGAGGAGGATTTCCTGGAGTGCATAAGGGATGGTTTTCTAGACCAATATGGCGAGGAACCAACGAGGGGGGAGGCCATCTTAGACTGGGTGTTGTGTAATGAGAGAGGATTAATTAGAAATCTCGTTGTCCGAGGCCCCTTGGGGCAGAGTGACCATAATATGGTGGAATTCTGCATTAGGATGGAGAATGAAACAGTTAATTCAGAGACCATGGTCCAGAACTTAAAGAAGGCTAACTTTGAAGGTATGAGGCGTGAATTGGCTAGGATAGATTGGCTAATGATACTTAAGGGGTTGACTGTGGATGGGCAATGGCAGACATTTAGAGACCGCATGGATGAACTACAACAAGTGTACATTCCTGTCTGGCGTAAAAATAAAAAAGGGAAGGTGGCTCAACCGTGGCTATCAAGGGAAATCAGGGATAGTATTAAATCCAAGGAAGTGGCATACAAATTGGCCAGAAATAGCAGCGAACCCGGGGACTGGGAGAAATTTAGAACTCAGCAGAGGAGGACAAAGGGTTTGATTAGGGCAGGGAAAATGGAGTACGAGAAGAAGCTTGCAGGGAACATTAAGACGGATTGCAAAAGTTTCTATAGATATGTAAAGAGAAAAAGGTTAGTAAAGACAAACGTAGGTCCCCTGCAGTCAGAATCATGGGAAATCATAATGGGGAACAAAGAAATGGCGGACCAATTGAACAAGTACTTCGGTTCGGTATTCACTAAGGAGGACACAAACAAACTTCCGGATATAAAAGGGGTCAGAGGTTCCAGTAAGGAGGAGGAACTGAGGGAAATCCTTATTAATTGGGAAATTGTGTTGGGGAAATTGATGGGATTGAAGGCCGATAAATCCCCAGGGCCTGATGGACTGCATCCCAGAGTACTTAAAGAGGTGGCCTTGGAAATAGCGGATGCATTGACGGTCATTTTCCAACATTCTATTGACTCTGGATCAGTTCCTATTGAGTGGAGGGTAGCCAATGTAACCCCACTTTTTAAAAAAGGAGGGAGAGAAACCAGGGAATATAGACCGGTCAGCCTGACATCGGTAGTGGGTAAAATGATGGAATCAATTATTAAGGATGTCATCGTTGCACATTTGGAAAGAAGTGACATGATAGGTCCAAGTCAGCATGGATTTGTGAAAGGCAAATCATGTTTGACAAATCTTCTGGAATTTTTTGAGGATTTTTCCAGTAGAGTGGACAAGGGAGAACCAGTTGATGTGCTATATTTAGAATTTCAGAAGGCTTTCGACAAGGTCCCACACAAGAGATCAATGTGCAAAGTTAAAGCACATAGGATTGGGGGTAGTGTGCTGACATGGATTGAGAACTGGTTGTCAGACAGGAAGCAAAGAGTAGGCGTAAATGGATACTTTTCAGAATGGCAGGCAGTGACTAGTGGAGTACCGCAAGATTCTGTGCTGGGGCCCCAGCTGTTTACACTGTACATAAATGATTTAGACGAGGGGATTAAATGTTCCCAATGTTGGGGAAGTCCAGAACCAGAGGTCACAGTCTAAGGATAAGGGGTAAGCCATTTAGGACCGAGATGCGGAGGAACTTCTTCACCCAGAGAGTGGTGAAACTGTGGAATTCTCTACCACAGAAAGTTGTTGAGGCCAATTCACTAAATATATTCAAAAAGGAGTTAGATGAGGTCCTTACTACTAGGGGGATCAAGGGGTATGGCGAGAAAGCAGGAATGGGGTACTAAAGTTGAATGTTCAGCCATGAATTCATTGAATGGCGGTGCAGGCTAGAAGGGCCGAATGGCCTACTCCTGCACCTATTTTCTATGTTTCTATGTTTCTCTGTTTCTTGCATGAGGAAAAGAAAGACTTGGATTCATATCGAGCCTTTCACAAACACCAGATGTCTCACAGCGGTTTACAGCCAGTGAAGTACTTTGTAAGTGTAGTCACTGTTGTAATGTGGGAAATGCAGCAGCCAGTTTGCGCACAGCAAGCTCCCACAAACAGCAATGTGATAATGACCAAATCATCTGATTTTTGTTATGTTGATTGAGGGATAAATATTGGCCAGGACACCGGGGAGAATTCCCCTGCTCTTCTTCGAAATAGTGCCATGGGATCTTTTACATCCACCTGAGAGAGCAGACGGGGCCCTGGTTTAACATCTCATCTGAAAGATGGCACCTCCGACAGTGCAGCACTCACTCAGTACTGCACTGGACTGTCAGCTTAGATTTTTTGTGCTCACCCAACTCTCTCTGAACAACAACATTTAAAAGTTTTTCACCATTTAAAAAATATTGTGTTTCTATTCTTCCTACCAAAGTGAATAATCTCATATTTCCCTACATTATACTCCATCTGCCACCTTACTGCTTACTCACTTAATCTATCTATATCACTTTGTGTTCTCCTCACAGCTTGCTGTCCCACCTAGCTTTGTATTGTCACCAAACTTGGATACATTACACGCGGCCCCATCATCTCGGTCATTAATATAGATTGTACAAACAGTGGAAGGAGTGTACGACAAATCAAGCACCCCACCCACCCGTCCCTCCAACCACCATCTGCCCCTCCTGTGACAGGGACTGTGGATCCTGCATTGGTCTCATCAGTCACCTTAGAACTCATTTTAGTGTGGGAGCCAGTCATCCTCGACTCTGGAGGACTGCCTAAGAAGAAGATATAGCTGAGGCCCCAGCACTGATCCTTGCGGCACCCCAGTACTTACATCCTGCCAACCTGAAAAAGACACGTTTATCCTTACTCTCTGCTTTCAGTTTGTTAACCAATCCTCTATCTATACTAATACATTACCTCCAATCCCATTATCCCTTATCTTGTGTAATAACCTAGTGTGTGGCACCTTATCAAATGCATTTTGGAAATCTAAATATACTTCATCAACAGGTTCCCCTTTATCTGCCCCACTAGTTACATTCTCAAAAACTCTGATAAATTTGTCAAACACAATTTCCCTTTCATAAACCGTGTTGACTCTGCCTAATAATTTAATGATTTTCTGAGTGCCTGGATACCACTTCCTTAACAATGGATTCCAGCATTTTCCCGACGACTGACGTCAAGCTAACTGGCCTGTAGTTCCCTGTTTTCTATCTCCCTCCTTTCTTGAATAGCAGTGTTATATTTGCTCCCTTCCAATCCACTGGGACTGTCTAGAATCTAGGAAATGTTTGAAGACCAAAACCATTGCATCCACTATCATTGCAGCCATCTCTTAGAACCCTAATATATAGGCCGTCTGGTCCAGGGGATTTGTCGGCTTTTAGACTCATTCGATTCTCTAGTTCCTTTTCTCTATTTATATTATATATTAAGTTCCTCACTCTCATTAGACCCTTGGTTCCCCACCATTTTTGTTATGCTTTTTGTGTCTTCTGCTGTGAAGACAGATATAAAATATTTGTTTAACACTTATGCCATTTGCTTGTTCCCCATTATAATTTCTCCTGTCTCCGCCTCTAAGGGACCAGCGCTTACTTTTGCTACTCTCTTCTTTTTTACATACTTGTAGAACCTTTTACAATCTGTTTTTATACTTTGTGCGAGTTTTCTCTCATATTCCATTTTTCCATCTTATCAATGATTTGATCATCCTTTGCTGGTTTTTGACACTCCCAATCCTCAGGCTTACTACTATTCTTTGCAACATTATAAGCTTCTTCTTTCAATCTAATGCTTTCCTTAACATGTCTAGTTAACCACAGATGGATCACTTTTGCCGTGGAGTTTTTGTTTCTCCATGGAATGTATTTTTGTTGAGAATTATGTAATATATCTACCCTATCAGTTCAGATTGCTACAAATGTACAGGGTATTGGTGAGACCACACCTAGAGTACTGCTTACAGTTTTGGTCTCCGTATTTAAAGAAGGATGTACTTGTATTGGAGGCTGTTCAGAGAAGGTTCATTAGGTTGATTCCAGAGATGAGGGATTTGAATTATGAGGAAATATTGGAGTTCAGAAGAATGAGAGGTGATCTTATTGAAACGTATATGATAATCAGAGGGCTCGACAAGGCAGATGCAGAGAGGATATTTCCACTCATAGGGGAAACTAAATTAGGGGACATAGTCTTAGAATAAGGGACCGCCCATTTAAAACTGAGATGAGGAGAAATTTCTTCTCTCAGAGGGTTGTAAATCTGTGGAATTATCTGCCCCAGAGTATTGTGGAGGCTGGATCATTGAATATATTTAAGGCGGAGATAGACAGATTTTTGTGCAATAAGGGAATAAAGGGTGATGGGGAGCGAACAGGGAAGTGGAGCTGAGTCCATTATCAGATCAGCCATGATCTTATTGAATGGTGGAGCAGGCTCCAGGGGCCGAATGGCCTACTCCAGCTCCTATTTCTTATGTTCTTATGTTCTTAAATTGCTGGCAGAGAGTGATGTTAGCTCCCAATCTCCCCTCGGACAAGGTGTCCTGGTTAGTAAGGAGCTGTCAAATCACTTGGTTTCAATCCTTAGCTTCAGATCTGCCATGAGTAGATTCAGTGGAGGTTGGATTCTCTCCCAGGTAGGGCACAGACTGAATATACATTTGTGTCTCAGTCACTGAGATTGGTTTCATTTATTAGCCCCGTTTGCAACACACTGACCCCTGACCCCAGCCAACGGGTAATTAGGTTGCGAGGATAAAATAGCAGCTTGGAGTGAATAGAAACGTTAAACTCTGTGCCTGGGACATTTACAGGAGCAACCTTTCTATCCCTGCTTCCTCCATGACCAAGGTATTAAACCGTCATCATTTCTGAATGTATGATCTGTAATCTGGGCATGTCAGGGCACTAGAGAGAGGAGAGAGCTTTGTTTCTGTGTCTACAAAGAACTTTATCATCCTCGGTGTACAAATCCTGACAACAGAAAACTTTCACTGAGAGATTTTGCATCGACTGCTGGGAAGGGAGAGGTTTTGATCTCCGAGAGTCTGTTGAAAGGACATCCTGCAGAATCACCAAATCACATACAAGAAAGGAGAAAAAGAGAATAAGAGAACAAGAGAAAGAGAGAAGGAGAGAAAGAGAAAGAAAGAAACAAACAAACAAAAAAAGAAAGAAAGAAAAAAGAGCGAAAGGCCTCCTATTGTGCTGTGAGACTCTCTGAACATCGACTGCAGCCCTGATTAATTCCTTGTCTCCCAGAATTGCTGCTTTTAAAGAGACCCTTCCTACAGCAATCCCACCCTCGGGGCTGCTGGGAATTACTGAATGGTCCCAATAACAGGATCCCAACTCAATGCCTATTTTGGAAGTCCAGGGTTTCAGCCAATCATCTGCAACTGGACAACTGACCAATCGGGTTCAATTCTCCATCACGGGTTTATTGTAAATAAATCATTGCCCAAACATCAGAAGTGGGGAATGTAATGGGTGAAGATAATGTTCCCAGAAGGAAAACAGTGTGTCTGTCGATCAATCAGTACCTTTTTTCCATTTACAAGCTCACTCTGCCCATCTCTGGCCTCGTTCTGTCCTCCTATTGAATTGTGTTTAAGTGGGAATTGGTTTTCAGTTTTTAATCTACAAATGAACATTCCCTCTCACACACGCTGAGGAGGCAATAATGTGCTGCGAGCTGATTGAGAAATGGATTGCCTTCTTTCTCGTTCCACATTACCCAGGATTTATATTGTGGAACAGTTCCCAATGGTTGTGGTGTTAATGAGCCTGGCTGAGGTATGGATCTGCTTATCGGGCAGTGTTCTCTGAGACTTCAATAGTCTTTTGTGTGTCAGCCGTGGCTCAGTGCTTGCACACGAGCCCCTTTCACCACCTCATGATGTCCCAAAGCGCTTTTCAGCCAATGAAGTTACTGAAGTAACCAGGAACAATTTACAGGGCTATGGGGAAAGAGCAGGGAATGGGTCGAATTGGATCGCTCTTTCAAAGAGCCAGTTCAGGCACGATGGGCCGAATGGCCTCCTTCTAGGCTGTAAGATTCTATGATGCTTATCGAGACCTTTAAAAACGTGTATCAGATCATCTCTCGGAGAAACATAGAAAATAGGTGCAGGAGTAGGCCATTCAGCCCTTCGAGCCTGCACCACCATTCAATAAGATCATGGCTGATCATTTACCTCAGTACCCCTTTCCTGCTTTCTCTCGATACCCCTTGATCCCTTTAGCCATATGGGCCATATCTAACTCCCTCTTGAATATATCCAATGAACTGGCATCAACAACTCTCTGCGGTAGAGAATTCCACAGGTGAACAACTCTCTGAGTGAAGAAGTTTCTCCTCATCTCGGCCCAAATTGCTTACCCCTTATCCTAAGACTGTGACTCCTCGTTCTGGACTTCCCCAACATCGGGAACATTCTTCCTGCATCTAACCTGTCCAATCCTGTCAGAATTTTAAATGTTTCTATGAGATCCCTGCTCATTCTTCTAAACTCCAGTGAATACAGGCCCAGTCATCCAGTCACTCCTCATATGTCAGTCCTGTCATCCCGGGAATCAGTCTGGTGAACCTTCCCTGCACTCCCTCAAAAGCAAGAACATCCTTCCTCAGATTAGGAAACCAAAACTGAACACAAAATTCCAGGTGAGGCCTCAACAAGGCCCTGTCCAACTGCATTAAGTCCTCCCTGCTCCTATACTCAAATCCCCTAGCCTCCTGTATCTGTATGCCAAATTTCAATGATTGATGTACCATGACACCCAAGTCTCATTGCACCTCCCCTTTTCCTAATCTGCTGCCATTCAGATAATATTCTGCCTTCATGTTTTTGCCACCAAAGTGGATAACCTCACATTTATCCACATTATACTGCATCTGCTATGCAATTGGCCACTCAGCTAACCTGTTCAAGTCACCCTGCAGCCTCCTCACAGCTCACACTGCCACCCAGCTTAGTGTCATCTGCAAATGTCAAGATATTACATTCAATTCCTTCATGTAAATCATTGAAGTATATTGTAAATAACTGAGGTCTCAGCACTGAGTCCAGCAGCATCCTACTAGTCACTGCCTGCCATTCTGAGAAGAACCCATTTATCCCAACTCTCTGCTTCCTGTCTGCCAACCAGTTCTCTATCCATGTCAATACATTACCCCCAATACCATGTGCTTTAATTTTGCACACCAATCTCTTGTGTGGGACCTTGTCAAAAGCCTTTTGAAAGTCCAAATACACCACATTCACTGGTTCTCCCTTGTCCACTCTACTTGTTACATCCTCAAAAAATTATAGAAGATTTGTCAGTATGATTTCCCTTTCATAAATCCATGGTGACTTGGACCGATCCTGTCACTGCTTTCCAAATGCACTGCTATTACATCTTTAATAATTGATTCCAACATTTTCCCCACGACCGATGTCAGGCTAACCGGTCTATAATTCCGTTTTCTCTCTCCCTCCTTTTTTAAAAAGTGGTGCTACATTAGCTACCCTCCAGTCCATAGGAACTGATCCAGAGTCGAAAGACTGTTGGAAAATGATCACCAATGCATCCACTGTTTCAGTCTGATTCACTCCAGTGAAAGTAAATTCTTCCCAATTTAAAATATCACCTTCAGTATTTTTCATTATCAATCAATTTTATGATATACATAAGAATAAAATGTGGGTAAATCTCACCGGGTGTCACCTTTAACGAGCAGGAATGGAGATGAATGATATCGGGATGAGGAACTGCTCATTGTGTGTCTCTGTCTCTCACTGGGAGAACGAGCTGCTCATTGTGTGTCTCTGAGTCTCACTGGGAGAGTGAGCTGCTCATTGTGTGTCTCTGTCTCTCACTGGGAGAACGAGCTGCTCATTGTGTGTCTCTGTCTCTCACTGGGAGAACGAGCTGCTCATTGTGTGTCTCTGTCTCTCACTGGGAGAACGAGCTGCTCATTGTGTGTCTCTGTCTCTCACTGGGAGAACGAGCTGCTCATTATGTGTCTCTGTCTCTCACTGGGAGAACGAGCTGCTCATTGTGTGTCTCCCACTCTCACTGGGAGAATGAGCTGCTCATTGTGTGTCTCTCACTCTCACTGGGAGAACGAACTGCTCATTGTGTGTCTCTGTCTCTCACTGGGAGAACGAGCTGCTCATTGTGTGTCTCTGTCTCTCACTGGGAGAACGAGCTGCTCATTGTGTGTCTCTGTCTCTCACTGGGAGAACGAGCTGCTCATTGTGTGTCTCTGTCTCTCATTGGGAGAACGAGCTGCTCATTGTGTGTCTCTGTCTCTCACTGGGAGAACGAGCTGCTCATTGTGTGTCTCTGTCTCTCACTGGGAGAACGAGCTACTCATTGTGTGTCTCTGTCTCTCACTGGGAGAACGAGCTGCTCATTGTGTGTCTCTGTCTCTCACTGGGAGAACGAGCTGCTCATTGTGTGTCTCTGTCTCTCACTGGGAGAATGAGCAGCTCATTGTGTGTCTCTTAGAGTCTCACTGGGAGAATGAGCAGCTCATTGTGTGTCTCTGTCTCTCACTGGGAGAACGAGCTGCTCATTGTGTGTCTCTGTCTCTCACTGGGAGAACGAGCTGCTCATTGTCTGTCTCTGACTCTCACTGGGTGAAGGACCGACATTATTTATCGGATGCCTGGCTCTTGCTGAGAGTCACATTGAACTTGATTCAGACATTTTACAAAGCATTGATAATACTACAGCAATAGAATGCTTCATTCAATATCATTTAAATACTGAATAATCGGCCTGAAATTGTGCCCCTGAACTAAACAAAGAGGAAAGAATTCATTAGAACAGAAATGTAATGAGGTTAGAATCATAGAATAATACAGCCCAGAAGGAGGCCATTCAGCCCATCGTGCCTGTGCCGGCTCTTTGAAACTGCGATCCAAATAGTCTCACCTGCTCGTTCTCCGTAACCCTATAAATTCTCTCCCCTTCAAGTATTTATCCAATTCCCTTTCGAAAATTACTTTTGAATCTGCTTCCACCGCCCTTTCACGCAGATCATAAAAACTCACTACGTACAAAATGTTTCCTCATCTCCCCTCTGGCTCTTTTGCCAATTACCTTCAATCTGTGTCCACTGGTTACCGACCCTCCTGCCACTGGAGTGCTGCACTGTCAGAGGGGCAGTACTAAGGGAGTGCTGCACTGTAGGAGGGGCAGTACTGAGGGAGTGCTGCACTGTAGGAGGGGCAGTACTGAGGGAGTGCTGCACTGTAGGAGGGGCAGTACTGAGGGAGTGCTGCACTGTAGGAGGGGCAGTACTGAGGGAGTGCTGCACTGTAGGAGGGGCAGTACTGATGGAGTGCTGCACTGTCAGAGGGGCAGTACGGAGTGAGTGCTGCAATGTCGGAGGTACTGTGTTTTGGATAGGAGGCAGTGGATCTGGTCGAGATCTGAGTGGGAGCAGAGCGAGAGCAGCAGTGGCGATAAAATGAGCGTTGTGTGAAGGCTGAGCTGGGAGCAATTCAACAGATGCAGGATTCGAAAGTGAAGTCAGAGTAAAAAATGTGACGTCGGCACAAGGGAAGGAGCTGATTGGTGGGTAGCTGGTGAGAGTTTTTTTTAAGTTTTAAGTTTATTTCTGTTAAGTTAGTTCTTAGTCTATTTATTATAGGCAGGCAGGGCAACATCCTGGGCCATGTGGGAAGTTCTGGAAGCTTCTCATGGCCTGGACGACCACATGTGCAGGAAGTGTCACCAACTACGGCAGCTCGAGATCCGGGTTTTGGAGCTGGAGCGGCAGCTGGAGTCACTGCGTTGCATCACCGAGGCTGAGAACTTCGTGGACAGAACGTTTCTAGAGGTGGCCTCCCCGCAGCTTAAGAGTGTGCAGGCAGAGAGGAAGTGGGTGATTGCCAGACAGAAGAGGAGGACCAGGCAGGTAGGGCAGGAGTCCCCTGAGTGCATCTCGCTCTCCAACCAGTATTCTGTTCTGGGTATTGGTGGGGACGATAGTTCCTCTGGGATGTGCAGCCAGAGCCAAGTCCACGGCACCACGGGTGGCTCAGCTGCACAGAGGGAAGGAAGAAGAGTAGAAGAGCAACAGTGATAGGGGCTTCGATAGTTAGGGGAGCAGACAGGCGTTTCTGCAGCCACAGACGTGACTCCAGGATGGTATGTTGCCTCCCTGTTGCCAGGGTCAAGGATGTCACCGAGCGGCTGCAGGGCATTATGGGGGAGATGGTGAACAGCCAGAGGTCGTGGTTCATATCAATACCAATGATATAGGTAGAAAGCAGGATGAAGTCCTGCAGGCAGAGTTTAGGGAACTAGGAAAGAGATTAAAGAGCAGGACCTCAAAAGTAGTAATCTCCAGCTTACTCCTGGTACCATGTGCAAGTGAGTACAGAAATCAGAACATAGAGAAGATGTATACATGGCTGGAGAGATGGTGCAGGTGGAAGGGCTTTAGATTTCTGAGGCATTGGGACCGTTTCTGGGGGAGGTGGAAACTGTACAAGCCGGCCGGGTTGAACCTTAAAAACCGGGACCAATATCCTAGCGGGGAGGTTTCCAAGTGCTGTTTGTGAGGGTTACATTAGCTTGGCAGGGGAATGGGAACCTGAGAATAGATCCAGAAGGCAAAGAAGCAAAGCTGAAATTGGAAAGCAAAAAAGTAGAAAGTGAATTTGGAAGACAGACGAAACAAGGGCTAGAAAATAGACAACAAGGGAGCTTGGCAGTGCTAAATGGTTTATACTTCAAAGCAAGGCGTCTCGGGAATAAGGCACGTGAGCAGAGAGCACAGATAGACAGTTGGGAGTACGATATTATAGCTATTATTGAGGCATGGCTGAAAGAAGGGCAGGTGTGGCAGCTCAACATTCCTGGTTACAGGGTTATCAGATGGGATAGAGAGGAGGGTAAAAAAAAAGGGATCACAGTATTGAATAAAGAAACAATTGCAGCTGTGAGGAGGATTGATATGTTGGAAGGATTAACAAATGAGGCCATATGGTTTGAATTGAAGAACAAAAAATGGGCGATCAGACTGCTGGGAGTGTACTATAGACCCCCCAACCAGTCAGAGGGAGAGAGAAGAGCAAATATGAAGGCAAATTTCTGAGTGCAAAAACTATAGGGCAGTAATAGTAGGGGATGTCAACGACTCGAATGTTAACTGGGATAAAATTAGTGTGAATGGAATAGAGTGTGCGTAATTCCTAAAATGAATTCAGCAGAACTTTTTTAGCCAGTATGTAACAAGCCCAACAAGGGAGGGGGCGGTTCATAAGAACATAATAGATAGGAGCAGGATTTGGCCATTGGCCCCTCGAGCCTGCTCCACCATTTAATAAGATCATGCTTTTTGTGGTATATATCAATGACTTAGACTTGAATGTAGGGGGTATGATGAAGAAGTTTGCAGATGATACTAAATTTGCTGTGTAATTGATAATGAAGAAGAAAGCTGTAGACTGCAGGACGATATCAATCAACTGGTCAGGTGGGCAGAACAGTGGCAAATGGAATTCAATCCAGAGAAGTGTGAGATAATGCATTTGAGGAGGGCTGACAAGGCAAGGGAATACACATTAAATAGTAGGCCACTGAAAAGTGCAGAGGAACAAAGGGACCTTGGAGTTCAGGTCCACATATCCCTGAAGGTAGCAGGCCAGGTAGATAAGTTGGTTAAGAAGGCATACGGAGCACTTGCCTTTATTAGCCAAGACAGAGAATACAAGAGCAGGGAGGTTTTGCTTGAACTGTATAAAACACTAGTTGGGCCACAGCTAGAGTATTGTATGTCGTTCTGGTCACCACATTACAGGAAAGATGTGATTGCACTAGAGAGGGTACATGCAATATTCATGAGGATGTTGCCTGGACTGGAGAATTTTAGTTATGAGGAAAGATTGGATAGGCTGGGTTTATTTTCTTTGGAACAGAGGAGGCTGAGTGGAAACCTTATTAAGGTGTTTAAAATTTGAGGAGCCTGGATAAAGTGTATAGGAAGGATAGATTTCCCTTAGCAGCAGGGTCAACAACCAAGGGACGTAGATTTAAAGTAATTGGTAGGCGGTTCAGAGGACATCTGAGGGGAAATGTCTTCAATGCGAGGGTGGTGGGTGTCTGGGTGAAGATAGAGGGTAGAATGTTGGACTTTATTGCAAGGGGGATGGAGTATAAAAGTAGGGAAGTCCTGCTCCAAATGTACGGGGCATTGGTAAGGCCACACCTGGAGTACTGCATGCAGTTTTGGTCTCAGTATTTAAAGGAAGGATATACTTGCATTGGAGGCAGTTCAGAGAAGGTTCACGAGATGGATTCCCGAGACGAACGGGTTGTCATATGAAGAAAGATTGAGCAGGTTGGGTGTATAGTCATTGGAGTTTAGTAGACTGAGAGGTGATCTTACTGAAACATCTAAGATTCTGAGGGGGCTTGACAGAGTAGATATTTTCCCAAGTGGGAGAATCTAGAACTAGGGGGCATAGATTCAGAATAAGGGGACGCCCATTTAAAATGGAAATGAGGAGGAATTTCTTCTCTCAGAGGGTCGTGAATCTTTGGAATTGTCTCCCTCAGAGAGCTGTGGAGGCTGAGTCACTGAATGTATTTAAGGTGGAGTTAGAGAGATTTTTGAACGATAAGGGAGTCAAGGGGTTATGGGGATTGGGCAGAGAAGTGGAGTTGAGGCCTGGATCAGATCAGCCATGATCTTATTGAATGCAGAGCAGGCTCGAGGGGCCAAATGGCCTACTCCAGCTCCTATTTCTTATTTTCTTATGTTCTTATGTCTGGAATTCACTGCATGAAAGGGTGGTAGAGGCAGAAATGCTCACGACATTTAAAAAGTGCTTGATGTGCACCTGAAGTGTCGTAATCTACAGATCTACGGACTAAGAGATGGAAAGTGAGATTAAGCTGGATAGCTCTTTGTCGGCTGACACAGACACGGTGGGTTTAATTGGCCTCCTTCCGTGCTGTAACTTTTTATAATTCTATGATTAAACCAAGGTTTCATCTCAGTTGAATGTAAAAAAATCCCATGGCACTGTTTCAAAGAAAAGCGGGGTAACTCTCCCAGCTGTCCTGGTAAATATTTATCCCTCAAGCAGCAGTGATGAGGCATGTTTTCTGGCCATTATCACATTGCTGTTTGTCTGATCTTGTTGTGCTCAAATTGGCTGCCGTGTGTCTACATTGCACTAAAGACAACACTTTATATGTACTTCATTATCTGTAATGTACTTTGGGATGTCCTGAGGGAGTGAAAGGCACTGTAAGATTGCAAATGTTTTATTCCAATTTGAGTGGAATTAATTCCTTGTAACTGGGAGGAGAATATTTAATTACCAGACTCATTAAAGCAACACGGACCTCACCAGATTGGAGCTGAGTCAACACACACTGTGCACAGCAGACAAACTCCCCGTAACCCATTCTCTGCGAAGCTCAGAAACCGGTGAAATGCAGAACAATCTCAAATCAAATCAAGTCTTCACTTCAGGGCAATGGCTGGAAATCAGACATCTCACTGGAGAAAATCTCTGCTGGTTCAACAGAGGCGACGGGTCTAATTATACATCGAGCGGGGAATAAGAGTGTTGGCAGATTGTGAGCTCCTTCTGTTCCTCTGGGCACTTGAGGGATAATTAGAGGGACAGGCTCCAATCAGGGAAATTATCAGGATGTCTCTGGCATCACAATCTGAGCTAAACGGTGTGACCGCAACAAGAAATTACTGAAGAATCAGCATCTGTATCAAACTTGACTGGACCCAGATTGTTCACACCCAGGACATGGACATCCCATAATTCCCACGTACAACACCACCATATTCCCCAGGTATAACATCACCATATTCCCCAGGTATCACATCACCATATTCCCCAGGTATAATATCACCATAATCCCCAGGTATAACATCACCATATTCCAAAGGTGCAATCCTGCGGCACTCCCTCCGTACTGCCCCTCCAACAATGCAGCACTCCCTCAGTACTGCCCCTCCGACAGTGCAGCGTTCCCTCAATATTGCGCTGAGAGTGTCAGCCTGGATTTTGTGTCAAGTCTCTGGTGGGGGTCTTGAACCCACGACCTTCTGACTCAGAGGTGAGAGTGCCGCCCAATGAGCCACGGCTGACACACAATGCACTGAAACTAGACACAGCCCATAATATAGAGTGCGATGTGGTTTATGGTGCCCACTCTCAGGGATGAGGATGTGTAAGTGAATGATTCACACAATGAATGATGTGTTTATGAAGGGTCGGGTTTGGAGTTTTCATTAAGCCGGGTGATTAGGGATGAATCGATGAGCTGTGGTTCAGTTTGTGACACTTGCTCCAAGACTGGGAATGAGGACGTGCAGAATAACTGGAATGTCACTAATATTACGTGTCTGCACCTTCTCCCAATGAGGATCAGGAATCAGCTCCGGGACATTTGCTCTCATTTATGGGGAGACAAACTCGGGGACTGGGCTGGATTTTTGCTTCAATTCCATCGACACAATCCTCTTCCCAATGTGTTTCCAGATTTGTTCCTGCGCTGTCCTGGGATGGTGTGTGTGTTGACTGTGACAGAAGATGTCCCTCCTTGTCTGCTGTGTAACCAGGATGAAAAGGTTCAGGAGCTTCCCCGGGGACAGTCGGGGGATTTCAGGAGCCTTTTACTGAAATATTAAAGGGGAAGCAGACTTGGAACCTGCCCCGTGAGTGGATGGAGTGAGGGAGCGAGAGAAAGAGATGGGGAAGGGCTGAGGAGGGGAGGAGGGGAGAGTGGCCAAATGAAGATGTGAAGCTAAGTTTGTGAATTGCTCGCTGATCGAGGCAGGCGGGCGAGAGGAGTGGAAGAAAATCTTCTTGACATCTGTGTGTTGTTGGGAGTAAAGTGCAAGCCCATCAGTAACGGGGTGTGAGTCACCAGGGAGCTGCTGTCAGAGTGAGGTTGGAACACTGATGACCTGATATTGATGTTTCTGTCTGCTGGGCAGGTAATGAAGGAAGGGAAATATTCTTCCTGCTCTTTTCACTCTTCGATAGTACGCGGCCCACTAATTACTGGGAGGCTCGCCAACCCAATGTGATGGGATTTGCATTTTGGAAATGTGAAGCCTGTCATCCTGCCCGTGCCCTTTGAACTACGAACTCTTGGGACAGATTCCGACCTGCCCTGATTGCAGCTGGATCGAAAAAATATCAACCCATTTCCTGCCTCCATCCTGATCACTGGGCCCTCCCTGTATCTCATAGAGTCATAGAATCAGACAGCAGAGAAGGAGGCCATTCGGCCCATCGTGCCTGTGCCGGCTCTTTGAAAGAGCGATTCAATTCGTCCCACTCCCGCCCTTTCCCCACAGACCTGCAAACTTCTCCTTTTCAGGTATTTATCCAGATCACTTTTGAAAGTTACTGTTGAATCTGCTCCCACCGCCCTTTCCGGCAGCGCATTCCGATCACAACAACTCACTGCGTAAAAAATAAATCTCCCCTTCACCTTCTCTGCTCTAAGGAGAACAATCCCAGCTTCTCCAGTCTCTCCACATAACTGAATCCCGCATCTCTTCACACTTTATCTTCATGTTTTCCAATCGGTTCAGCAAGCAGTGATCAGAACGATATAAAGTTCCCGACCCGGGCTGTGTTATTGATACATTCTCAGAATGTGTGCATCACTGACAGGGTCTTCATTGGCTGTGAAGCACTTTGGGACATCCTGAGGTCGTGAAAGGTGCTATAGAAATACAAGTTCTTTCATTTCTGTAGAATCGGTGGGAATAAAACAGGATTTATTTTACCATTCAGGCGCGAGTTGATGTGTGAGATATTATCAGTGTTTGACACTCTGTGTAATGTTTCTGTCAGTCTTGTCTTTAACATCACTGAACCGTTATTACTCTGCACAGATCCCAGCTCGATCTGGAACCTCCATCAGCTGTAGTGACAGCACAGTCCCAGACTGTCTGTGGGTGTCACTGATCTCCATGTCTGTCCCTTGCCCAACACCAGGGCACCCTGAGATCACCCAGCTCCCCGCCCCTCTCCCTCCATCAGCCAGCTCCCCACCACCCCCCCATCACCCAGCTCCCCATCCCCCCACCATCACCCAGCTCCCCGCCCCTCTCCCCCATCACTCAGCTCCCCACCCCCCCCACCCCGCATCACCCAGCTCCCCACCCCCCACCATCACCCAGCTCCCCGCCCTCTCCCCCATTACCCAGCCCCCCGCCCCTCTCCACCCATCTCCCAGCTCCCCGGCCCTCTGACCCCATCACCCAGCCCCCCGCCCCTCTCCCCCCATGATCCAGCTCCCCGGCCCTCTGCCCGCATCACCCAGCTCCCCGGCCCTCTCACCCCATCACCCAGCCCCCCGCCCCTCTCCCCCCATCACCCAGCTCACCGGCCCTCTCACCCCATCACCCAGCCCCCCGCCCCTCTCCCCCCATCACCTAGCTCCCTGCCCCTCTCCCCCATCACCCAGCTCCCTGCCCCTCTCCCCATCACCCAGCCCCCCGCCCCTCTCCCCCCATCACCCAGCTCCCCGCCCCTCTCCCCCATCACCCAGCTCCCCGCCCCTCTCCCCCATCACCCAGCTCCCCACCCCTCTCCCCCCATCACCCAGCTCACTGCCCCTCTCCCCCCATCACCCAGCTCCCCACCCCTCTCCCCCATCACCCAGCTCCCCACCCCTCTCCCCCAATCACCCAGCTCCCCACCCCCCTCTCCCCCCCATCACCATCTCTGTGTCTGCCCCTCTCCCCGCCCCCATCACCAGCTCCCTCCTCACTGATTCCCCACAGACGTCGGCCACTCTTTAGTGAACCAGAGCTGGGCTTTCAACAATAAAACTGTGATCAACAACAACGACAACTTGCAATTATATAGCGCCTTTCACAGAGTAAAATGGTGCTCCACAGGAGCTTAAATCAGACACAATCTGACATCGAGCCACATAAGGCAGTATTAGGACAGGTGACCAAAAGCTTGGCCCAGGAATTAGGTTTGAAGGAGCCTCTTAAAGAAGGAGATGGAGGTGGAGAGGCAGAGCGGTTTCGGGGGGAATTCCAGAGCTTAGGGCCCAGGCAGCTGAAGGCACGGCCGCCAATGGCGGGTGATGAAAGTAGTGGGATGAGCAGGAGGCCAGACAGGTGCCACTGATCACAGGTAGCGTCGAACTGAGCCGTTCACAACAGAACCCCCGGGAGAAATGGGTCTCTCGCTAAAAATTTACATTGTCGGGGGACCAATTTCAGGCCCAGATTCAGGAACATAGGATTTGTTAAACAGACCCAGGTCCATCGAGTTCACCTTCTACCATCCTGGTAGTCACATGATCCAATGATAATGGAGTTATTGACCAATCACAGCGATCGATCTCAATCAATGAGTCTACAACTGACCCAGACATGAGGTGAAGGAAAACCCCGGGGTGGAGAGCTTTGGGAACCATAGGCCCAAAGTCACCTGTTACCCCCGAGCTCGCTACACTCACCACAAGGCGCGTCCCAAATTACTCAGACACTGGAGCACACAATGTGATTTTCTGGGGGAAGTCTATCTCATTTACCTTTGAATGAATCAATACTAACTGCTCCCACTGTCTCCCTAGGGAGCCTGTTCCATAGACTGAACACTCACTCACTGAAATATTATTTCTCTAGATTAGTTTTGAATTTGCCCTTCAAGCGCAGGCCGTGTCCTCTGGGTCTACTGTTCTGGACAAGGTGAGACAGCTGGTCACGGTTGACATTATCCAGTCCCTTTAGAATGCTAAAAACAGCGAGTGTGAAAGTCACAACAGCCCAGACCTTGGAACACACACAAGACCCAGGATGTTCAGTGTGAGCAACACTGCGATCAGATCCAACCAAATCAAAGCTCCAGGATGAAACAAGCAAAGTGCCGTGGGAACAGGAGGGAAATTAGCGGAGTGAGAATCTGTGGAGCAGCGAGAGAGACATTTGGAAATGTTGGGTCCGTCCCGAGTACTGGGGCAGTAGGAAATGTCCCACTCTGCAAATTACTAAACAATCAGTCCAAGGATGAGTAAAGTGAAATGATTGGGGAGTCAAGTGGAAACAATTCCACTTTATTAACATTTAAACAGGCGACGTCAGGCCCAGATATAAATAATGAATAAAGTATGTGCAGAATGACGGGTGTGTTTGACCTTCAGATCAGCACTACACTCTCTGAGGATTTCTCTCAAACCTTTCACTAGAGCTTCCAATCGCCAATTTTTTGCCCTGCTCAGGACTCAGAGCCTGAAATCACAACAGGGAGAGTTTGTGAGAAATGACCAACATGTTCAGCTGAGAAACAAATACCTTGCATTTCTATAGCGCCTTTCACCACCTCAGGACGTCCCAAAGTGCTTCACAGCCAATGTCGTATTATTGGAATGTAGTCACTGTTGTAATTTAAGAAATGCAGTTGCAAATTTATGCACAGTAAGCTCCCAGAAACAGCAATGTGATATTGACCAGATAATCTGTTTTACTGATATTGGTTTGGGGAAAAATATTGGCCCAGGACATAAGGGAGAACTTCCCTGCTCTTCTCCCAAATAGTCCCATGCGATCTTTTACATTTACCGGGGTCTCGGTTTCACATCTCATCTGAAAGACGGTATCTCCGACAGTGCAGTGCTCTGTCATAGGAACATAGGAACAATCGGAGGCCATTCAGCCCCTCGAACCTGCTCTGGTTTTCAATGAGATCATGGCTGATCTGTATCCTAACCCCATTTACCTGCCTTGGCTCCATATCCCTTAATACTCTGGTATTGCAAAAATCTATTGACTCAGGTTTAACATTATTAATTGAGCGAGCAACTACAGCTTTCTGTGGGAGAGTTCCACACTTCTACCACCCTTTGCATGAAGCAGTGTTTCCTAACTTCTCTCCCGAATGGCATGGCTCTGACTCAGTATTGCACTGGGAGTGTCAGCCTGGAATATGGGCTCAATAAAAATCTGGGATCAGAAAAGTTCACCATGAAGCTGTTGGGTTGTGGAAAAACCCATTAATCTTCTCCCAATGACCCGTCAATCTTCTCTCAATGACCATCAATCTTCTCTCAATAACCATCAATCTTCTCCCAATGACCATCAATCTTCTCTCAATGACCATCAATCTTCTCCCAATGACCCATCAATCTTCTCTCAATGAACAGCAATCTTCCCTCAATGACTATCAATCTTCCCTCAATGACCATCAATCTTCCCTCAATGACCATCAATCTTCCCTCAATAACCATCAACATTCTCTCAATGACTATCAATCTTCTCCCAATGATGATCAAAGTGTAATAAAAAGGCAAGCATGAAAGCTCGGTGCCTCAATGCAAGGAGTATTCGGAACCCAGGAGAGGGCTCTGAGCTCGTTAGATTGGGTGAGAACTCAGATGAACAGGACCCCAAGAAAGAATGCAAAAGGCAGGATGCAACAGAGCAGAGTAGCACTGGGGTAAGTCTAAACCACAAGGTGACAGGAAGGGACAACATGTATGAATATAAAGGGGCTGCAGGAGGGGTCAAAACTAAAAATCATGGTTTAAAAACTAGTATTAAAACACTCTACCTAAACGCACGCAGCATTCGAAATAAAGTAAATGAGTTGACGGCACAAATCATTACAAATGGGTATGATTTGGTGGCCATTACAGAAACGTGGTTGCAGGGGGGCCAAGACTGGGAATTAAACATACAGGGGTATCTGACAATTCGGACAGATAGACATGAAGGGAAAGGAGGTTGGGTAGCTCTGTTAATAAAGGATGATATCAGGGCAGTTGTGAGAGATGATATTGGCTCTAATGAACAAAATGTTGAATCATTGTGGGTGGAGATTAGAGATAGTAAGGGGAAAAAGTCACTGGTGGGCATAGTTTATAGGCCCCCAAATAATAACTTCACGGTGGGGCGGACAATAATCAAGGGAATAATGGAATTATGTGAAAAAGGAACGGAAGTAATCATGGGTGATTTTAACCTACATATCGATTGGTCAAATCAAATCGCATGGGATAGCCTTGAGGAGGAGTTCATAGAATGCATACGGGATTGTTTCTTAGAACAGTATGTTACAGAGCCTACAAGGGAGCAAACTATCTTAGATCTGGTCCTGTGTAATGAGACAGGAATAATAAACGATCTCCTAGTAAAAGATCCGCTCGGAATGAGTGATCACAGTATGATTGAATTTGTAATACAGATTGAGGGTGAGGAAGTCGTGTCTCAAACGAGCATACTATGCTTAAACAAAGGGGACTACAGTGGGATGAGGGCAGAGTTGGCTAAAGTAGACTGGAAACAAAGACTAAACAGTGGCACAATTGAGGAACAGTGGAGGACTTTTAAGGAGCTCTTTCATGCAAAAATATATTCCAGTGAAAAAGAAGGGCAGGAAGAGAAGGGATAACCAGCCGTGGATAACCAAGGAAATAAGGGAGAGTATCAAATTAAAAACCAATGCGTATAAAGTGGCCAAGGTTAGTGGGAAACTAGAAGATTGGGAAAATTATAAACGACAGCAAAGAATGATTAAGAAAGCAATAAAGAAAGGAAAGATAGATTACGAAAGTAAACTGGCGCAAAACATAAAAACAAATAATAAAAGCTTTTACCGATATATAAAACGGAAAACAGTGACTAAAGTAAATGTTGGTTCCTTAGAAGATGAGAAGGGGGATTTAATAATGGGAAATGTGGAAATGGCAGAGACTTTAAACAATTATTTTGCTTCGGTCTTCACAGTGCAAGACACAAAAACCATGCCAAAAATTGCTGGTCACAGAAATGTGAGAAGGGAGGACCTTGAGATAACACTATCACGAGGCGGGTAGTGCTGGATAGGCTAATGGGACTCAAGGTAGACAAGTTCCCTGGTCCAGATGAAATGCATCCCAGGGTATTAAAAGAGATGGCGGAAGTTATAGTAGATGCATTCGTTATAATCTACCAAAATTCTCTGGACTCTGGGGAGGTACCAGCGGATTGCAAAGCAGCTAATGTAATGCCTCTGTTTAAAAAAGGGGACAGACAAAAGGCAGGTAACAATAGGCCGGTTAGTTTAACATCTGTAGTGGGGAAAATGCTTGAAGCTTTCATTAAGGAAGAAATAGCGGGACATCTAGATAGGAATAGTGCAATCAAGCCTACGCAACATGGATTCATGAAAGGGAAATCATGTTTAACTAATTTACTGGAATTCTTTGAGGATATAACGAGCATGGTGGATAGAGGTGTACTGATAGATGTGGTGCATTTAGATTTCCAAAAGGCATTTGATAAGGTGCCACACAAAAGGTTACTGCAGAAGATAAAGGTACGTGGAGTCAGAGAAAATGTATTAGCATGGATCGAGAATTGGCTGGCTAACAGAAAGCAGAGAGTTGGAATAAATGGGTCCTTTTTGGGTTGGAAATTGGTGGGTTAGTGGTGTGCCACAGGGATCAGTGCTGGGACCACAACTGTTTACAATATACATAGATAACCTGGAAGAGGGGACAGAGTGAAGTGTAACAAAATTTGCAGATGAGACAAAGTTTAGTGGGAAAGTGAGTTGTGTAGAGGACACAGAGAGGCTGCAAAGAGATTTAGATAGGTTAAGCGAATGGGCTAAGGTTTGGCAGATGGAATACAATGTCGGAAAATGTGAGGTCATCCACGATGGAAAAAATAAACAGTAAAAGGGAATATTATTTGAATGGGGAGAAATTACAACATGCTGCGGTGCAGAGGGACCTGGGGGTCCTTGTGCATGAAACTCTTTTGAGTTTACCTGAAAATAAACACAAACATTAAAACCATGCCACCCGCCTGGGTGACACAGCAGACATTTTCAAGGCCCCTTTTTTTTTTCCTATTTTTTTGGTTTTTTTTTTTGGGGCGCTAAAATCAAAATTTTTTCCAGTGCCCCCTACAAAAGGGGAGGGGGACACTAAAAGCACCGGCAATTAAAACAGTCTTTTATTGAACTCCGCTCCCTCCGCAGCCCAGCGAGGAGTCCCTCGAGCTCGCGCAGCTCAAGGTGTTGCGCCTTTGTCAAGGGCCCGCCCGCGGCCAAGGTTTTGACGGCGGCGCGGACGGACCCCTTGATCAGCTCCGGCTCGGACCATTTTTCCAGGGCCAGTCGGGCTTGGTTGCAGCGACCCCGGCTCTGGGCCAAAAAGTCCCGGAGTTACTTTGCAGGAATGAGGATGGTCTCGGCGGCGGCCGCGAGCAGATCCACCGCCTCGCTGGCGGTGGTCTCTAGGTCTTCACCCGCGTCCCCCACCGATTCCCCGTCCTCCTCCGGGAGGTGGCCGCCAGCAGCCGGCCCATCGACCGCACAAGGTACGGCAAATGAACCGGCCGCTCCAACCGGCCCTGGCTCTGCCCCGATCCCACCCCCAGGATCGTCGGCAGAGGAGTCCCCACTGGGCTCTTTAAAAAATGGTGCCGGGTCGGGAAATGACAGCGGAAGGGGAACCGGGGAACAAGGAGAGACCCGGCCATAGGAAATCCCCAGGCTCTCCAAGTGCTCCAGATCCACATCAAAAGGCGAGGGTGGGTGTTCCTCCCCCTACCCGCTGCCACCCCCTGGCCCAGCATCTACAGTTTCATTCAAATCAATAATTTGTGTTTCTGCCGGGTCGAGCGACTCCCGGGGGAAGTTGGGTATTGGCTGGGCGGGCTCAGGTTCGGCCTTTTCGGCCTCGCCCGCCTCAGTCCCCGGGGCGCCCGGCCCGGCGGCATTGCATTCCTCCGCGGTCCCCACGCCCCCCCCGACAGGCAGATCTTCCACGCCATCCCCGGGAGGCAGAGGCTGGGCAGCCTCGACTGTCTCACCCTCCCCGGGGACAGACTCCTCCCGCCTACGGCGCTGCTTGGGGGCGCTGGTGGGGGACGCGGGATACGCGGCGGGCACCGACTCCTCCGCGGAGGGATGTTGTTCCCCCTCCGCCTCAACGGAGCGGCGCCTCCTTTTGTTGCTGGAGGTGCGCTGAGGCAGGGAGACCTCCATGTCTGCCGAGGCCTCCCGCTCCGCCCCCCCCTTTTTCTTTTCTTGCCCGCGCCCGGGCCCCCCTGCGGTGTTGTTCAAGGGCTCGGGCACGGGCTCGGGGCACCCCGCGCTAGCCGGTGACTGGGTTGGGCCGAGCGCGGTAAACAAATTGTCTGGCGCACCGAGGGGACCCGCCTCTAGATGTTTCTCCTTGTTCCGCGCCTTCTTTCCGTTCGGACGCTCTCCGTCCCCCCCGCCGGAGGCCCTGAAAACAAAGGCCTCCGACGATGCCCGCGCACCTATGGCTCCCGCCACGCGGACGCAACTAGGGGGAGGGGTGGCGGCGGCGCCAGCCTTGGCCGCCTTCGGTGGTTTGTCGGCCTTGGAGGCGGGGCAGTTCTTGCGAACGTGCCCCACTCTCTGCAGGCATGGCACCGCACGCCGTCCGACGTCCAGAAGACGCGGTAGGCAGTCCCCTCGTGCACCACATTAAAGTGCCCTTCTGTCATGTCCTCCCGCGCCAGCCGGACAAAGAGCTGGCGGCGGAAGGAGAACACGTGGCGCAGGCTGTTCTCCCTGAGGCCGAGCGGTATGGGGTTGATCCCCGACCTTACCTACCCCAGTTGGTGTCGGTGAGGGAGGAGGAGCTCAGCGGAAACAAAGGGCGGGATGTTTGACACGATGACCCTCTGCGCGGTGGCCTCGAGAGGGTCCACCGGCAGGAACGTCCCGCCCACCGTGAGCCCCTTTTCAAGGGCCAGGGACACCGCCCGCTCCGACCCCAGGAAGAAAACAGCCTTCCCAGACATCTTGGAGGCCGCGACAATGGCCGAGGGGCCGACTACCCCAGCCATCGCCCGCACGCACTCCTCAATGCTCATTGTGGGGTGAGTGTAGCTCTTGACCCCGTGTTTCCTGGTTATAAGTTGAAAAGGTGGCAGGGCAGCGGGTGGCGCAGGAGGTGCCGTGGAAGCGGTTGCCACCTCCGCATACGTCTTCGTTGCCACCGGCGTGGATGGGGTCGCCATCACGGGGTCCCTTTAAGGGCTACACCCACCCCAAAGTCACAGGCCTTAATGGTCTTTATTGGCCTTGTATATTTAACTGAGCAGAGGAGCCCTTAACGAGGCACCACTCCCCTAGTTGGCAATTGGGGAGGGGCCTTGCTCCCTCTGCTCAGTTGTCTCAATTGTTTTTTTTTTAAATTAGAAGAAAGGGGCCTCAGAGAGAGGGGAGAAACAGAGTAACAGAGAAAGAGAGAGGGGGGTGGGAAGGGGGGGGGGGACTGTGAGGGCAGGTCTCCCCTCGCAGCTGTGGGTGGGTGCAATCCCCAGATGGCAAAAACACAAACACAGTCTTTGGGATGGTCTTCAGGTGAGGGGAGAAGATGTCTTCACCTGGGGCAGCTGGAGCCAACCAGGCACACACTACCAACGATGTTTAATTAGGTGATGAAATTCTTGAGCCTGGTTGCTCCAGCTATCCCAGGCTAGGCAATTGGGGGGGGGGGGCGTCAATTGTGTGTGGGGCCTAGTTGTAAGCAAGGCCCCCACACACACTTCCACACACACACACCCCCCGCGATGTTCCGGTCCTCAGTGGTCTTCTTTCCTCCCCCCACCGATATAACAAAGTCTATTTGGGGACTGCACCAATACACCCACCTGTAGAAGATGTAGAGTCTCCCTCCTTCCACACTGGATGTTGTTGGTTTTTCCCCCTCTCTCCAACTCTTTGCAGAATGTTAAAAGTTGGTAAAAGTTATCTTTTCTCCTCCTCTCCCTCTGGGTGAAAGTTGAAGGTGAAGCCCCTTCCTTCCTTCTCTTCTGGGCTGGTCTCAGGGCTCTCCAGGCAGGAGCTCAAGTTGATAGCAGCTCTCCTCACTGCTCACAGCTCCTACTGAGCAGGACACGCCTCCACTGCTCCACAATTGGTCCTTGTGCATGAAACTCTTTTGAGTTTACCTGCGAAAACATAAAACATTAAACGGTGTCACCCGACCTGGGTGACACTCCAGACATTTACAAGGCCCTTTTTTTTTTCCCCCCTTTTTTTTTTGTGTTTTTCTTTTTTTGGTTTTTTTTTGGGCACTCAAATCACAATTTTCCCCAGTGCCCCCTATAAAAGGGAAGGGGAACACTAAAAGCACCGGCAATTAAAACAAATTAAACTTAAAAACGTAAAATCAAATTAAAATTTGGTTGCCGGGCGTGATGATGCACTCCAGTCCCTCCGGTGCCCACCTCTCGCGGAAGGCCGCGAGCGTACCGGTGGACACCGCGTGCTCCATCTCCAAGGACACCCTGGACCGGATGTAAGAGCGGAAGAGAGGCAGGCAGTCAGGTTGAACGACCCCCTCGACCGCCCGCTGCCTGGACCGGCTGATGGCACCCTTGGCCGTGCCCAGGAGCAGTCCTACGAGGAGGCCTTCAGACCTACCCGCTCCCCTCCGCACAGGGTGCCCAAAGATCAGGAGAGTGGGACTGAAGTGCAGCCAGAATTTCAGGAGCAGCCCCTTCAAATAATGGAACAGGGGCTGCAACCTCGTGCATTCAATAAAAACATGGAACACGGACTCCTCCAGACCGCAGAAATTGCAGGCGGCCTGGGAGTCCGTGAACCGGCTTAAAAATTTGTTGCACGGCACTGCTCCGTGCACCACCCTCCAGGCCAAGTCCCCGATGAATAGTGGGAGGACCCCTGCGTAGAGTGCCCTCCATCGGGGACCGCCGCCTCCTCCGGACGGCAAGATGGTACGCCATGGCGTGTCCGGACGGCCGGCGAGGATGGCAAAGTTGAGGGTGTGCAGGAGCAGCCCGTACAGGAAACCCCTCCGCGCGGAACTGAAAGGCGCGGAGGGGATTTCCCCGAGGCGGCTCAAGTTGTGAGGCGCCGGCCCCCGAGGGAGGTTCCGGGGTTTGGCGCCGATGAGGAATTCCGTCCGGACGGGGGTCAGTTCGGACCGGATCTCCCCACGTGCTTGAGCCTCCTCGATGCACCTAACGGAGTCAGGGCCCAGAGCTGTTTTTAGCGACTCGATGGCATCGGCCGCGTGGCGGACGTTGGCAGAATTTAGGCGCCGCGCCAGCGTGTCTGGCGCCATCCAGCCCGCTCCTCCGCCATCGAGCAGGTCCCTGACCCTGGTCACCTCACCAGCCACAGCCCTCTCTTCCGACCGCCACATGAAACCTCGGCCGTGGAGGTACGGATTCCCGAGCAGCGGCTCCTGCAGGACGGCCGCCACTCCGGCCGGCGGAGAGCTGCGCTTGGTGGAGACTTTGTTCCAGACCCTGATGAGTTCCCTGTAAAAGACAGGCAGCTCCCGGAGGGCGGTCCTGGCACCCCCCAAGTTCACAAACAGGAGCTGCGTGTCATAATTGAGGTCGCGCTGCTGGCGGAAGAAATACCTCGCCAGAGCACACCACCTAGGAGGGGGCTCGACGTAAAGGTATCTTTGCAGGTTCTGAAGACGGAAAGTCGCGAGCTGGGCGCTGACGCACACCAACGACTGACCGCCCTCCTCAAGCGGGAGACTCAAGACCGCGGCAGAGACCCAGTGCTTCCTGTTGTTCCAGAAGAAGTCCACCAGCTTCTTCTGTATCTTGGCGACAAACGCAGGGGGAGGGGTCAAAGTGACCAGCCGGTACCACAACATTGCGGCCACCAGCTGGTTTATGACTAGCGCTCGACCCCTGTAGGACAGCACTCGGAGCAGTCCTGTCCAGCGCCCTAGGCGAGCGGCGACCTTGGCCTCCAGCTCCTGCCAGTTCGCCGGCCAGGCTCCCTCGTCGGGGCTAAGGTAGACTCCCAGATAGAGGAGATGGGTCGTGCTCCAGGCAAAAGGCCTGAGCTCCTCCGGCAGGGAGTCCACCCGCCACTGACCCACCAGGAGTCCGGAACATTTCTCCCAGTTGATCCTGGCGGAGGACGCGGCCGAGTAAATCTCCTGGCACTCACGCATCCTCCGCAGGTCAGCGGGATCCTCTAAGCCGAGAGGACGACCTCCACGCCCGGCCCTTGCAGAGCCAGTCCCGTCAACCTCGCCCGCAAGAGGCGCAGGAAAGGCTCCACGCAAACGGCGTATAACTGGCCGGACATGGGGCATCCCTGGCGCACCCCTCTCCTAAAGCGAAGGGGCGCCGTCAAGGACCCGTTAACCTTAATCAGACACTCCGCGGCGGCGTACAAAAGTCGGATCCGGGCGACGAAATGCGTCCCGAACCCGAAAGCGCGCAGAGTTCCGAGCAGATAGTCGTGATCCACCCTGTCGAACGCCTTCTCTTGGTCGAGGGATAGGAAGGCGACCGACAGACCAGCCTCCTGGGAACAATGGATGAGGTCCCGGACCAGATGGATGTTATCTTGGATTGTCCGGCCCGGGACCGTGTATGACTGGTCGGGGTGGATCATGTGGTCCAGCACGGCACCAAGGCGAGCAGACATCGCCCTGGCGAAGATTTTGTAGTCCGTGCTGAGGAGGGAGACCGGGCGCCAGTTCTTAAGGAGGCGGAGATCGCCCTTCTTAGGCAGCAGGACGATGACTGCCCTGCGCCAAGAGAGGGGCATCTCCCCGATCGCCAGACTTTCCCCCAGGACCCGCGCGTAGTCGCTCCCCAGGACGTCCCAGAACGCCCTGTGGAACTCCACGGTCAGCCCGTCCAGCCCCGGGGATTTTCCCCTCGAGAGCCGGGCGAGGGCACCGGTCAGCTCCGCCAGGCTTAGCGGAGCTTCCAGATTTTCGGCGCCCTCCGGGCCGACCTTCGGCAGGTCCTCCCACAAAACTCTACGCGCTTCCTCGCTGGACGGATCCGGAGAGAACAGAGCCCCGTAATATTCACGGACCCTGTTGTTGACGCCCTCCGGATCCGAGACGAGAGAGCCGTCGTCGGCCAGCAGCGTCAAGAGCTGCTTACGGACACTCTGCCTTTTTTCCAGCGAGTAGAAGAAGGGGGAGCCGCGGTCCAGATCCCGCAGGAACCGGATCCGCGACCTCACGAACGCGCCTCGGGACCCGACGAGCTGCAGGTCCTTCAGCGCGGCCTTCTTCGCTTCGTACACCGTCCGCAGGGCCGGGTCCTGGACGACTTGACCGAGACGGGATTCCAGGTCGAGCACCTCTTTTTCTAGGCGCCCGACTCTGGCCGCCCGCCTCTTGGTCGACCCCCTCGCGTACTCTTGACAGAAGACGCGGACGTGAGCCTTGCCCACGTCCCACCATAGCCTCAAGGAGGGGAAGCCCCCCTGCTTCCTTCTCCAGTCGGACCAGAATCGACGGAACGAGTCCTGGAACCGCACGTCCTCCAGCAGCCGGTTGTTAAAGTGCCAGTACGCGGACCCCGTCCTCGCGCGGAGCGAAGCGAGCTCCGCCCACACCAGGTGGTGGTCCGAACACGGCACCGGCCGCATGGAGGCCGCCGGGACGCAGGAAACGTACGCCCTAGACACGTAAAGGCGGTCGACTCTAGACCATCCAACTCCAGGCCTCACCCAAGTAAAGGCGCTGGAGTCGGGGTGGACATTTCGCCAGACGTCCACCAAGTCGAAGGACCCGACCAGGTCCCTCAACTTCTCCATCGCCGTCATGCACTGCGGGGCACCGGAGCGGTCCCTCGCCTCGAGGGTGCAGTTAAAATCCCCCCCGAGGACAATGCAGTCGCCGACGTCGACGGAGCCAAGAAGAGCGGACACCTCTTCAAAGAAGCGCGTTTGCTGCGGGCCGGGATGAGGGGCGTACACGTTCACGAGATGGAGCGGCACGTCCCCCAGGCGAACCGTTACGTGCAGCAAGCGGCCTGGCACGGGCTCCTCGACCCCCAAGATCTCCGGCTGAAAATGCGGGCCCAGCAAGATGGCCACCCCACTAGAAATGGCGGTGAGGTGGCTCATGCGGACCTCTCCTTGCCATTCCAGGAGCCACGTGGCTTCGTCTCCCGGAACGGTGTGGGTTTCTTGCAGGAAGCACACCGCATATTTCCCCTCCCGCAGGAGCGAAAAATTGTCAAATCTACGGCGTGCCCCTCTGCCGCCGTTGATGTTGAGGCTGGCTATGGTTATCTTCATGGCAAAAGCATAGTGCAACCTCTACCTTAACCTATTATGGGGGAGGGAGCGGAGTCATTTGTTGAACTCCGCTCCCTCCGCAGCCCAGCGAGGAGTCCCTCGAGCTCGCGCAGCTCAAGGTGCTGCTCCTTTGTCAAGGGCCCGCCCGCGGCCAAGGTTTTAACGGCGGCGCGGACGGACCCCTTGATCAGCTCCGGCTCGGACCATTTTTCCAGGGCCAGTCGGGCTTGGTCGCGGCGACCCCGGCTCTGGGCCAAAAAGTCCCGGAGTTCCTTTGCAGGAATGAGGAGGGCCTCAGCGGCGGCCGCGAGCAGATCCACCGCCTCACTGGCGGTGGTCTCTAGGTCTTCACCCACGTCCCCCACCGAGTCCCCGTCCTCCTCCGGGAGGTGGCCGCCAGCAGCCAGCCCATCGACCGCACAAGGTACGGCAAATGAACCGGCCGCTCCAACCGGCCCTGGCACTGCCCCGATCCCACCCCCAGGATCGTCGGCAGAGGAGTCCCCACTGGGCTCTTTTAAAAATGGTGCTGGGTCGGGAAATGACAGCGGAAGGGGTTCCCCCTCCGCCCCAGGAACCGGAGAACAAGGAGAGACCCGGCCATAGGAGATCCCCAGGCTCCCCAAGTGCTCCAGCTCCAAAGTAAGAGGCGAGGGTGGGTGTTCCTCCCCCTCCCCGCTGCCACCCCCCGGCCCAGCATCTACAGTTTCATTAAAATCAGTTTGTGTTTCTGCCGGGTCGAGCGACTCCCGGGGGAAGTTGGGTATTGGCTGGGCGGGCTCAGGTTCGGCCTTTTCGGCCCCGCCCACCTCAGTCCCCGGGACGCCCGGCCCGGCGGCTACGCATTCCTCTGCGGTCCCTACGCCCCCCACGACAGGCAGATCTTCCACTCCATCCCCGGGAGGCAGAGGCTGGGCAGCCTCGACTACCTCACCCTCCCCGGGGACAGACTCTTCGCGCCTGCAGCGCAATTTGGGAGCGCTGGTGGGGGACGCGGGACACGCGGCGGGCACCGACTCCTCCGCGGAGGGATGTTGTTCCCCCTCCGCCTCATCGGAGCCGCGCCTCCTTTTGTTCCTGGGGGTGCGCGGAGGCAGGGAGACCCCCATGTCTGCCGAGGCCTCCCGCTCCGCCCCCCCCTTTTCCTTTCCTTTCCCGCGCCCGGGCCCCTCTGTGGTGTTATTCAAGGGCTCGGACACGGGCTCGGGGAACCACGCGCTCGCCGGTGACGGGGTTGGGCTGAGCGCGGTGGTCAAATTATCTGGCGCACCGAGGGGACCCGCCTCTAGATGTTTTGCCTTCTTCCGCGCCTTCTTTCCGGTCGGACGCTCTCCCTCCCCCCCGCCGGAGGCCCTGAAAACAAAGGCCTCCGACGATGCCCGCGCACCCATGGCTCCCGGCACGCGGACGCAACTAGGGGGAGGGGTGGCGGCGGCGCCAGCCTTGGCCGCCTTCGGTGGTTTGGTGGCCTTGGAGGCGGGGCAGTTCTTGCGAACGTGTCCCACCTCCCTGCAGGCATGGCACCGCACGCCGTCCGACGTCCAGAAGACGCGGTAGGCAGTCCCCTCGTGCACCACATTAAAATTCCCCTCCGACGTGTCCTCCCGCGCCAGCCGGACAAAGAGCTGGCGGCGGAAGGAGAACACGTGGCGCAGGCTGTTCTCCCTGAGGCCGAGCGGTATGGGGTTGATCCCTGACCTTACCTCCCCCAGTTGGTGTAGGTGAGGGAGGAGGAGCTCAGCGGGAACAAAGGGCGGGACGTTTGAAATGATGACCCTCTGCGCGGTGGCCTCGAGAGGGTCTACCGGCAGGAACGTCCCGCCCACCGTGAGCCCCTTTTCAAGGGCCAGGGACACCGCCCGCTCCGACCCCAGGAAGAACACGGCCTTCCCAGACATCTTGGAGGCTGCGACAATGGCCGAGGGGCCGACTACCCCAGCCATCGCCCGCACGCACTCCTCAATGCTCATTGTGGGGTGAGTGTAGCCCTTGACCCCGTGTTTCCTGGTTATAAGTCTGAACGGTGGCAGGGCAGCGGGTGGCGCAGGAGGTGCCGTGGATGTGGACACCACCTGCGCATACGTCCTTGCTGGCCCTGCCACCGGCGTGGATGGGGTCGCCATCACGGGGTCCCTTTAAGGGCTACACGCACCCCAAAGTCACAGGCCTTAATGGTGTTTAATGGCCTCGTATGTTAACTGAGCAGAGGAGCCCTTAACGAGGCACCTCTCCCCTCGTTGGCAATTGGGGAGAGGCCTTGCTCCCTCTGCTCAGTTGTCTTAATTGGTTTTTTTTTATTATTAATTTGGAAGGAAAGGGTTCTCAGAGAGAGAGGGGAGAAACAGAGGGTAACGGAGAAAGAGAGAGGGGGGTGGGAAGGGGGGGGCTGCGAGGGCAGGTCTCCCCTCGCAGCTGTGGGTGGGTGCACTCCCCAGATGGCAAAACACACAAAAAACACAGTCTTTGGGTTGGTCTTCAGGTGTGGGGAGAAGATGTCTTCACCTGGGGTAGCTGGAGCCACCAGGCACTCCTAACGATCTTTAATTGGGTGATTAAGAAAAACAACAATCTTCAGCCTGGTAGCTCCAGCTATCCCAGGCTAGGCAATTGGGGGGGGTGGGGGGGGGTTCCAATTGTGGGGGGGGCCCAGTTGTAAGCACGGCCCCCACGCACACTACCACACACACACACACCCCCCGCGATGTTCCGGCCCTCAGTGGTCTTCTTTCCTCCCCCCACCGAAACAAATAAGTCTTTTTGGGAAATGCACCCACACCCACCTGTAGAAAGTGTAGAGTCTCCCTCCTTCCACATTGGATGTTGTTGGTTTTTCCCCCTCTCTCCAACTCTTTGCAGAAATGGTAAAAGTTGTTGAAATGTTTCTGTTCTCCTCCTCTCCCTCTGGATAAAAGTTGGTGTTGAAGCCCCTTCCTTCCTTCTCTTCCTGGGCTGGTCTCAGGGCTCTCCAGGCAGGAGCTCAAGTTGCTAGCTGCTCCTCTCACTGCTCACAGCTCCAACTGAGCAGGACACGCCTCTACTGCTCCACAATTGGTCCTTGTGCATGAAACTCTTTTTGGAGTTCACCTGCAAAACATAAAACATTAAACGGTGCCACCCAACCTGGGTGACACTCCAGACATTTACAAGGCCCTTTTTTTTCCCCCCTTTTTTGTTTTTTTTTGTGTTTTTTCTTTTTTTTTTGTTTTTTTTTTGGGCACTAAAATCACAATTTTTCCCCAGTGCCCCCTATAAAAGGGAAGGGGACACTAAAAGCACCGGCAATTAAAACAAATTAACTTTAAAACGTAAAATCAAATTAAAATTTGGTTGCCGGGCGTGATGATGCACTCCAGTCCCTCCGGTGCCCACCTCTCGCGGAAGGCCGCGAGCGTACCGGTGGACACCGCGTGCTCCATCTCCAAGGACACCCTGGACCGGATGTAAGAGCGGAAGAGAGGCAGGCAGTCAGGTTGAACGACCCCCTCGACCGCCCGCTGCCTGGACCGGCTGATGGCACCCTTGGCCGTGCCCAGGAGCAGTCTTACGAGGAGGCCTTCGGAACTACCCGCTCCCCTCCGCACACGGTGCCCAAAGATCAGGAGAGTGGGACTGAAGTGCAGCCAGAATTTCAGGAGCAGCCCCTTCAAATAATGGAACAGGGGCTGCAACCTTGTGCACTCAATAAAAACATGGAACACGGAATCCTCCAGACCGCAGAAATTGCAGGTGGCCTGGGAGTCCGTGAACCGGCTTAAAAATTTGTTGCACGGCACTGCTCCGTGCACCACCCTCCAGGCCAAGTCCCCGATGAATAGTGGGAGGACCCCTGCGTAGAGTGCCCTCCATCGGGGACCCCCGCCTCCTCCGGACGGCAAGATGGTACGCCATGGCGTGTCCGGACGGCCGGCGAGGATGGCAAAGTTGAGGGTGTGCAGGAGCAGCCCGTACAGGAAACCCCTCCGCGCGGAACTGAAAGGCACGGAGGGGATTTCCCCGAGGCGGCTCAAGTTGTGAGGCGCCGGCCCCCGAGGGAGGTTCCGGGGTTTGGCGCCGATGAGGAATTCCGTCCGGACGGGGGTCAGTTCGGACGGGATCTCCCCACGTGCTTGAGCCTCCTCGATGCACCTAACGGAGTCAGGGCCCAGAGCTGTTTTTAGCGACCCGATGGCATCGGCCGCGTGGCGGACGTTGGCAGAGTTTAGGCGCCGCGCCAGCGTGTCTGGCGCCATCCAGCCCGCTCCTCCGCCATCGAGCAGGTCCCTGACCCTGGTCACCTCACCAGCCACAGCCCTCTCTTCCGACCGGCACATGAAGCCTCGGCCGTGGAGGTACGGATTCCCGAGCAGCGGCTCCTGCAGGACGGCCGCCACTCCAGCCGGCGGAGAGCTGCGCTTGGTGGAGACTTTGTTCCAGACCCTGATGAGTTCCCTGTAAAAGACAGGCAGCTCCCGGAGGGCGGTCCTGGCACCCCCCAAGTTCACAAACAGGAGCTGCGTGTCATAATTGAGGTCGAGCTGCTGGCGGAAGAAATACCTCGCCAGAGCGCACCACCTAGGAGGGGGCTCGACGTAAAGGTATCTCTGCAGGGTCTGAAGACGGAAAGTCGCGAGCTGGGCGCTGACGCACACCAACGACTGACCGCCCTCCTCAAGCGGGAGACTCAAGACCGCGGCAGAGACCCAGTGCTTCCTGTTGTTCCAGAAGAAGTCCACCAGCTTCTTCTGTATCTTGGCGACAAACGCAGGGGGAGGGGTCAAAGTGACCAGCCGGTACCACAGCATTGCGGCCACCAGCTGGTTTATGACTAGCGCTCGACCCCTGTAGGACAGCACTCGGAGCAGTCCTGTCCAGCGCCCTAGGCGAGCGGCGACCTTGGCCTCCAGCTCCTGCCAGTTCGCCGGCCAGGCTCCCTCGTCGGGGCTAAGGTAGACTCCCAGATAGAGGAGATGGGTCGTGCTCCAGGCAAAAGGCCTGAGCTCCTCCGGCAGGGAGTCCACCCGCCACTGACCCACCAGGAGTCCGGAACATTTCTCCCAGTTGATCCTGGCGGAGGACGCGGCCGAGTAAATCTCCTGGCACTCACGCATCCTCCGCAGGTCAGCGGGATCCTCTATCGCGAGGAGCACGTCATCGGCGTAAGCCGAGAGGACGACCTCCACGCCCGGCCCTTGCAGAGCCAGTCCCGTCAACCTCGTCCGCAAGAGGCGCAGGAAAGGCTCCACGCAAACGGCGTATAACTGGCCGGACATGGGGCATCCCTGGCGCACCCCTCTCCTAAAGCGAAGGGGCGCCGTCAAGGACCCGTTAACCTTAATCAGACACTCCGCAGCGGCGTACAAAAGTCGGATCCGGGCGACGAAATGCGTCCCGAACCCGAAAGCGCGCAGAGTTCCGAGCAGATAGTCGTGATCCACCCTGTCGAACGCCTTCTCTTGGTCGAGGGATAGGAAGGCGACCGACAGACCAGCCTCCTGGGAACAATGGATGAGGTCCCGGACCAGATGGATGTTATCGTGGATTGTCCGGCCCGGGACCGTGTATGACTGGTCGGGGTGGATCATGTGGTCCAGCACGGCACCAAGGCGAGCAGACATCGCCCTGGCGAAGATTTTGTAGTCCGTGCTGAGGAGGGAGACCGGGCGCCAGTTCTTAAGGAGGCGGAGATCGCCCTTCTTAGGCAGCAGGACGATGACTGCCCTGCGCCAAGAGAGGGGCATCTCCCCGGTCGCCAGACTTTCCCCCAGGACCCGCGCGTAGTCGCTCCCCAGGACGTCCCAGAACGCCCTGTGGAACTCCACGGTCAGCCCGTCCAGCCCCGGGGATTTTCCCCTCGAGAGCCGGGCGAGGGCACCGGTCAGCTCCGCCAGGCTTAGCGGAGCTTCCAGATTTTCGGCGCCCTCCGGGCCGACCTTCGGCAGGTCCTCCCACAAAACTCTACGCGCTTCCTCGCTGGACGGATCCGGAGAGAACAGAGCCCCGTAATATTCACGGACCCTGTTGTTGACGCCCTCCGGATCCGAGACGAGAGAGCCGTCGTCGGCCAGCAGCGTCAAGAGCTGCTTACGGACACTCTGCCTTTTTTCCAGCGAGTAGAAGAAGGGGGAGCCGCGGTCCAGATCCCGCAGGAACCGGATCCGCGACCTCACGAACGCGCCTCGGGACCCGACGAGCTGCAGGTCCTTCAGCGCGGCCTTCTTCGCTTCGTACACCGTCCGCAGGGCCGGGTCCTGGACGACTTGACCGAGACGGGCTTCCAGGTCGAGCACCTCTTTTTCTAGGCGCCCGACTCTGGCCGCCCGCCTCTTGGTCGACCCCCTCGCATACTCTTGACAGAAGACGCGGACGTGAGCCTTGCCCACGTCCCACCATAGCCTCAAGGAGGGGAAGCCCCCCTGCTTCCTTCTCCAGTCGGACCAGAATCGACGGAACGAGTCCTGGAACCGCACGTCCTCCAGCAGCCGGTTGTTAAAGTGCCAGTACGCGGACCCCGTCCTCGCGCGGAGCGAAGCGAGCTCCGCCCACACCAGGTGGTGGTCCGAACACGGCACCGGCCGCATGGAGGCCGCCGGGACGCAGGAAACGTACGCCCGAGACATGTAAAGGCGGTCGACTCTAGACCATCCAACTCCAGGCCTCACCCAAGTAAAGGCGCTGGAGTCGGGGTGGACATTTCGCCAGACGTCCACCAAGTCGAAGGACCCGACCAGGTCCCTCAACTTCTCCATCGCCGTCATGCACTGCGGGGCACCGGAGCGGTCCCTCGCCTCGAGGGTGCAGTTAAAATCCCCCCCGAGGACAATGCAGTCGCCGACATCGACGGAGCCAAGAAGAGCGGACACCTCTTCAAAGAAGCGCGTTTGCTGCGGGCCGGGATGAGGGGCGTACACGTTCACGAGATGGAGCGGCACGTCCCCCAGGCGAACCGTTACGTGCAGCAAGCGGCCTGGCACGGGCTCCTCGACCCCCAAGATCTCCGGCTGAAAATGCGGGTCCAGCAAGATGGCCACCCCACTAGAAATGGCGGTGAGATGGCTCATGCGGACCTCTCCTTGCCATTCCAGGAGCCACGTGGCTTCGTCTCCCGGAACGGTGTGGGTTTCTTGCAGGAAGCACACCGCATATTTCCCCTCCCGCAGGAGCGAAAAATTGTCAAATCTACGGCGTGCCCCTCTGCCGCCGTTGATGTTGAGGCTGGCTATGGTTATCTTCATGGCAAAAGCATAGTGCAACCTCTACCTTAACCTATTGTGGGGGAGGGAGCGGAGTCTTTTGTTGAACTCCGCTCCCTCCGCAGCCCAGCGAGGAGTCCCTCGAGCTCGCGCAGCTCAAGGTGCTGCTCCTTTGTCAAGGGCCCGCCCGCGGCCAAGGTTTTAACGGCGGCGCGGACGGACCCCTTGATCAGCTCCGGCTCGGACCATTTTTCCAGGGCCAGTCGGGCTTGGTCGCGGCGACCCCGGCTCTGGGCCAAAAAGTCCCGGAGTTCCTTTGCAGGAATGAGGAGGGCCTCAGCGGCGGCCGCGAGCAGATCCACCGCCTCACTGGCGGTGGTCTCTAGGTCTTCACCCGCGTCCCCCACCGAGTCCCCGTCCTCCTCCGGGAGGTGGCCGCCAGCAGCCGGCCCATCGACCGCACAAGGTACGGCAAATGAACCGGCCGCTCCAACCGGCCCTGGCACTGCCCCGATCCCACCCCCAGGATCGTCGGCAGAGGAGTCCCCACTGGGCTCTTTTAAAAATGGTGCTGGGTCGGTAAATGACAGCGGAAGGGGTTCCCCCTCCGCCCCAGGAACCGGAGAACAAGGAGAGACCCGGCCATAGGAGATCCCCAGGCTCCCCAAGTGCTCCAGCTCCAAAGTAAGAGGCGAGGGTGGGTGTTCCTCCCCCTCCCCGCTGCCACCCCCCGGCCCAGCATCTACAGTGTCATTAAAATCAGTTTGTTTTTCTGCCGGGTCGAGCGACACCCGGGGGAAGTTGGGTATTGGCTGGGCGGGCTCAGGTTCGGCCTTTTCGGCCCCGCCCGCCTCAATCCCCGGGACGCCCGGCCCGGCGGCAATGCATTCTTCCGCTGGCCCCACGCCCCCCACGACAGGCAGATCTTCCACTCCATCCCCAGGAGGCAGCGGCTGGGCAGCCTCGACTGCCTCACCCTCCCCGGGGACAGACTCTTCGCGCCTGCAGCGCAATTTGGGAGCGCTGGCGGGCGACGCGGGACACGCGGCGGGCACCGACTCCTCCGCGGAGGGATGTTGTTCCCCCTCCGCCTCATCGGAGCCGCGCCTCCTTTTGTTCCTGGGGGTGCGCGGAGGCAGGGAGACCCCCATGTCTGCCGAGGCCTCCCGCTCCGCCCCCCCCTTTTCCTTTCCTTTCCCGCGCCCGGGCCCCTCTGTGGTGTTATTCAAGGGCTCGGGCACGGGCTCGGGGCACCACGCGCTCGCCGGTGACTGGGTTGGGCTGAGCGCGGTGGTCAAATTATCTGGCGCACCGAGGGGACCCGCCTCTAGATGTTTTGCCTTCTTCCGCGCCTTCTTTCCGGTCGGACGCTCTCCCTCCCCCCCGCCGGAGGCCCTGAAAACAAAGGCCTCCGACGATGCCCGCGCACCCATGGCTCCCGGCACGCGGACCCAACTAGGGGGAGGGGTGGCGGCGGCGCCAGCCTTGGCCGCCTTCGGTGGTTTGGCGGCCTTGGAGGCGGGGCAGTTCTTACGAACATGCCCCACCTCCCTGCAGGCATGGCACCGCACGCCGTCCGACGTCCAGAAGACGCGGTAGGCAGTCCCCTCGTGCACCACATTAAAATTCCCCTCCGTCGTGTCCTCCCGCGCCAGCCGGACAAAGAGCTGGCGGCGGAAGGAGAACACGTGGCGCAGGCTGTTCTCCCTGAGGCCGAGCGGTATGGGGTTGATCCCTGACCTTACCTCCCCCAGTTGTTGTAGGTGAGGGAGGAGGAGCTCAGCGGGAACAAAGGGCGGGACGTTCGAAATGATGACCCTCTGCGCGGTGGCCTCGAGAGGGTCCACCGGCAGGAATGTCCCGCCCACCGTGAGCCCCTTTTCGAGGGCCAGGGACACCGCCCGCTCCGACCCCAGGAAGAACACGGCCTTCCCAGACATCTTGGAGGCTGCGACAATGGCCGAGGGGCCGACTACCCCAGCCATCGCCCGCACGCACTCCTCGATGGTCATTGTGGGGTGAGTGTAGCTCTTGACCCCGTGTTTTTTAGTAATGAGTCTGAAAGGTGGCAGGGCAGCGGGTGGCGCAGGAGGGGCCGTGGAAGCGGTTGCCACCTGCGCATATGTCTTCGCTGGCCCTGCCACCGGCGTGGATGGGGTCGCCATCACGGGGTCCCTTTAAGGGCTACACCCACCCCAAAGTCACAGGCCTTAATGGTCTTTAATGGCCTCGTATATTAACTGAGCAGAGGAGCCCTTAACGAGGCACCTCTCCCCTCGTTGACAATTGGGGAGAGGCCTTGCTCCCTCTGCTCAGTTGTCTTAATTGGGTTTTGTTTTTAAAATTAGGAAGAAAAGGGGCCTCAGAGAGAGAGGGGAGAAACAGAGGGTAACGGAGAAAGAGAGAGGGGGGTGGGAAGGGGGGGGGGCTGCGAGGGCAGGTCTCCCCTCGCAGCTGTGGGTGGGTGCACTCCCCAGATGGCAAAACACACAAAAAACACAGTCTTTAGGTTGGTCTTCAGGTGGGGGGAGAAGACGTCTTCACCTGGGGTAGCTGGAGCCACCAGGCACACAATCCTAAACGATCTTTAATGGGATGATTAATGACAATCTTCAGCCTGGTAGCTCCAGCTATCCCAGGCTAGGCAAATGTGGGGGGGGGGTGGGGGGGGTTCCAATTGTGGGGGGGGCCTAGTTGTAAGCAAGGCCCCCACACACACTACCACACACACACTCACCCCCCGCGATGTTCCGGCCCTCAGTGGTCTTCTTTCCTCCCCCCACCGATACAACAAAGTCTGTTTGGGGAAATGCACCCACACCCACCTGTAGAATGTAGAGTCTCCCTCCTTCCACACTGGATGTTGTTGGTTTTTCCCCCTCTCTCCAACTCTTTGCAGAAATGGTAAAGATGTTAAAAGAGTTTTCTGCTTTTTCCTCCTCTCCCTCTGGATAAAAGTTGTGGTGAAGCCCCTTCCTTCCTTCTCCTCCTGGGCTGGTCTCAGGGCTCTCCAGGCAGGAGCTCAAGTTGCTTGCTGCTTCCCTCACTGCTCACAGCTCCAACTGTGCAGGACACGCCTCCACTGCTCTACCATTGGTCCTTGTGCATGAAACTCTTTTGAGTTTACCTGCAAAACATAAAAACATTAAACGGTGCCACCCGACCTGGGTGACACTCCAGACATTTACAAGGCCCTTTTTTTTCCCCCCCTTTTTTTTGTTTTTTTTTGTGTTTTTCTTTTTTGTTTTTTTTTTGGGCACTAAATTCACAATTTTCCCCAGTGCCCCCTATAAAAGGGAAGGGGGACACTAAAAGCACCGGCAATTAAAACAAATTAACTTTAAAACGTAAAATCAAATTAAAATTTGGTTGCCGGGCGTGATGATGCACTCCAGTCCCTCCGGTGCCCACCTCTCGCGGAAGGCCGCGAGCGTACCGGTGGACACCGCGTGCTCCATCTCCAAGGACACCCTGGACCGGATGTAAGAGCGGAAGAGAGGCAGGCAGTCAGGTTGAACGACCCCCTCGACCGCCCGCTGCCTGGACCGGCTGATGGCACCCTTGGCCGTGCCCAGGAGCAGTCCTACGAGGAGGCCTTCGGACCTACCCGCTCCCCTCCGCACAGGGTGCCCAAAGATCAGCAGAGTGGGACTGAAGTGCAGCCAGAATTTCAGGAGCAGCCCCTTCAAATAGTGGAACAGGGGCTGCAACCTCGTGCACTCAATAAAAACATGGAACACGGACTCCTCCAGACCGCAGAAATTGCAGGCGGCCTGGGAGTCCGTGAACCGGCTTAAAAATTTGTTGCACGGCACTGCTCCGTGCACCACCCTCCAGGCCAAGTCCCCGATGAATAGTGGGAGGACCCCTGCGTAGAGTGCCCTCCATCGGGGACCCCCGCCTCCTCCGGACGGCAAGATGGTACGCCATGGCGTGTCCGGACGGCCGGCGAGGATGGCAAAGTTGAGGGTGTGCAGGAGCAGCCCGTACAGGAAACCCCTCCGCGCGGAACTGAAAGGCACGGAGGGGATTTCCCCGAGGCGGCTCAAGTTGTGAGGCGCCGGCCCCCGAGGGAGGTTCCGGGGTTTGGCGCCGATGAGGAATTCCGTCCGGACGGGGGTCAGTTCGGATGGGATCTCCCCACGTGCTTGAGCCTCCTCGATGCACCTAACGGAGTCAGGGCCCAGAGCTGTTTTTAGCGACTCGATGGCATCGGCCGCGTGGCGGACGTTGGCAGAATTTAGGCGCCGCGCCAGCATGTCTGGCGCCATCCAGCCCGCTCCTCCGCCATCGAGCAGGTCCCTGACCCTGGTCACCTCACCAGCCACAGCCCTCTCTTCCGACCGCCACATAAAGCCTCGGCCGTGGAGGTACGGATTCCCGAGCAGCGGTTCCTGCAGGACGGCCGCCACTCCAGCCGGCGGAGAGCTGCGCTTGGTGGAGACTTTGTTCCAGACCCTGATGAGTTCCCTGTAAAAGACAGGCAGCTCCCGGAGGGCGGTCCTGGCACCCCCCAAGTTCACAAACAGGAGCTGCGTGTCATAATTGAGGTCGAGCTGCTGGCGGAAGAAATACCTCGCCAGAGCGCACCACCTAGGAGGGGGCTCGACGTAAAGGTATCTCTGCAGGGTCTGAAGATGGAAAGTCGCGAGCTGGGCGCTGACGCACACCAACGACTGACCGCCCTCCTCAAGCGGGAGACTCAAGACCGCGGCAGAGACCCAGTGCTTCCTGTTGTTCCAGAAGAAGTCCACCAGCTTCTTCTGTATCTTGGCGACAAACGCAGGGGGAGGGGTCAAAGTGACCAGCCGGTACCACAGCATTGCGGCCACCAGCTGGTTTATGACTAGCGCTCGACCCCTGTAGGACAGCACTCGGAGCAGTCCTGTCCAGCGCCCTAGGCGAGCGGCGACCTTGGCCTCCAGCTCCTGCCAGTTCGCCGGCCAGGCTCCCTCGTCGGGGCTAAGGTAGACTCCCAGATAGAGGAGATGGGTCGTGCTCCAGGCAAAAGGCCTGAGCTCCTCCGGCAGGGAGTCCACCCGCCACTGACCCACCAGGAGTCCGGAACATTTCTCCCAGTTGATCCTGGCGGAGGACGCGGCCGAGTAAATCTCCTGGCACTCACGCATCCTCCGCAGGTCAGCGGGATCCTCTACCGCGAGGAGCACGTCATCGGCGTAAGCCGAGAGGACGACCTCCACGCCCGGCCCTTGCAGAGCCAATCCCGTCAACCTCGTCCGCAAGAGGCGCAGGAAAGGCTCCACGCAAACGGCGTATAACTGGCCGGACATGGGGCATCCCTGGCGCACCCCTCTCCTAAAGCGAAGGGGCGCCGTCAAGGACCCGTTAACCTTAATCAGACACTCCGCGGCGGCGTACAAAAGTCGGATCCGGGCGACGAAATGCGTCCCGAACCCGAAAGCGCGCAGAGTTCCGAGCAGATAGTCGTGATCCACCCTGTCGAACGCCTTCTCTTGGTCGAGGGATAGGAAGGCGACGGACAGACCAGCCTCCTGGGAACAATGGATGAGGTCCCGGACCAGATGGATGTTATTGTGGATTGTCCGGCCCGGGACCGTGTAGGACTGGTCGGGGTGGATCATGTGGTCCAGCACGGCACCAAGGCGAGCAGACATCGCCCTGGCGAAGATTTTGTAGTCCGTGCTGAGGAGGGAGACCGGGCGCCAGTTCTTAAGGAGGCGGAGATCGCCCTTCTTAGGCAGCAGGACGATGACTGCCCTGCGCCAAGAGAGGGGCATCTCCCCGGTCGCCAGACTTTCCCCCAGGACCCGCGCGTAGTCGCTCCCCAGGACGTCCCAGAACGCCCTGTGGAACTCCACGGTCAGCCCGTCCAGCCCCGGGGATTTTCCCCTCGAGAGCCGGGCGAGGGCACCGGTCAGCTCCGCCAGGCTTAGCGGAGCTTCCAGATTTTCGGCGCCCTCCGGGCCGACCTTCGGCAGGTCCTCCCACAAAACTCTACGCGCTTCCTCGCTGGACGGATCTGGAGAGAACAGAGCCCCGTAATATTCACGGACCCTGTTGTTGACGCCCTCCGGATCCGAGACGAGAGAGCCGTCGTCGGCCAGCAGCGTCTAGAGCTGCTTACGGACACTCTGCCTTTTTTCCAGCGAGTAGAAGAAGGGGGAGCCGCGGTCCAGATCCCGCAGGAACCGGATCCGCGACCTCACGAACGAGCCTCGGGACCCGACGAGCTGCAGGTCCTTCAGCGCGGCCTTCTTCGCTTCGTACACCGTTCGCAGGGCCGGGTCCTGGACGACTTGACCGAGACGGGCTTCCAGGTCGAGCACCTCTTTTTCTAGGCGCCCGACTCTGGCCGCCCGCCTCTTGGTCGACCCCCTCGCGTACTCTTGACAGAAGACGCGGACGTGAGCCTTGCCCACGTCCCACCATAGCCTCAAGGAGGGGAAGCCCCCCTGCTTCCTTCTCCAGTCGGTCCAGAATCGACGGAACGAGTCCTGGAACCGCACGTCCTCCAGCAGCCGGTTGTTAAAGTGCCAGTACGCGGACCCCGTCCTCGCGCGGAGCGAAGCGAGCTCCGCCCACACCAGGTGGTGGTCCGAACACGGCACCGGCCGCATGGAGGCCGCCGGGACGCAGGAAACGTACGCCCGAGACACGTAAAGGCGGTCGACTCTAGACCATCCAACTCCAGGCCTCACCCAAGTAAAGGCGCTGGAGTCGGGGTGGAGATTTCGCCAGACGTATACCAAGTCGAAGGACCCGACCAGGTCCCTCAACTTCTCCATCGCCGTCATGCACTGCGGGGCACCGGAGCGGTCCCTCGCCTCGAGGGTGCAGTTAAAATCCCCCCCGAGGACAATGCAGTCGCCGACGTCGACGGAGCCAAGAAGAGCGGACACCTCTTCAAAGAAGCGCGTTTGCTGCGGGCCGGGATGAGGGGCGTACACGTTCACGAGATGGAGCGGCACGTCCCCCAGGCGAACCGTTACGTGCAGCAAGCGGCCTGGCACGGGCTCCTCAACCCCCAAGATCTCCGGCTGAAAATGCGGGCCCAGCAAGATGGCCACCCCACTAGAAATGGCGGTGAGGTGGCTCATGCGGACCTCTCCTTGCCATTCCAGGAGCCACGTGGCTTCGTCTCCCGGAACTGTGTGGGTTTCTTGCAGGAAGCACACCGCATATTTCCCCTCCCGCAGGAGCGAAAAATTGTCAAATCTACGGCGTGCCCTTCTGCCGCCGTTGATGTTGAGGCTGGCTATGGTTATCTTCATGGCAAAAGCATAGTGCAACCTCTACCTTAACCTATTGTGGGGGAGGGAGCGGAGTCTTTTGTTGAACTCCGCTCCCTCCGCAGCCCAGCGAGGAGTCCCTCGAGCTCGCGCAGCTCAAGGTGCTGCTCCTTTGTCAAGGGCCCGCCCGCGGCCAAGGTTTTAACGGCGGCGCGGACGGACCCCTTGATCAGCTCCGGCTCGGACCATTTTTCCAGGGCCAGTCGGGCTTGGTCGCGGCGACCCCGGCTCTGGGCCAAAAAGTCCCGGAGTTCCTTTGCAGGAATGAGGAGGGCCTCAGCGGCGGCCGCGAGCAGATCCACCGCCTCCCTGGCGGTGGTCTCTAGTTCTTCTCCCGCGTCCCCCACCGAGTCCCCGTCCTCCTCCGGGAGGTGGCCGCCAGCAGCCGGCCCATCGACCGCACAAGGTACGGCAAATGAACCGGCCGCTCCAACCGGCCCTGGCTCTGCCCCGATCCCACCCCCAGGATCGTCGGCAGAGGAGTCCCCACTGGGCTCTTTTAAAAATGGTGCCGGGCCGGGAAATGACAGCGGAAGGGGTTCCCCCTCCGCCCCAGGAACCGGAGAACAAGGAGAGACCCGGCCATAGGAGATCCCCAGGCTCCCCAAGTGCTCCAGCTCCAAAGTAAGAGGCGAGGGTGGGTGTTCCTCCCCCTCCCCGCTGCCACCCCCCGGCCCAGCATCTACAGTGTCATTAAAATCACTAAATTGTGTTTCTGCCGGGTCGAGCGACTCCCGTGGGAAGTTGGGTATTGGCTGGGCGGGCTCAGGTTCGGCCTTTTCGGCCTCGCCCGCCTCAGTCCCCGGGACGCCCGGCCCGGCGGCTACGCATTCCTCCGCGGTCCCCACGCCCCCCACGACAGGCAGATCTTCCATGCCATCCCCAGGAGGCAGCGGCTGGGCAGCCTCGACTGCCTCACCCTCCCCGGGGTCCTTCAACATGAATGACAGAAGGATAGTTTGCAGGTGTAGCAGGCAATCAGGAAGGCGAATGGAATGTTGGCCTTCATTGCGAGAGGGATGGAATACAAAAGCAGGGAGGTCCTGCTGCAACTGTACCGGGTATTGATGAGGCGACACCTGGAGTACTGCGTGCGGTTTTGGTCACCTTATTAAGGAAGGATATACTAGCTTTGGAGGGGCTACAGAGACGATTCACAAGGCTGATTCCGGAGATGAGGGGGTTACCTTATGATGATAGATTGAGCAGACTGGGTCTTTACTCTTTGGATTTCAGAAAGATGAGGGTGATCTTATAGAAACATTTAAAATACTGAAAGGGATAGACAAGATAGAGACAGACAGGTTGTTTCCACTGGTCGGGGAGACTAGAACCAGGGGGCACAGCCTCAAAATATGGGGGAGCCAATTTAAAACCGAGTTGAGAAGGAATTTCTTCTCCCAGAGGGTTGTGAATCTGTGGAATTCTCTGCCCAAGGAAGCAGTTGAGGCTAGCTCATTGAACGTATTCAAATCACAGATCGATAGATTTTTAACCAATAAGGTAATTAAGGGTTACGGGGAGCGGCTGGGTAAGTGGAGCTGAGTCCACTGCCAGATCAGCCATGATCTTGTTGAATGGCGGAGCAGGCTCGAGGGGCTAGATGGCCTACTCCTGTTCCTAATTCTTATGTTCTTATTACCCATCAATCTTCACTCAATGACCCATCAATCTTCCCTCAATGACCCATCAATCTTCCCTCAATGACCCATCAATCTTCCCTCAATGACCCATCAATCTTCCCTCAATGACCCATCAATCTTCCCTCAATGACCCATCAATCTTCCCTCAATGACACATCAATCTTCCCTTAATGACCCATCAATCTTCCCTCAATGACCCATCAATCTTCCCTCAATGACCCGTCAATCTTCCCTCAATGACCCGTCAATCTTCCCTCAATGACCCGTCAATCTTCCCTCAATGACCCGTCAATCTTCCCTCAATGACCCGTCAATCTTCCCTCAATGACCCGTCAATCTTCCCTCAATGACCCGTCAATCTTCCCTCAATGACCCGTCAATCGTCCCTCAATGACCCGTCAGTCTTCCCTCAATGACCCGTCAATCTTCCCTCAATGACCCGTCAATCTTCCCTCAATGACCCGTCAATCTTCCCTAAATGACCGTCAATCGTCTCTCAATAACCGTCAATCTTCCCTCAATGACCCATCAATCGTCTCTCAATGACCCGTCAATCGTCTCTCAATGACCCGTCAATCGTCTCTCAATGACCCATCAATCGTCTCTCAATGACCCATCAATCGTCTCTCAATGACCCGTCAATCGTCTCTCAATGACCCGTCAATCGTCTCTCAATGACCGTCAATCGTCTCTCAATGACCCGTCAATCGTCTCTCAATGACCCGTCAATCGTCTCTCAATGACCGTCAATCGTCTCTCAATGACCCGTCAATCTTCCCTCAATGACCCGTCAATCGTCTCTCAATGACCCGTCAATCGTCTCTCAATGACCCGTCAATCTTCTCTCAATGACCGTCAATCGTCTCTCAATGACCCGTCAATCGTCTCTCAATGACCCATCAATCGTCTCTCAATGACCGTCAATCGTCTCTCAATGACCCGTCAATCGTCTCTCAATGACCCGTCAATCGTCTCTCAATGACCGTCAATCGTCTCTCAATGACCCGTCAATCTTCCCTCAATGACCCGTCAATCGTCTCTCAATGACCCGTCAATCGTCTCTCAATGACCGTCAATCGTCTATCAATGACCCGTCAATCTTCCCTCAATGACCCGTCAATCGTCTCTCAATGACCCGTCAATCTTCCCTCAATGACCCGTCAATCGTCTCTCAATGACCCGTCAATCGTCTCTCAATGACCCGTCAATCGTCTCTCAATGACCCGTCAATCATGTCTCAATGACCCGTCAATCTTCCCTCAATGACCCGTCAATCTTCTCTCAATGACCCGTCAATCATCTCTCAATGACCCGTCAATCTTCCCTCAATGACCCGTCAATCGTCTCTCAATGACCCGTCAATCGTCTCTCAATGACCCGTCAATTGTCTCTCAATGACCCGTCAATCTTCCCTCAATGACCCGTCAATCGTCTCTCAATGACCCGTCAATCTTCCCTCAATGACCCGTCAATCGTCTCTCAATGACCCGTCAATCGTCTCTCAATGACCGTCAATCGTCTCTCAATGACCCGTCAATCTTCCCTCAATGACCCGTCAATCGTCTCTCAATGACCCGTCAATCTTCCCTCAATGACCCGTCAATCGTCTCTCAATGACCCGTCAATCGTCTCTCAATGACCGTCAATCGTCTCTCAATGACCCGTCAATCGTCTCTCAATGACCGTCAATCGTCTCTCAATGACCCGTCAATCGTCTCTCAATGACCGTCAATCGTCTCTCAATGACCCGTCAATCGTCTCTCAATGACCCATCAATCGTCTCTCAATGACCCGTCAATCGTCTCTCAATGACCGTCAATCGTCTCTCAATGACCCGTCAATCGTCTCTCAATGACCGTCAATCGTCTCTCAATGACCCATCAATCGTCTCTCAATGACCGTCAATCGTCTCTCAATGACCGTCAATCGTCTCTCAATGACCCGTCAATCGTCTCTCAATGACCGTCAATCGTCTCTCAATGACCCGTCAATCGTCTCTCAATGACCCGTCAATCGTCTCTCAATGACCGTCAATCGTCTCTCAATGACCCGTCAATCGTCTCTCAATGACCGTCAATCGTCTCTCAATGACCCGTCAATCGTCTCTCAATGACCCGTCAATCGTCTCTCAATGACCCATCAATCGTCTCTCAATGACCGTCAATCGTCTCTCAATGACCCATCAATCGTCTCTCAATGACCCGTCAATCGTCTCTCAATGACCCGTCAATCAGTTCAGCGAGCTGGAAATCAGCCTTGGAAGGAGCTTGGTTTCCACCTGTTGATTCAGGAGTGGGACGTCTCATGAATAGATCACCTTCATTAATAATTTAAAGCTTCTCCCGAGAATAATGACCATGATGAAATAATTACAGGAATTCGATGAGGGGATAATGTAGTTTATGGATTTCTGTGCGATCTATAAAAAGCTCAGGATAACAGATTCTGCCCCTGAAGACATTATTGTATAAATTAGTCAACTTAACCCTCAGTGAATTAAGATTGTTACTTGAATTTAATGAAGCTGTTCAGTTTCAGTGCTGGGATTTCTCTAACAAGGTTTAAATGTTATTTTATTTCATTTGTGATAATCTTTGATTCTCATTCAACATAAATATTCTTGTACTTTTGTTCATAACAGTCGCTGTTCTCCGTAATCCCAAATTCCCATGTTTCCCAATTGCAGGTGGACGAGAGGAGGTTTACTGATCAAAGGCCCCTCAGACAGAGAAGGAGCTCATGGGAGTTGATTTCATTTCTTTCATTCATTCGGGGGATGTGGTCATCGCTGGCACGGCCGGTATTTATTGCCCATCCCCAGTTGCCCTGAGAAGGTGGGGGTGGGTCGGCTTCTTGATCCGCTGGGAGCGGGTTTGATATAAACTGAGTGTCTCGCTCGGCCACTTCAGAGGGTCATTAATAGTCAACCACATTGGTGTGGGACTGGAGTCACATATAGGTCAGAGGACAAGTGAAAAATAAAATAAGAGAGCCAAAGAGAGGGTATGAGAATAAAATGGCAGCCAACATACAAGCAAAACATAAAAACAGATATTAACAGCTTTTACAGCAAAACATAAAAACAGATAGTAAAAGCTTTTACAGATATATAAAATGGAAAAGAGTGACTAAAGTAAATGTTGGTCCCTTAGAAGATGAGAAGGGGGATTCAATAATGGAAAATGTGAAAATGGCTGAGACCTTAAACAATTATTTTGCTTCGGTCTTCACAGTGGAAGACACAGAAACCATGCCAAAAATTGCTGGTCACAGAAATGTGGGAAGGGAGGACCTTGAGACAATCACTATCACTATGGGGGTAGTGCTGGACAGGCTAATGGGACTCAAGGTAGACAAGTCCCCTGGTCCTGCTGAAATGCATCCTGGGGTATTAAAAGAGATAGCAGATGCATTCGTTATAATCTACCAAAGTTCTCTGGACTCTGGGGAGGTACCAGCGGATTGGAAAGCAGCTAATGTAACGCCTCTGTTTAAAAAAGGGGGCAGACAAAAGGCAGGTTAGTTTAACATCTGCAGTGGGAAAATGCTTGAAACTATCATTAAGGAAGAAATAGCGGGACATCTAGATAGGAATAGTGCAATCAAGCATACGCAGCATGGATTCATGAAGGGGAAATCATGTTTAACTAATTTACTGGAATTCTTTGAGGATATAACGAGCATGGTGGATAGAGGTGTACCGATGGATGTGGTATATTTAGATTTCCAAAATGCATTCGATAAGGTGCCACACAAAAGGTTACTGCAGAAGATAGAGGTACGCGGAGTCAGAGGAAATGTATTGGCATGGATAGAGAATTGGCTGGTGAACAGAAAGCAGAGAGTCGGGATAAATGGGCCCTTTTTGGGTTGGAAATCGGTGGTTAGTGGTGTGCCACAGGGATCGGTGCTGGGACCACAACTGTTTACAATATACATAGATGACCTGGAAGAGGGGACAGAGTGTCGTGTAACAAAATTTGCAGATGACACAAAGATTAGTGGGAAAGCGGGTTGTGTAGAGGACACAGAGAGGCTGCAAAGAGATTTGAATAGGTTAAGTGAATGGGCTAAGGTTTGGCAGATGGAATACAATGTCGGAAAATGTGAGGTCATCCACCTTGGGGAAAAAAACAGTAAAAGGGAATATTATTTGAATGGGGAGAAATTACAACATGCTGAGGTGCAGAGGGACCCGGGGGTCCTTGTACATGAATCCCAAAAAGTTAGTTTGCAGGTGCAGCAGGTAATCAGGAAGGCAAATCGAATGTTGGCCTTCATTGCGAGAGGGATGGAATACAAAAGCGGGGAGGTCCTGCTGCAACTGTATAGGGTATTGGTAAGGCCGCACCTGGAGTACTGCGTGCAGTTTTGGTCACCTTACTTCAGGAAGGATATACTGGCTTTGGAGGGGGTACAGAGACGATTCACTAGGCTGATTCCGGAGATGAGGGGGCTACCTTATGATGATAGATTGAGTAGACTGGGTCTTTACTCTTTGGAGTTCAGAAGGATAAGGGGTGATCTTATAGAAACATTTAAAATCATGAAAGGGATAGACAAGATAGAGGCAGAGAGGTTGTTTCCACTGGTAGGGGAGACTAGAACTAGGGGGCACAGCCTCAAAATACGGGCGAGCCAATTTAAAACCGAGTTGAGAAGGAATTTCTTCTCCCAGAGGGTTGTCAATCTGTGGAATTCTCTGCCCAAGGAAGCAGTTGAGGCTAGCTCATTGAATGTATTCAAGTCACAGATAGATAGATTTTTAACCAATAAGGTAATTGAGGGTTACGGGGAGAGGGCGGGCCAGTGGAGCTGTTTCCACGGCCAGATCAGCCATGATCTTATTGAATGGCGGAGCAGGCTCGAGGGGCTAGATGGCCTACTCCTGTTCCTAATTCTTATGTTCTTATGTTCTTATGTTTATTATACAAAAGTCTTCTATCGGCATATAAATAGTAAACGGGTTGTAAGAGGAGGGGTGGGGCCAATTCGGGACCAAAAAGGTGACCTATGCATGGAGGCCGAGAGTATGTATGGCTGAGGTACTAAATGAGTACTTTGCATCTGTGTTCACCAAGGAAGAGGATGCTGCCATAGACGTAGTGAAGGAGGAGGTAGGGGAGATACTGGATGGGCTAAAAATTGATAAAGTGGAGGTACTTGAACAGCTGACTGTATTTAAAGTAGCTAAATCACCAGGACAGGATGGGATGCATCCTCGGATGCTGAGGGAATTGAAGGCCGAGATCGTGGAGGTACTGACCATAATATTCCAATCCTCTTTAGATGCCGGTGTGGTGCCAGAGGACTGGAGAATTGTAAATGTTACATCATTGTTCAAAAAACTAGTGTAACGATAAACCCAGCAACTATAGACTGATCAGTTTAACCTCGGTAGTGGGGAAGCTTATAGAAACAGTGATCAGGGACAAAACTAATAGTCACTTGGACAAGTATGGATTAGTAAAGGAAAGGCAGCACAGATTTGTTAAAGGCAAATCGTGTTTAACCAAATTGATCAACGATTTTGATGAGTTAACAGAGAGGGTTGATAAGGGCAATGCGGTTGAGGTGGTGTACATGGTGTTCCAAAAGGTGTTTGATAAATTGCCACATCATAGGTTTACCAGTGAAGTTAAAGCCCATGGAATAAAAGGGACAGTTGCAGCATGGATACGGAATGGGCTCAGTGACAGGAAACAGAGAGTCGTGGTGAATGGTTGTTTTTCGGACTGGAGGAAGGTACACAGTGGTGTTCCCCAGGGGTCGGTACTAGGACCACTGCTTTTCTTGATATATATTAATGACTTGGACGTTGGTGTACAGGGCACAATTTCAAAACTTGCAGATGACACAAAACTTGGAAGTATAGTGAACAGTGACGGGGAGAGTGATAGATTTCAGGAAGACATAGCCAGACTGGTGAAATGGGTGGACACGTAGCAGGTGAAATTTAACGCAGAAACTCGTGAAGTTTAGGTACAATCCGAAAGGGGGTGCAGGAACAGAGAGACCTGGGTGTATGTGTGCATAAATCATTGAAGATGGCTGGGCAGGTTGAGAAAGCAGTTAAAAAGGCTTGTGGGATCCTGGGCTGCATAAATAGAGGTATAGTGTACAAAAGTGTGGAAATTACGATGACCCTGTATAAAACATTGGTTCGGCCCCAACTGGAGACTGTGTCCAATTCTGGGCACCACACTTTAGGAAGGATGTGAAGGCCTTCGAGAAGGTGTAGAAAAGATTCCTGAGAATGATTCCAGGAATGAGGGACTTCAGTTACGTGGGTCGATGGAGAAGCTGGGGTTGTTCTCCTATGAGCAGAGAAGATTGAGAGGAGATTTGATGGAGGTGTACAAAACCATGAGGGGCCTGGACAGAGTACATAGAGAGAAACTGTTCCCATTGATAGAAGGGTCGAGAACAAGAGGACACAGATTTAAGGTGATTGGCAAAAGAACCAAAGGCCATCTATGATTTTTTTTATTACACAGCGAGTGGTTGGGTTCTGGAATGCACTGTCTGAAAGGGTGGTGGAGACAGACTCAATCTTATCTTTCAAAAGGGAGTTGGGTGAGTATCTGAAGGGAACAATAATTGCAGGGCTACGGGGAAAGGACGGGGAGGGGGACTAGCTGGGAGCTGGACCGTGCTGCTTGGGCTGAATGGCCTTCCGTGCTGTAACCATTCTATGATTCTATGATAGGCCCAAACCGGGTAAGGACGGCAAGTTTCCTTCCCTAAAGATGTAAATACTGATTTCCTGTAATCTGTAAGAACTCCTGGAGACTCCTGTTTGGAATGTTTAATGTTAATCTGTGCCAAACAATGAGAAACCCCTGTAAGAAACATTTTGTGGAAATGTAAAACCACACAAACTGTAATCAGAAGAGAAACCCCAACACAATAGAACCGATACATCTACAAGAATCCTTTGTGGAAATGTAAACACCAATGCTGACTAATCCTTTGTAGAAATGTAAACACCGATACCGACTATGTAAGAACTATAATGAGACACAGTGAGGTCCATGATAGCGTTAGACTATAGACAATAGACCAGTTTCTGAAGTGCTAAATGCATGCTCAAAGAAGATAGATCATCGATGGATCAAAGGAAGGATTCAATGAGCGGCAGGTAGCCATGGAAACAACACAGGAGAAAAGGCAGGGACATGAGCTCACAGACCACGGAACAGCAGCCTGTAGTAGTCAGAGAAGGGTGACCCGGTCAGTCATCAGAAGTTGTGCTCCACAAACCCGTCAGACCACCGGGTCGATCGTGAGTGTGCAGGGAAACTGAGGCAAAGACTCAATAAAGACGAGTGGGAACACAGCTGCAGTCAAGGAAGGGTGACCTGGTCAGTCATCAGAAGACGTGCATCACGACACGGCAGTGTACCACTGTGACGATCGTGAGCACATAGGAAACTGAGGAACTGGTAACTATAATGCAGCTTATCAGCTCAAGGGACAGACTGATAGGTGTAATGCTGATAACAGGTTGATCAGACTCAGTGGAAATAGTGGCTCAATCAGAATGAGCTCTCTTCACAAAGTGTAATTAAGGGAAGGGTGCGGACAGTAATGAATATCCCTGTGACTGGCTCCCTGCTTCCTGTCCATCTCTCACACCCTCTCCCTGCAGCACTGAAGGGCTGAGCTTCACTATAAGGAGAGGCCACTTTCACTATTACACAGTGCGATCCCATTCAGCTACACTGTCAGTCAGTGGGGCCTCTAGGAGTTCATTCCCGGGCTGATCCTTGTATTAAAATAATTTTCATTCTAATAACTAGAACTGTACAGCCCATCTGGTTAATTGCCTGGTGTGTGGAAGGCCGGGTGTAATTAAGAGGCTGACAGGTTTAATCAGGGCCGTAATACGACTTTATGAAAGGGTTTGTTACTGGAACAGATTTGAATTGAGAGGAATGTTGAGCTCTGAGCTTGCTGGGCCGCTGGTTTTGTTTGTTGAAAGGAAGTGTATTGTTGGGAACTGATTCCCTTCACACTGTCCTATTAATGAGATCGAGGGTTGGAAGTGAGCGATTGAGGATCAGGCAATAATTAACATGCGATTGTGGGGATTTACTTCTGTCACTGACACTATTCTCAACAGGACAGAAGGTCATGGGGTCAAACCCCAGTCCAGGCCTGAGCATTATGGGATGTCCTGTCCTCTGGACTGGATGGTCAGTTGATGTTCTGTCCACCTGCCCAGGTGACCGTTAACCATCCAATGGGACTGTGTGACCTGGAGCAGGGATTTCTCCCAGTGTCCTGGACAACACTCCTCCCTCAGTCTATACCCGAATCAAACAATTCACCGGCCCATTGCTGTAGGATCTTCCTGTGCACAACATTGGCTGTGTTTGAACAGGATAAATATAAAAGGATGTGGAGAAAGGGCAGGGAACGGGCAGACAGCTCCAGATGAAGGGCTGCACCAGCACGAGAGTGATGGGCCGAGTGGCTTCTTTCTGTGCTGTAAATTCTGTCTCCCCACAAATCAGCCCCCGGATAGGGCAGGCATCCCACAGTTCCTGTTGGAAGTGATATGTACTTACTATACAGTATAAATGCACACGAGGCCCATGCTTGAGAGGAGGTCAGTCTGTGACCAGTAACCTTTATTCCTTCGTACTCAAGTAATGAAGGTGGGTGGAGCTTCCCCTTTTATACCTGAAGGTCCAGGTTAGGAGTGTCTCCCACCTAGTGGTCATTGTTCTCACAGACTTTGTGGGTCACGACTACCGTGGCGCTGCCTCGCATCGGAATGATCTGCTTTGTGTAAGTCCGCAGCTGTGCGTCAATCGGCGATAATTTTGGCCTCTTGGCCTGGGACGCCCACAACTTTTCGAACTGTTTGATACCCATCAGGGACTGGCTGGCCCCTGTGTCTAGCTCCATTGATACTGGGATGCCATTTGGAGCACTTTCATCATTATTGGTGGCTTCCTGGTGTATGAACTGTATACGTGCTCCATATGAACTCACTGAACTTCAGCTTCCAGTGATTTCCTCCAGCGTTCATTTCTGCAATTTCTGCAGGTATTTGGCTCATCTCTGCAAACTCCGGCTGAGTGTGTGCCTCCACGCCTCCAACATGAGCTGCTGTTGGAAACAAAAGTTCCCTTGCCAGTCGATCGTCCCTGACTGCCCCTGTGACTGTCCTTGAGTGTGCCATTAACAGGTGTTGATGGCCACATTACTGGCCGCATTGTCCCTTGCAATGGCGTGAATCGCTGTTCAACTTGCCATTGTCTCTATTGAACGCCCCCTCTGGGTTTGACTACATGTTGGGGCATGCCCGACTGCCCTTGTCTCCCTGGAAAACTGTGTGCTGCTTTAACAATGTTGAATCTCTGTCCCAACCATTCCTTAAAACAGTACCTCTCGTCTGTTCTGCTAGTGGCCATGCTCGCGTGGTTTAAATCCCAATTTCTCGGCGCCATTGATACGTCCTTACTATACAGTATAAATGCACACGAGGCCCATGCTTGAGAGAAGGTCAGTCTGTGACCTGTCCTTTATTCCTTAGCACTCAAGTGATGAAGGTGGGTGAAGCTTCCCCTTTTATACCTGAAGGTCCAGGTTAGGAATGTCTCCCACCTAGTGGTCATTGTTCTCACAGTGTACAACTTAGGTCTGATTATACATGGGTTACAATGCTGGTTGAATAAATGACAGGGAGCAAGGCCTCCACTCACCCACATGTGCCCCTGGGGATGAGGGAGGAAGGGGGCTGGACCAGGAAGCGTTGGGAGTTCCTGAGCTCCAGGTACTCAGGGGTTCCCAGCAGAGGTCTGTCTATCTCGAGCCGGCATCGATTGCCCACCAGGGGGCAGGTGGGAGCACCAGGGTCCAAGTCAAGATGGCACGCTCCATCCCTGGGAACAATTTTACAGCAGCCCCTCACATAGAGAGAGAGGGGGACAGCTACAGGGGTCCGAGATAGGGGTGTCAGCCGTTGCTCAGTGGGCAGCACTCTCGCCTCGGAGTCAGAGGGTCGTGGGTTGAAGCTCCACTCCAGAGACATCAGCACATAATCCATACTGACACTCCCACAGCACTGTACTATCGGAAGGGCAGTACTGAGGGAATGCTGCATTGTTGGATGAGCAGCTTTGTCGGAGAAGTAGTACTGAATGAGCACTGCACTGTCGGAGGGGCAGTACTGAGAGAACACTGCACGGTCTGAGCGGCAGTACTGAGGGAGTGCTGCACTGTCGGAGGGGCAATACTGAGGGACGCTGCACTGTCGGAGGGTCAGTACTGAGGGACGCTGCACTGTCAGAAGGTCAGTACTGAGGGACGCTGCACTGGCAGAGGGTCAGTACTGAGGGAGTGCTGCACTGTCAGAGGGTCAGTACTGAGGGTGTGCTGCACTGTCAGAGGGACAGTACTGAGGGATACTGCACTGTCAGAGGGACAGTACTGCGGGAGTTCTGCACTGTCGGAGGGTCAGTCCTGAGGGAAGGCTGCACTGTTGGAGGGACAGTACTGAGGGAACGCTGCTTTAGACCAAAGCACCATCTGCTGTCTCAGGTAGACGTAAATGACGCTGTTTAAAAATAAATTAAAAATCTGGGATCTGTAAAAGTGACCATGAAACTGTCAGACTGTTGTAAAAACCCAACTGGTTCAGTAATGTACTTCAGGAAAGGAAACCTGCCGTCCTTAACCGGTTTAGTGCTGTCCAGTTACAGCGAGTGAGCCATAAAACTCCTTTTATTTCTCACAGCCCACTGAGGGTGTTTGAAGCACAAGTGACCATCACCGACCCTGATCTATAACTCAGTGCCAGAGGTTCTGGTTGGAGAAGATTCACTAAATCAGCTCATTGTTTGAACTGCCACAAGCGATGTAAGATTACTCAGAACACATCTTTATCACAAAGCTCACACAACCTCAGGCACAGACTGAGGGAGAGACCCCCACACCCCTAGCCCAGGGAAAACTGTCTGGAGGGAGAGACTCCCTCACCCCGAGACCAGGGAACACTGTTTGGAGGGAGAGACTCCCTCACCCCGAGCCCAGGTAACACTGTCTGGAGCGAGAGACTCCCTCACCCCTAGCCCAGGGAACACTGTCTGGAGGGAGAGACTCCCTCACCCCTAACCCAGGGAATACTGTCTGGAGACCCAAAGTTTGAGAGGCTTGCAATGAATCTCAGCAATTAACACCCACACAAAGTACCTTCAATGCTGTATAAGCAGAGAATTGATATCTGACTTACAGCTAAAAGAGTAATGGTTCTTCAATTCAACATCTTCAAAGAGTAATGAATAATGTTTAAACATTACTGAAAGGCAGAAACTGCAGTGAGCTGAGAGGGACACAGGAAGGAATTGTAATCACAGAAAGACGTGTATTTCTACAGCAACTTCCAATGGGCAGCAAAGGGCTGAGCGGGTGACAGGGCCGAGGCCTGGTCCTGGTCGGCTTCTGATCAGGTTTCACAGACTCATCGCCCTGAGATTCACCGAATCCTCATATCTAGCTCTCGGCTCAGCACTTTCCCTCGCCCCAAATTATTTTGGGTCATTGTTTTCAGGCAGTTTGCGGGCGTCGGTGGATTCACCGCGCTCGGTCGGTAACCCTTTACCGCCCCATTACTGCCCCCCACAGGCGCTAACGGGAGGCACAAACCAGGCCAATTTCTCCCGCTCTCTCTCCTGGGGTGAATGGGACTGTTTCCATTGGGAGGCTCGGTTGGATCAGACCTTTTGGAATTGATGAAGCTTTTCCTACCTGTCTGTGTAATATCTTCACAATCATAAAGTGGGCCTTGCCGCGCCCAGGAACTGGCCGCCCCTCAATCCATCAGTGACACTGCTATCGTCCAGGCCCCATCTCACACACAAGCTGCACACAGTCACCTCTCTCCGTCCGCTCAAGGTGGCAGCGAGAAGACTCACCAGCAGAGAGTGTGTGGAGCTGGGCCTGGGGCTGGGAGAGTCCCAGGAGAAGGACAGACACGCACACAATCGCTGAGCAGAAGCAGCGGCACTGAAAGGACAGACAGACTGGCTGAGGGCCACACAGCAGGCTCTCATTCCCTGAGCCTCGGACACTGGGCTGGGATGAAGTGTAATTGAGGACTTTCTCCTGGATCCCTGCTCCTTGTCCCCAGCCACACACAGGGAATAAGGATTGAGCATTGGATTGAGTCCCGGTTTACAGGCATCGGCTGACACTGAGCCCTCAGAGAAACATCATTATCCACCCCCGCCCCCCCCCCCACTTAATCCACCTGCAACATCTGGGCAGCAGTTCAGGGTCACCACTGGGCAACAATATCTGGAAATGGCAGTGTGCTCCTGGGAATCTGTCCCCTTCAATCCCCCAGAGTGAAGAATCTTTCTCAATGATCCTTTTCACAGAGTCTTCACTGCGGGTTCAATATTGGCCGTGTGTGGTTAGTAAATACAATTCTACACAAAGCCCCCTCAGAAATCAGCAGCTCATTTTCACACAGAAATCTCACAGAACAGAAAGAGGCCATTCGGCCCATCGTGCCTGTGCTGGTTCTTTTATCCGGTCATTATCGCATTGCTGTTTGTGGGAGCTTGCTGTGCACAAATTGGCTGCTGCATTTCCTACATTACAACAGTGACTACACTTCAAAAGTACTTCATTGGCTGTAAAGCGCTTTGGGACGTCCTGAGATGGTGAAAGGCGCTATAGAAATGTAGGTCTTTCTTTTTACTTTCCAACTCTCCCATCGGGTGTAACGGGGAGGTGAGACGATGCTGTCTGACTGGGATAGTCCCACCATCAGATTCCCCAAATTCACATTCAGAGAGAGAGAGAGAGACAGGGGAGGAGACAGAGAGATAGATAAAGAGACAGACAGCTAGAGCGACACACAGACAGAGGTGGGGAGACAGAGAGAGAGAGGGAGGGGGGAGACAGAGAGAGGGAGGGAGATGGGGAGACATAGAGGAGGAGGGAGAGGGAGACAGAGAGAGGGAGGGAGGGAGGGGGAGACTTACTCTCACTGATCGGGATCCTTGGGCTTTAGTTCTGAAGCAGTCTGATCTCCTGCTGCTGTTTCCCAGTCGCTCTGTCACAGATCCCGAGCTCTCCTTGTTTCCCCACAAGGGATGTTTCAGTAACGGAGAGAGAGAGAGGGAGTGGGGATGGGCTGCAGGTCAGTCAAGGTTGCTCCCCCAGGACCCTGCACCAGACGGAAGGGCTGGGAACCAGGAGGAGCTATGTGTTTGGGAGTTTCTCAGAGCCCAGAGTGAATGTGACACAAGTCCCTGTGTCCACCGTCACTGGCTCTCGATCCCTCTCATTCTCAGGCTTCACCACAGCACCTGGAGCCCGGTTTTATTATCAATCTTTTCTTGGGCTGCAGTGAATAATTGAAGCTGTGTGGAGAGGCTGCCTGGGTGTGTGAGGAGTGGGAGGTTTCCTGTGTAAGGTGCTGCTGGTCTCTGCTCCCCATCTCAATCTTCTTCTTTCATTCTGCTCTCTCGCAGATGCTGATTAAAGGCTCTGTGCCGATTGGTTAGTGAGCGGCCAATGATGGCATGTGGTGACAGTTTGTCTGTCTGGGATTGACATCCAACTGACTGAGTCACAGTGACAGCAAAACTACAACTTGCATTTATATAGTGCCTTTAACTAGGAAACCTCCCAAGGTGTTTCACAGGAGCCTAGATCAGACACAAATGTGGCACCGAGACACGTAAGGTGATGTTAGGACAGGTGAACAAAAGCTCGGTCAAAGAGGGAGGTTTACAAGAGGGTCTTAAAGGAGGTGAGAGAGGTAGAGAGGAGGATATGTTTAGGGAGGGAATTCAAGAGCTTAGGGCCCAGGCAGCTGAAGGCACAGCCGCCAAAGGTGGAGCGATAAAGATCGAGGATGGACAAGGGACCAGATTTGGAGTAGCACAGCGATCTCGGAGGGGTGTAGGGTGGGAGGGGGTTACATAGATCGGGAGGGGTATAGGTGGGAGGGGGTTACATGGATAGGGAGGGGTGTAGGGTGAGAGGGGTTTACAGGGATAGGGAGGGGTGAAGGGTGGGATGAGGTTACAAGGATAGGGAGGGGTGTAGGGTAGGATGAGGTTATAAGGATAGGGAGGGGTGTAGGGTGGGAGGAGATTACAGGGATAGGGAGGGGTGTAGGGTGGGAGGGGGTTGCAGGGATAGGGAGGAGTGTAGGGTGGGAGGGGTTACAGGGATAGGGAGGGGTGTAGGGTGGGAGGGGGTTCCAGGGATAGGGAGGAGTGTAGGGTGGGAGGGGTTGCAGGGATAGGGAGGGGTATAGGTTGGGAGGGGGTTACAGGGATAGGGAGGGGTGTGGGTTGGGAGGGGGTTACAGGGATAGGGAGGGGTTATAGGGATAGGGCGGGTGAGGTTAGAAACATAGAAACATAGAAACATAGAAAATAGGTGCAGGAGCAGGCCATTCAGCCCTTCTAGCCTGCACCGCCATTCAATGAGTTCATGGCTGAACATGAAACTTCAGTACCCCCTTCCTGCTTTCTCGCCATAACCCTTGATCCCCCGAGTAGTAAGGACTTCATCTAACTCCCTTTTGAATATATTTAGTGAATTGGCCTCAACTACTTTCTGTGGTAGAGAATTCCACAGGTTCACCACTCTCTGGGTGAAGAAGTTTCTCCTCATCTCGGTCCTAAATGGCTTACCCCTTATCCTCAGACTGTGACCCCTGGTTCTGGACTTCCCCAACATTGGGAACATTCTTTCTGCATCTAACCTGTCTAAACCCGTCAGAATTTTAAACGTTTCTATGAGGTCCCCTCTCATTCTTCTGAACTCCAGTGAATACAAGCCCAGTTGATCCAATCTTTCTTGATAGGTCAGTCCCGCCATCCCGGGAATCAGTCTGGTGAACCTTTGCTGCACTCCCTCAATAGCAAGAATGTCCTTCCTCAAGTTAGGAGACCAAAACTGTACACAATACTCCAGGTGTGGCCTCACCAAGGCCCTGTACAACTGTAGCAACACCTCCCTGCCCCTGTATTCAAATCCCCTCGCTATGAAGGCCAACATGCCATTTGCTTTCTTAACCGCCTGCTGTACCTGCATGCCAACCTTCAATGACTGATGTACCATGACACCCAGGTCTCGTTGCACCTTCCCTTTTCCTAATCTGTCACCATTCAGATAATAGTCTGTCTCTCTGTTTTTACCACCAAAGTGGATAACCTCACATTTATCCACATTATACTTCATCTGCCATGCATTTGCCCACTCACCTAACCTATCCAAGTCACTCTGCAGCCTAATAGCATCCTCCTCGCAGCTCACACTGCCACCCAACTTAGTATCATCCGCAAATTTGGAGATACTGCATTTAATCCCCTCGTCTAAATCATTAATGTACAATGTAAACAGCTGGGGCCCCAGCACAGAACCTTGCGGCACTCCACTAGTCACTGCCTGCCATTCTGAAAAGTACCCGTTTACTCCTACTCTTTGCTTCTGTCTGACAACCAGTTCTCAATCCACGTAAGCACACTACCCCCAATCCCATGTGCTTTAACTTTGCACATTAATCTCTTGTGTGGGACTTTGTCGAAAGCCTTCTGAAAGTCCAAATATACCACATCAACTGGTTCTCCTTTGTCCACTTTACTGGAAACATCCTCAAAAAATTCCAGATGATTTGTCAAGCATGATTTCCCTTTCACAAATCCATGCTGACTTGGACCTATCATGTCACCATTTTCCAGATGCACTGCTATGACATCCTTAATAATTGATTCCATCATTTTACCCACTACTGAGGTCAGGCTGACCGGTCTATAATTCCCTGTTTTCTCTCTCCCTCCTTTTTTAAAAAGTGGGGTTACATTGGCTACCCTCCACTCGATAGGAACTGATCCAGAGTCAATGGAATGTTGGAAAATGACTGTCAATGCATCCGCTATTTCCAAGGCCACCTCCTTAAGTACTCTAGGATGCAGTCCATCAGGCCCTGGGGATTTATCGGCCTTCAATCCCATCAATTTCCCCAACACAATTTCCCGACTAATAAAGATTTCCCTCAGTTCCCCCTCCTTACTAGACCCTCTGACCTCTTTTATATCCGGAAGGTTGTTTGTATCCTCCTTAGTGAATACCGAACCAAAGTACTTGTACAATTGGTCCGCCATTTCTTTGTTCCCCGTTATGACTTCCCCTGATTCTGACTGCAGGGGACCTACGTTTGTCTTCACCAACCTTTTTCTCTTTACATACCTATAGAAACTTTTGCAATCCGCCTTAATGTTCCCTGCAAGCTTCTTCTCGTACTCCATTTTCCCTGTCCTAATCAAACCCTTTGTCCTCCTCTGCTGAGTTCTAAATTTCTCCCAGTCCCCAGGTTCGCTGCTATTTCTGGCCAATTTGTATGCCACTTCCTTGGCTTTAATACTATCCCTGATTTCCCTAGATAGCCACGGTTGAGCCACCTCTACCTTTTTATTTTTACGCCAGACAGGAATGTACAATTGTTGTACTTCATCCATGCGGTCTCTAAATGTCTGCCATTGCCCATCCACAGTCAACCCCCTAAGTATCATTCGCCAATCTATCCTAGCCAATTCACGCCTCATACCTTCAAAGTTACCCTTCTTTAAGTTCTGGACCATGGTCTCTGAAATTACTGTTTCATTCTCCATCCTAATGCAGAATTCCACCATATTATGGTCACTCTTCCCCAAGGGGCCTCGCACAATGAGATTGCTAATTAATCCTCTCTCATTACACAACACCCAGTCTAAGATGGCCTCCCCCCTAGTTGGTTCCTCAACATATTGGTCTAGAAAACCATCCCTTATGCACTCCAGGAAATCCTCCTCCACCGTATTGCTTCCAGTTTGGCTAGCCCAATCTATGTGCATATTAAAGTCACCCATTATAACTGCTACACCTTTATTGCATGCACCCCTAATTTCCTGTTTGATGCCCTCCCCTATTACTGTTTGGAGGTCTGTACACAACTCCTACTAACGTTTTTTGCCCTTACTGAAGGGTTCATTGTGTAACACGGGTTCTGGGCAATCTATCTCCCTCACTCGAGTGTTGTACTCACAGCTGACCCATCAGCGCTCACTGATCCCGACACGGAGACAGTGAACTGGAGTCACTAATGGCCGTCTAGAATCACATCACAAGACAGAGACAGAGAGATTGATGCAGGTGATAAGGCCTGAGAAACACAGGCACAAACTGTAAATGATCTCGGTGACATTTTTGTATGAAGCAAGATTTAACCCTCTCCTCTCCACTACCTTCTGGAACCTTCTGTTCCTGAAGCCTGGAATCCTCTGGTTTGGGTGTTGTGTGTGGCTGAAGGTTTAGGGCCTTTTGTTAATGCCCAGTCCCACTCCCTGCTCTTTCCCCATAGCCCTGAAAATCTTTCCCCTTCCAGTATTAATCTCATTCCCTTCTCAATCTTACTGTTGAATCTGCTTCCACCGCCCTTTCAGGCAGCGCATTCCAGATCACAACAACTCGCATAAAAAATATTCTCCTCGTCTGGTTCTGTCGCCAATCACCTTAAATCTGTGTCCTCTGGTTACTGACCCTGTCAGTGGAAACAGTCTCTCCTTATTTACTCGATGAACACCCACCATGATTCTAGTACCAGTCCCGTAAATCCCCTCTGTACCCTCTTCAAGTCCTTGACATCCTTCCTAAAGTGTGGGGCCCAGAATTGGACACAATTCTCCAGTGGGGGCCTAACCGGTTCTTTAAATGAAAGTTTATCATAACCGCCTTGCTCTTGTACACTATTCCTCTATTAATAAAGCCCAGGCTCCCGTGTGCTATTTAACAGCTTTATCAACTTGTCCTGTCACCTTCAGAGACTTGTGAGGGGGAGGGGCAGAGAAACAGGGGAATGAGGAAACAGCGGAGGCAGCATGCTATAGACAGGGCGAAGCGATCCCACAATCAACGGATCAGATCAAAGCTCTGCAGTCCTGTCACATCCAGTCGTGAATGGTGGTGGACCATTAAACAACGGGAGGAGGAAACTCCATGAATATCCATATCCCCAATGATGACAGAGCCCGGCACGCAAGTGCAAAAGACAAGGCTGAAACGTTTGCAACCAGGTTCCGCAAGAAGTGCCAAGTCGATTGTTATATCTTGAATAAAGAGTCAGACTAGATACTGCAAGCTCAAAGTAAGGTGTGACCGTAGTCCTTTATTACAGATCTCAGAATGCCTCTCCAACCTGTGAGGCCTCCTTATATACAGGTGCTTCCAAGGGATTGTGGGATACCTTGGGACTTCAGGAGATAAGCCCTCTGGTAGTTAGACATGGTATTTACAGGTTTACATACATAAGATGGATGATCCACATTGGCCTCCCCCTGAGATCCCCACCATCACAGAAGCCAGTCTTCAACCAATTCGATTCACTCCACGTGATATCAAGTAACGGCTGAGCGCACTGGATACAGCAAAGGCTTTGGGTCCTGACAACATAGAAGACATAGACATAGAAATTTACAGCACAGAAGGAGGCCATTCCGGCCCATCGTGTTCGCGCTGGCCAACAAAGAGCCACACGGCCCTCGGTCAGCACCCCGGCTGTCGCGCTGAAGACATGTGCTCTAGGACTATCCGTAACTCTAACCAAGCTGTTCCAGTGCAGCTACAACACAAGCATCTACCCAGAATTTGGAAAACTGCTCAGGTATATCCTGTCCATGAAAAGCAGGACAAATCCAATCTGGCCAATTACCACCCCATAAGTCTACTCTCAATCATCAGCAAAGTGATGGAAGATGTAGTTAACAATGCTACAAGCAGCACATACTCATCAATAATCTGCTTAGCGAAGCTCAGTTTGGGTTCCGCCAAGACCATTCAGCTCATTACAGCCTTGGCCCAAACATGGACAAAGGAGCTGAATTCAGAGGTAAGGTGAGAGTGACTGCCCTTGACATCAAGGCAGCATTTGACCGAGTGTGGCATCAAGGAGCCCGAGTAAAATCAGGGTGGAAAATCTCTACTGGCTGGAGTCACATATCACAACGGAAGATGGTTATAGTTGTTGGAGCCCCAGGTCATCGCTGTAGGAGTTCCTCAAGGCAGTGTCCTAGGCCCAAACATCTTCAGCTGCTTCATCAATGACCTTCCCTCCATCATAAGGTCAGAACTGGGGATGTTCACTGAAGATTGCACAGTGTTCAGTGCCAATTGCAACTCCTCAGATAATGAAGCAGTCCATGCCCGAATGCAGCAAGACCTGGATGACATTCAGGCTTGGGCTGATAAGTGACAAGTAACATTCGCACCACACAAGCTCAAGACAATGACTTTTCCAACAAACGAGAGTCTAACCACATCACTTTGATATTCAACAGCATTACCATCGCCGAATCCCCCACCTTCAATATCCTGGAGCTCACCATTGGCCAGAAAATAACTGGACCAGTCACAGAAATACAGTGGCAACAAAAGCATGTCAGAGGCAGGGTATTTTGCGGTGATTGTCTCACCTCCTGAATCCCCAAAGTGTTTCTACCATTTAGAAGGCAAAAGTCAAGAGTGTGGTGGAATACTCGGCACTTGGCTGGATGAGTGCAGCTCCAACAACATTCAAGAAGCTCGACAGCATCCAAGACAAAGCAGCCCGGTTAATTGGCATCCCATCCACCACCTTAAACATTCACTCCCTCCACCACTGGTGCACCATTGCTGCAGTGTGTACCATCGACAAGATACACTCCAACAACGCGCCAAGGCTTCTTAGGCAGCACCTCACACACCCTGATCTCTCCCACCTAGAAGGACAAGGGCAGCAGGTGCATGGGAACATCATCATCTCTAAGTTACACACCATCCTGATTTGGAAATAAATCGCGGTATCTTCAAGGTCACTGGGTCGAAATCCTGGAACTCCCTCCCTAACAGCACTGTGGGAGTACCTTCACCACATGGACTGCAGTGGTTCAAGAAGGCGGCTCACCTCACCTTCTCAAGTGCAATTAGGGATGGGCAATAAATGCCGGCCTTTCCAGTGACGCCCACATCCCAGGAATAAATAATAAAAGAATGAGGAAACAGTCTGAGGCGGGAGGTTTCCGAGATTCACCTCACGCCGCGTGGAGACAAATTCCATTCCAAAGCTGGAATCTGTCAGAGTGAATTATCCCGCCTCACTTCAGGACCCAGTTTCAACAAAGATTTCTCCAGCTGACTGTTCCCAGAATCTGATTATTTGCGGCAAACCACTGAAATCACAAGGAAAAAGACACATTTCTGAGCAGCAAATCAGATCATTCTGTCATTGAACTATCACAAGCTGCCCTCGAGGCAATCTTCAAACGCTGGATTCAATGTTGTGCTGCGAGCGGGAGTTAGTGTAACACAGACTCCAGCACTTTCTCCCACACATTGCTGACAATTCCCAGACCTGACTTCAGTCTCCGACAGCCCGTTACTCTTTATCGCAGCTCTCACACTCCCAGCCTTTGTCACCAGCTCCCGGTGCCAGCCGGGGCTTAGTGGGTCACACTCTCACCTCTGGGTCAGAGGTCGTGGGTCCACAACTTAATGAGGAACAGGAGGAGGCCGTTCAGCCCCTCGAGCCTGTGCCACCATTCAATGTTGTGCTGTGAGCGGGGGTTAGTGTAACACAGACTCCAGCACTTTCTCCCACACATTGCTGACAATTCCCAGACCTGACTTCAGGGGATGTGGGCCCTTTAAACACGGGCACAGGTGATATTGTAATTGGAATAAGGAAATGGCGGATTGCTAAATAATTATTTATATCGGTCATCACAGTAGAGGACGAGGATACAATACCAGCAATGGACCAGGGATGGAAGATATGTTACAGTTTATATAAATTTCTGATCAGACCCCACCTGGATCCTGCGATCAGTTCTGGGCACGGCCCCTCAGGAAGGATATATTGGCCTTGGACGGGGGCAGCGCAAATTCACCAGAATGATACAGGGGCTAAAAGGGTCAATTATCAGGACAGGTTGTGGAGACTGGAAACATAGAAACATAGAAAATAGGTGCAGTAGTAGGCCATTCACCCCTTCAAGTCTGCACCGCCATTCAATGAGTTCATGGCTGAACATGCAACTTCAGTACCCCATTCCTGTTTTCTCGCCATACCCCTTGATCACCCAAGTAGTAAGGACTACATCTAACTCCTTCTTGAATATATTTAGTGAATTGGCCTCAACAACTAGACTTGTATTCCTTGACTATAGAAGATTAAAGTGTTTAAGCTGATGAAAGGATTTGATCGGGTAGATAGAGAGAAACGATTTCCTCTGGTGGGGGAGTCTGGAACAAGGAGGCACGACTTAAAATAAAGACCTGCATTTCTACAGCTTTTCACAACCTCAGGACGTCACAAACCGCTTTACAACCAAAGAACTTCATTTGAGTGGAGTCACTGTTGTGATGTAGGAAATGCAGCAGCCAAATTGTGCACAGCAAACTCCAACAAACAGCAATGTGATAAATGACTAGATAATCACCTTTAGTAAGGTTGTTTAAGGGCTAAATATTGGTACCAGGTCCCCAGGGAGAATTCCCTGTTCTTCTTCAAAATAGTGGCCATGATCTTTACATCCGCCTGAGAAAGCCGTCGGGGCCTCGGTCCGAAAGACAGCACCTCCGACTGTGCAGAGAGAGAGAGACAGCCTATTCCACGAGCCCTGTTGTATAAAATGTGGATCAGAGAGACACATCCTCTCTCACTCGGTGAATCAATGAACACTGACACTCTCCTCCTTCTCAGTCCCAGGCACAGAATCCTCAGTAATATCTCTCCCGCTGATGTCACGTATCTCCAGCTCAGATATTCCCAGCATCACCTCCATCGCTTCTTCATTCCACAGCCCAGTGGGTTTTACAAACAGAATGTTTCTCTCCCTTACATTTTCAATGAGCTGCCTTGTTTTAGTTTTGAAATTCCAGAGAGAGAGAAATCTCGGGATGAATCCTGGCTCCAGATTGAGAAGATCTTCTCATTGTCTTTAAAATTCCATCTGTTGGAGTCTCAGAAACACCGGGAATAATTCAAATGGAAACATGATTTTAGCAAAGCTCCTGTCCCCATCGATGGGGATTTATTAGTGAGCTGGTGACTGGGAGCGGGACTTAACCTGCACTGAGCTGGTGGTCAATGAATGGCTGGTGCGGGGGTTGCTAGTTACTTGTGAAGGGATTGCTAGTTACTGGAGCAGGGCCTGCAAGTTACTGGTGGAGGAGCTGCTAGTTATTGGTGCAGGGGTTGCTAGTTACTGGTACACAGGCTGCTAGTTACTGAGGGAGTGCTGCACTGTCGGAGAGTCAGTACTGAAGGAGTGCTGCACTGTCGGAGAGTCAGTACTGAGGGAGTGCTGCACGCTTGAGATGTAAATGATGTGACTTGATCTCAGCTGAGACCCACTGCAGTTTTACTACATTAAAGGCGCTATATAAATGCAGGTTGTTGTTGATATTAAACATTGAACGAAAAAAAATGATTGAAAAGCCGGAACATTGAGGGTGAAAGTCCTCGGCTTCCTCTGTGAAACAACAAGTGTTTGAGGCTGTCGATCGGAAGGTTTGTGCACAGATACAAATAGAAAGTGTTCAGTCATTAGGATGCAGAGCTGGAGGTTTGAGGAGAGACGTGGAGTTACACCGAGGCATGGAGCTCGATCGATCGATCGCACTGTCACAGGGAATAATGAGTCAAGGTTCCACTCCACACTCCAGATATTTCCAGCACTTTCACTTCATCCACGGCCTCGATGGCTGGACAATAAACAGTCGTTAAATCCCCATCCAATCCGTGCTGTTCCTGGGGGAGTCTCTCCCCACACACAACTCGGGGGGAGGGGGAGTGATATATCAATGTGTTTACTCTGAGATGGGGAGGGGAGTGATATATCAATGTGTTTACTCTGAGGTGGGGAGGGGGAGTGATATATCAATGTGTTTACTCTGAGGTGGGGAGGGGGAGTGATATATCAATGTGTTTACTCTGGGGTGGGGAGGAACAGACGCTGAGCTGGTGAATTGTCGGCCACACAGTTTTCGGGAGATTGAGACATGAATCCACTGTCCCCTCGCCCCTTTAGAGAATGTCCCCACCTCGCTCGCACTCCCCTCGGATCGTGGGTCTGAATTATTTCAGGATTATTTCCCCCTCCTCACTCCTTGGGATCATTGTTCTTTGCTCGTTACCTTCAGCAGAGAAACAAACTGCCGATTGAGACACAAAGCCCAGGGGGTGAGGTTTAATCTCCGCACCGTGTGAAGAATGGGCGGAGCGGGAATTTTCCAGGAACTGTCCCACAGATAACCTGGAAAACTGCTGTGGTCGAGGAGAGAGATTTCCTGATGGAACCCCATCGTAACAGAAATAAAGGGAGAAATAAAGAGGCGGATAAAATGCAGCAAAAAGCCCAGAGTTTGGACATTGTGGTTCAGGCTGGTGAACAGGAATCTGAAATCACCAACAATTTCAACAGATAAACAGAGTTTCAGAATGGGACACACACAAGGGCAATCTTTCAATGTTTACAATCACGGGAAGTAATATTGACTCCCGAGGTGGTTCTGCTCCATGACGGTGATGTTGGGGACATTCTGTGTAAATGTAGTGGTTCTGTGACTGGACCAATAATCCAGGGAACGGGAGTTCAAATCCCACCCGGGCACTTTTGAGAATTTAGAATTCAGTTTACAAACTCTGGAAATAAAAACCTGGGATCAATAAAAGTGACCATGAAGCCGTCAGATTGTCGTAAAACCCAACTGGTTCTGTAATGTCCTTTAGGGAAGGAAACCTGCCTCCGGACCCGGTCCGGGCCGACATGTGACTCCAGTCCCACACCAAGGTGGTTGACTATTAATCACCCTCTGAAATGGCCGAGCGAGACACTCAGTTTGTATCAAACCCGCTCCCAGCGAATCAAGAAGGCACCTCCCACCTTCTCAGGGCCACTGGGGATGGGCAATAAATGCCGGCCGTGTCAGCGACGCCCACATCCCCAGAATGCATTTTAAAATCGGTCTGTGGAGGTTATTGATTGTTAATTCGGTTCCACCTTTCTCAGTGTTTGTGTCTGTAAAACTGTCGGTAAATTGGAGAAAGAGAAAGATGGAAAGGCCTCAGTCAAGAAGGTTTAGATTTTGTCCCAAACTTCTGATTGGTGTTTCTGATCGAGGGAAAGGAGCGAGACAGCGAGTAAAATCACCGAGATAGAAAGCTGCCTTGGGACTTCAAACATTCGCTTTTTCCTGTGTTACACATTATACAGAATGTGCAGCACGGAAAACAGGCCATTCGGCCCAACCGCTCCATGTCGGTGTTTAGAGTCCACTCAGCCTCCTCCCACCCCTCTTCATCTCACCCTGTCACCATATCCTTCTATTCCTTTCTCCCTCATGTGTTTATCAAGCTTCCCCCACACCCGAGGCTGGGCGGGACGGAGGGAGCGGGGCGGTGGGACGGAGGGAGCGGGGTGAGGCCGGGGCAGTGGGGGGTGGGACGGAGGGAGCGGGGTGAGGCCCGGGCGGTGGGGGGCGGGACGGAGGGAGCGGGGTGAGGCCGGGGCGGTGGGGGGTGGGATGGAGGGAGCGGGGTGAGGCCGGGGCGGTGGGGGGTGGGACGGAGGGAACGGGGTGAGGCCCGGGCGGTGGGGGGTGGGACGGAGGGAGCGGGGTGAGGCCCGGGCGGTGGGACGGAGGGAGTGGGGTGAGGCCCGGGCGGTGGGGGGTGGGACGGAGGGAGCGGGGTGAGGCCCGGGCGGTGGGACGGAGGGAGAGGAGTGAGGCCCGGGCGGTGGGGGGTGGGACGGAGGGAGCGGGGTGAGGCCCGGGGGGTGGGACGGAGGGAGAGGAGTGAGGCCCGGGCGGTGGGGGGTGGGACGGAGGGAGCGGGGTGAGGCCCGGGCGGTGGGGGGTGGGACGGAGGGAGCGGGGTGAGGCCCGGGCGGTGGGGGGTGGGACGGAGGGTGGGGGGTGAGGCCCGGGCGGTGGGGGGTGGGACGGAGGGTGGGGGGTGAGGCCCGGGCGGTGGGGGGTGGGACGGAGGGAGCGGGGTGAGGCCCGGGCGGTGGGGGGCGGGACGGAGGGAGCGGGGTGAGGCCAGGGCGGTGGGGGGTGGGACGGAGGGAGAGGGGTGAGGCCAGGGCGGTGGGGGGTGGGACGGAGGGTGGGGGTGTGAGGCCCGGGCGGTGGGGGGTGGGACGGAGGGAGCGGGGTGAGGCCCGGGCGGGGTGGGGGGAGACTCAGATTCAAAATCACCCCTAAAAAAAAACAAAGAATGACGTCACAGGAGAGCAGGCAGGTGATTGGTTGGTGAGAATTACAGGTTTTCGCTGCTTTCTAAGTTGGGAAGGGTTTACATTAAGAGCTGAGAAACTGTAACTTGCTAATACTTATTCAATTAATAACTTAAAACATAAAATAATTAAACAAAACTAAAATATCGATTGAGTCAAAGATTGAACTAATTAATAAATAAAACAAGGTTAGAGATACAGGGCAGGGCAGGTGTTGTTTTGTGGGAGTTGGTGGAGAGCATCGCGATCCCGAGCAAACACATCTGCAGTAAGTGTCTGCCGCTCGAGGAACTTTGGCTTAGAGTTATTGAGCTGGAGTACGAGCTGCAGACATTGCGCTGCATCAGGGAGGGGGAGAGTTACCTGGACACTTTAATCCAGGAGGCAGTCACACCTAAAGGTTCAATAGTACTTTAGAGTTAATCACGGAGGGTGTGACTGTGAGTGAGGGACTGTGAGTGAGGAAGGTCTGGGGGTCGAAGATGCAGTGATGGAGGAGCCTCAGCCCTTGACCCTGTCCAACAGGTACGAGGTACTTGCTCCCTGTATGGATGAGGAAAAGGACTGTAGGGAGGATGGGCAAACTGACCACAGCACCGTGGTCCAGGGGGCCATCCCAGTGTCTACAGCTCGAGGAACTTCGGCTCAGAGTTGTTGAGCTGGATGATACACTTAGGACTGTTCGGCAGCAGTGGAGCGGTGGAGGGGGAGCGGGTCACCTCCGGGATACTCAGGAGCAGAATTTTGATAATGGCGGCCATTACAGGAAAAGTCGGCGGCCATTGCGCTCCGCAGCGTGGCCGCCGCTTACGGTGTTGAAGCCGGAAGGAAAGGGGCAATTTCAGTCCCAAAGTGTCTGCACAGGGATATCGATAGACTGAGTGAGTGGGCAGTAAGGTGGCAGATGGAGTATAATGTAGGGACATGTGAGGTTATTCACTTTGGTAGGAAGAATAAAAAAACATCATAGTTTTTGAATGGTGAGAAATGTTTAAAAATGTTAGTGTTCAGAGAGATTTGAGGGTCCTTGTGCAAGAAACACAGAAAGTTAGCATGCAGGTACAGCAAGCAATAAGGAAGGCAAATGGCATGTTGTCCTTTATTGCAAGGGGGTTAGAGTATAAGAACATAAAAACATAAGAAATAGGAGCAGGAGTAGGCCATTTGGCCCCTCGAGCCTGCTCCACTATTTAATAAGATCATGGCTGATCTGATCTTGTGCTCAACTCTACTTCCCTGCCCGCTCCCCATAATGCTTCACTCCCTTATCAGTCAAAACTCTGTCTATCTCCACCTTAAATATATTCAATGACCCAGCCTCCACAGCTCTCTGGGGCAGAGAATTCCACAGATTTACGATACTCTGAGAGGAGAAATTCCTCCTCATTTCAGTTCTAAATGGGCGATCCCTTATTCTGAAACTATGCCCCCTAGTTCTAGATTCCGCCACAAGTGGAAACATCCTCTCTGCATCCACCTTGTCGAGGCCCCTCAGTATCTTATATGTTTCAATAAGATCACCTCTCTCTTCTAAACTCCAGTAAGTATAGGCCCAACCTGCTCAACCTTTCTTCATAAGCTAACCCTCAGCTCAGGAATCAACCCAGTGAACCTTCTCTGAACTGCCTCTAATGAAAGTATATCCCTCCTTAAATAAGGAGACCAAAACTGTACGCAGTACTCTAGGTGTGGTCTCACCAATACCCTGTACAGTTGTAGCAGGACTTCCCTGCTTTTACACTCCATCCCCTTTGCATAATAAAGGCCAATATTCCATTTGCCTTCCTGATTACTTGCTGAACCTGCATACTAACTTTTGGTGTTTCATGCACATCAGCATCATCATAGGCAATCCCCCGAAAGTGAGGAAGCCTTGCTTCCACTCTAAAAGTGAGTTCTCAGCTAACAATACAGTCCAATACAGGAATTACAGTCTCTGTCACAGGTGGGGCAGACAGTGGTTGAAGGAAAGGGTGGGTGGGGAGTCTGGTTTACCGCATGCTCCTTCCGCTGCATGTGCTTGGTTTCTGCATGTTCTCGGCGATGAGACTCGAGGTGCTCAGTGCCCTCCTGGATGCTCTTTCTCCACTTAGGGTGTTCTTGGGCTAGGGATTCCGAGGTGCCGGTGGGGATGTTGCACTTTATCAAGGAGGCTTTGAGGGTGTCCTTGAAACGTTTCCTCTGTCCATCTGTGGCTCGCTTGTTGTGTAGGAGTTCCGAGTAGAGCACTTGCTGTGGGAGTCACGTGTCAGGCATGCAGAAGATGTGGCCCGCCCAATGGAGCTGGTCGAGTGTGGTCAGTGCTTCAATGCTGGGGATGTTAGCCTGAGCGAGAACACTGACATTGGTGTGTCTATCCTCCCAGTGGATTTGCAGGATCTTGCAGAGGCAGCGTTTTGACGTGCTACCGTATGTGGTCCACATCTCTGAGCCATATAGGAGGTCTTGTAGACGATAAGCTGGGTGCCAGATTTGAGGTCCTGGTCTTCAAACACTCTCTTCCTCAGCCTTCATACACAATGACCCCCACGTCCCTCTGTACTGTAGCATTTTGTAATCTCTCTCCATTTAAATAATAATTTTCTTCTTTATTTTTCCTGCCAATGTGGATAACCTCGCACTTTCCCACGTTATACTCCACCTGCTAATAGTTTGACCCTTAACCTGTCTTTATCCCTTTGCAGATTCTTTGTCTAAGAGTAAGGGGCGCCGAAATTCAGCAGCGCAAGAAAGCTGGCGCACCGGTGAGTTTTTCTCTGTACTTCCCGCGCGGATCCATGATGTGGTCGGGAGAGCGATTGTCAGGACTTTGAATTTTCAAAGTCCCAGAGGAAATGTGTCATAGTGGGGACGGGCCATAGACTCAAAGGCAGGCTGGGTGCCTGAATGTGGGTCAGACCGGGACTCCGCCGCTGTCAATCAGCGATGGAATAGTGGTGATGTCACAGCGTGTGTGCGTCACCGCGCTCTCTCTCCTCCGTTAAAGGGGAGCGAATCAGTCATTCTAGATCGTTAGCCACTGGGCCACCAGGGAGGGTTTCCGCCGGGCCAGCGGCCTGGCTCCCAAGAGGCAGTGCCAGGCTTCCCGTCGGAAAATCAGCCGTCAAAAATAAATACATGGCGGCCGCGGCAGTGGGCCTCCCCTTGAAGGTCCGCCACACTGTCGGGCCGCACTCAGCGCGGAGAAGGTGCACCAACAGAAAGCTGTTGGGGGCACCATGCGGCAGGCAACCAGCTTTCGGCCTGAATTTAGCTCGGGTCATTTTTAAGCTGAGGTAAAGCGGCAGTGCACATGAGGTGCTTGCGATGGTCATCAGGATCGGGTGGAATCGGGACCAAGCCGAAAAATCCCCGACCTGAATTTGGGTCGTGTCAGCCATTTGACGACAATACAGCAGCCACGTGATTCCGCCGAATGGCCGCCACAAACGGAGAGTAACGGGTCTCCGAGACCCTGAATTTAGGCCCCAGGAAGTCTTGCTACAATTGTATAAGACCTTGGTGAGACCACACCAGGCGCACTGTGCACAGTTTTGGTCTCCTTATCGACGGTAGGATATACTTGCCTTGGAGACGATGCAATGGAGGTTCATTCCCGGGATGAGAGGGCTGTCTTATGATGACAGAATGTGCAGAATGGGCCAGTACTCTCTGGAGTTTAGAAGAATGTGAGGTGATCTCATTGAAACATAAAGGATTCTGATATAAAATATAAATTATATCCAATGCTGAGATAGATTTTTGGAGTAATTTGGGAATTCAAGGGATGTAGGGTTTGGGCGGGTAAGTGGAGTTGTGGTCAATGATCATCCATGATCTTATTGAATTGTAGAGCAGGCTCGAGGGGATGTATGTTCCTATTCCTTATGTTCTTATGTTCTCAGTTCTGACTCTCCGACAGTGCAGCACTCCCTCAGTTGCTTAAGGCTCAGAAATGCCCTGCGCTTGTGATCTATTAGCTCTTGGATTTCCTGATCATTCTTATCAACCAGTCCTGTTGTTTACTGGCTGAGTGACTGAGCGTCTCTTTGCAGGAACTGGTTATGGAGGCAGGCCACATTGTCCGCATGCCAGACATGAGACTCCCAAAGCAAGCGCTCTACTCGGAACTCCTTCACTGCAAACGAGCCAAAGGTGGGCAGAGGAAACGTTACAAGGACACCCTCAAAGCCACTCTGATAAAGTGCAACATCCCCACTGACACCCGGGAGTCCTTGGCCAAAGACCACCCTAAGTGGAGGAAGTGCATCCGGGAGGACGCTGAGCACCTCGAGTCTCATCACCGAGAGCATGAAGAAATCAAGCGCAGGCAGCAGAAACAGCATGCGGCAAACCTGCCCCACCCTTCTTTACCCTCAACGACTATCTGTCCCACCTGTGACAGGGACTGTGGTTCTCGTATTGGACTGTTCAGCCACCTAAGGACTCATTTTTAAGAGTGGAAGCAAGTCTTCCTCGATTCCAAGGGACTGCCGATGATGATGATGACTCCCTCAGTACTGCCACTCCAACATGGCTGCCTCCAGAACTGGCTCCTCCCCTTCCTGTCCGGGGTCATGGGGTCAGGTAACTCAATCTCCCAGAGTGCAGTGCAGCCCGAGCTGGTGAGGCAGTGTTTCTCCGCTGCACTGCATTGTGGGAAAGAGGGGCCGCCATCGCCACCTCCGTTCAAACTGGCTTCTGGAATCCGAAAACCCGCCGCCCGAAACCGCCCCGCCCCCCCCCCCCACACCGGGCACCGGAAGAGAAAGAGGCCGCGGGGGGGAGGGTCAGAGAAAGTGGCCGTGGGGGGGGGGGCGGTCAGACCATGGGGAGGGTCAGAGAAAGAGGTCACAGGTGAGGAAGGTTGGGGGGCGGTCAGACCACAGAGGAGGAGCAGAGAAAGAGGACCCGGGGGAGGGGGTTGTGGCAGAGAAAGAGGACACAGAGGAGTGAGGGTCGGCGCGGTTCCTGGAACCCACAGCCTGGCCGCCGGGAACCCCCACCATTACAATAATGTACACACTTTAACAGCTCTTTTTATAGTGAGCGGCGGGACATTAATTGGATCAGTTTCTGATGCAGTCAGGATAAAATAGTCTGATTAATACAAGTATTATATTCTGCAAATACAACAAGCTTTGGGAGCAGAAGGGGAGAAAATTGCTGCAATTAAATCAATTCCCAATTGCAGATAAACTGGGATGATCCTGTGCATGATCCAAACGGTTAGATTAACTCCAGCTGGTTCCGATTGACGGACGGAGTTTGAGATAATAAAGTTTCATCAGGGAACGATTCCATTCCTCAGAGTCAGCCGTGGCTCAGTGGGCAGCACTCTCACCTCTGAGTCAGAAGGGCGTGCGTTCAAGTTCCACTCCAGAGTCTTGAGCACAAAATCCAGGCTGACTCTCCTTGTGCAGAACTGAGGGAGAGCTGCACTGTCAGAGTGGCGTTACTGAGGGAGTGCTGCAATTTTGGAGGGGCAGTACTGAAGGAGTGCTGCACTGTCGGAGGGGCAGTACTGAGGGATGGCTGCACTGTCAGAGGGGCAGTACTGAGGGAGTGCTGCACTGTTGGAGGGGCAGTACTGAGGGAGTGCTGAACTGTTGGAGGAACAGCACTGAGGGAGTGCTGCATTGTCGGAGGGGCAGTACTGAGGGAGTGCTGCATTAATGGAGGGGCAGTACTGAGGGAGAGTTGCACTGTCTGAGGGGCAGGGCTGAGGGAGAGGTGCATTGTCAGAGGGTCAATATGGAGGGAGCACTTCACTGTCTGTGGGGCTGTACTAAGGCAGTGATACACTGTTGGCGGGGCCATACTAAGGGAGTGCCGCACTGCTGGAGGGGCATCTGCGATGGTGGGTGTTATGTCTCAAAAAAAGCAATGTGACTGTGGACTTGAGTAAGTGTAACCTTAGTCTCTTTATTCTGACTCCAGAGTGCCGGCACAGCATGGGAGGCCTGCTTATATGCAGTGCTCCCAAGGGATGCTAGGATCCCTTGGGACTCCAACAGATGCACCCTCTGGTGGTGGCAGAATGCTGGTTACAAGCTGTTGCATACATAACATCACTCCCCCCCCGCCCCCGCCTCCCCCGCCCCCCAAAATCAATAGTACACTTATTTACAGAGTGAAACGATCTGGGGCTTTTCAATCTCTTGTCGATCGTCTCGATACAAACACAGGTGTGGGCAAGTTGGTTGGGTCTTCGCTGGGCTGCTTCGCAGCTGGCCTTGCTGGACTGCTGGGAATGATGGGTTCAGCTTCGTGGTCAACCGTGATGTCAGTTGCCATTTGTGTGTGTATGGGAGGGTCGAAGTTGGTGGTGTCCTCTTCAGGTTGCTTGTGGCTGTCTGTGAATGGCAGTTTGGTTTGGTCCAAATTCTTTCTGAAAGTTATTCCATTTGCAAGTTTGACCTGAAACACCCTACTCCCTTCTTTGGCTATGACAGTGCCAACAAGCCATTTTGGACCATGTCCATAATTGAATACAAATACAGGGTCATTGACTTCAATATCACGTGACAAAATTGCGCGATCATGGTACATGCTTTGTTGATGTTGCCTGCCCTTGACATGATCATGGAGATCAGGGTGGACTAGAGAGAGCCTTGTTTTGAGTGTCCTTTTCATGAGCAGTTCGGCAGGGGGAACCCCGGTGAGCGAGTGGGGTCTTGTTCGGTAGCTGAGCAGGACTCGGGACAGGCGGGTCTGCAGGGAGCCTTCCAACATACGTTTCAAGCTTTGCTTGAAGATTTGTACTGCCCATTCTGCCTGGCCGGTCGATGCCGGTTTGAATGGGCCAGATGTGACGTGCTTGATCCCATTGCGGGTCATGAATTCCTTGATTCAGCGCTGGTGAAGCACGGCCCATTGTCGCTGACAAGGACATCAGGCAGGCCGTGCGTGGCAAACATGGCTCGTAGCTTTCGATGGTGGCAGTGGACGGGCTTACAGACGTTATTGCACACTCAATCCATTTTGAATAAGCATCCACAACAACCAAAAACATTTTGCTTAGAACTGGGCCAGCGAAGTCAACATGGATCCTCGACCACGGTTTGGAGGGCCATGACCACAAGCTTAGCGGTGCCTCCCTGGGTTCATTGCTCAGTTGAGAGCAAGTGTTGCATTGGCGCACGCAAGACTCCAAATATGCCGGGCCACCACATGTGGAATCTGGCTATAGCTTTCATCATCACTATGCCTGGGTGTGTACTGTGTAGGTCACGAATGAACGTTTCCCTGCCTTTCTTAGGCAAAACCACGCGATTACCCCACAAAAGACAGTCCGCCTGTATGGACATTTCGTCCTTGCGCCGCTGGAATGGCTTGATCTCTTCATGCATCTCTGCTGGGACACTGGACCAGCTTCCATGGAGGATACAGTTTTTTACAAGGGGCAGTAAAGGATCCAGACTGGTCCAGGTCCTGATCTGGTGGGCCGTAACAGGTGACTTTTCGTTTTCAAAATGCGTCCATCACCAAGAGCAAGTCTGCAGGCTGTGCCATTTCTACCCCGGTGGTGGGAAATGGTAGCCAACTGAGAGCATCAGCGCAGTTCTCTGTGCCTGGCCTGTGGCAAATTACATTGTTATATGCAGACAGCGTGAGCGCCCATCTTTGGATGCGAGCAGAGGCATTGGTATTAATATCTTTGCTCTCTGAGAATAGCGATATGAGTGACTTATGGTCAGTTTCTAACTCGAACTTAAGCCCAAACAGATACTGTTGCATTTTCTTCACTCCGTAAATGCATGCCAGAGCTTCTTTTTCAATCATGCTGAAGGCCCTTTTGGCCTTGGACAAACTCCTGGATGCATAAGCGACCGGTTGCAATGTTCCCGATTCGTTTGCTTGTTGTAACACAAACCCGACCGCATCTGAAGACGCATCGCAAGCTAGCACTAAACGTTGACATGGGTCATACAGAACAAGCAGTTTGTTGGAACATAACAGATTTCGGGCTTTCTCAAAAGCAGTCTCTTGTGATTTCCCTCATACCCAGTCATCTCCCTTGCGCAGCAACACATGTAGGGGTTCTAGCAAGGTGCTTAACCCAGGTAGGAAATTACCAAAATAATTGAGGAGTCCCAGGAACGACCACAGCTCCATCATGTTCTGTGGTCTCAGCGCGTTCTTGATGGCCTCCGTCTTGGCGTCGGTGGGTCTGATGCCATCTGCCACGATTCTTCTCCCTAAGAACTCGACCTCTGGCGCCAGGAAAACACACTTAGAGCGTTTCAACCTGAGTCCCACATGATCTAGCCGACTTAGAACCTCTTCCAGGTTCTGCAAGTGTTCGATAGTGTCCCGACTTGTGATCAATATGTCGTCCTGGAAAACCATGGTGCACGGAACTGACTTTAGCAGACTCTCCATGTTCCTTTGAACAATTGCCGTGTCCGATCGAATCCCAAACAGGCATCTATTGTAGATGAACAGATCTTTGGGCATGTTGATGCAGGTGAGGCCTTTCGAAGATTCCACCAGCTCCTGCGTCATGTAGGCCGAGGTCAGGTCCAACTTGGTGAACGTCTTCCGTCCTGCCAGCATCGCAAATAGGTCGTCTACCTTGGGTAGCAGGTTCTGGTCCTGCAGTGAAAAACGATTTATCGTTACATTATAGTCCCCACAAATTCTGACCGTGCCATCGCCCTTGAGAACTGGAACAATTAGACTGACCCATTCATTGAACTCAACTGGTGCGATGGTGCCCTCACGTTGCAGCCTGTCCAGTTCGATCTCCACTTTCTCTCACATCGTGTATGGCACTGCACGTGATGGATGAGTTGTGTACCAGGAACCAAGTGGATCTGCACCTTCGTCCCAGAGAAATTTCCGATGACTGGCTCAAACAACGACGGGCACTTGCTCAAAACCAGGGCACATGAGGCGTAGTCGATGGATGAAAGCGCTCGGATGTCATCCCAGTTCCAGAGGATTTTTCCCAGCCAGCTTCTGCCGAACAGTGTGGGGCCATCTCCTGGTACAATCCAGAGTGGTAATTCGTACACCACTCCATCATAGGAGACTTTTACTGCTGCACTGCCAATTACGGGGATCAGATCTTTAGTGTAAATTCTCAGCTTGGTATGAATTGGGCTTAGCTTGGGCCTCTGTGCTTTGTTTCAACACAACCTCTCAAAGGCCTTTTTGCTCATGATAGACTGACTCGCACCCGTGTCCCATTTCATGGATACTGGAATTCCATTCAGTTCAACTTTTAACATGATCAGTGGACATTTCATGGTGATGGTGTCTACCCTGTACAGTTCTGTCTCCTCGGTTTGAGTCTCCAGCTCAGTTTGATCTGCCATGGATCGGTCTTCCTCTGCAATGTGGTGGTTTGCAGGGTTTGGAGCTCATCTGCACATTCGCTGGAGGTGTCCCATTGTTCCACAGCCTTTGCACGCATAGTGTTTGAAGTGGCATTGATGGACTCGATGATCACCTGCGCAGTGCAAACAAGGTGTTGATTGCCTCGCATTCACTCTTGATAGCGGACCCTGAGTCATCTGAGGTCGTGCAGCTGCAGGCATGTACATTCTGCCATATGCATTCCTGCCTGAAAATGACGTTACTTTGTGTACAGTACTTGCCGATGCATCTTTATCCTGCAAAATTTCTTTGGTGTTATCGCTGGTGGACATAAATGTCTGGGCTATCGTTATGGCTTTGCTCAGGTTCAGTGTTTGAACAGTCAATAGATTACGAAGGATAATCTCATGGCCAATGCCAAGCACAAAAAAGTCTCTCAGCATTTACTCCAGGAATCCATCGAATTCGCAATGTCCTGAAAGGCGCCTTAGTTCAGCGACGTAGCTCGCCACTTCCTGGCTTTCAGACCATTGACATGTATAAAATCGATACCTTGCCATCAGAATGCTCTCCTTCAGATTTAGTTGCTCCCGCACCAGTGTACACAGTTCTTCATACGATTTGGTTGTTGGTTTCACCGGAGCAAGAAGATTCTTCATGAGGCCATAGGTTGTTGCCCCGCAGACCCACAGAGAGGATCGCCCTTCATTTGGCAGCATTCTCATTCCCTTCCACTTCATTGGCCATGAAGTATTGGTTGAGTTGCTCCACGAAGACTTCCCAATCATCACCTTCTGAGAATTTCTCCAGGATACCAACAGTTCTCTGGATTTTTGCGTGATGGTTCATTATCTAATACTTGTCACCAGTTGTTATGTCTCAAAGCAATGTAACTGAGTACTGTAGACTTAAGTAAGTGTCACCTTAGTGTTTTTATTCTGACTCCAGAGTGCTAGCACAGCATGGGAGACCTGCTTATATGCAGTGTTCCCAAGGGATGCTGGGATCCCTTGGAACTCCAACAGATGCGCCCTCTGGTGGTGGTAGAATGCTGGTTACAAGGTGTTGCATACATAACAGTGGGGACCTCAGGAAGTGTCCTTCTGGCAAAATATATTTGCATTCGTTTTTGCACTCGTGCTGGGCTCCACCATCATTGAGAATGTGGTTCTTTATGGAGCCTCATCCTCCCATAAGTTATTTAATGGTCTACCACTACTCACGACTGGATGTGGCAGGATTGCAAAGCTTTAATCTGATCCGTTAGTTGTGGGATCGCTTAGCCTTTTCTATAGCATGCTGCTTCCGCTGTTTATCATGCATGTAGTCCTGTGTTGCAGCCTCCACAGGTTGGCACCTCATTTTCAGGTACGCCTGGTGCTGCTCCTGGCATGCTCTTCTACACTCCTCAATGAACCAGGCTTGATCCCCTGGCTTGATGGTAACGGTAGAGTGAGGGATATGCCGGGCCATGAGGTTGCAGATTGTGGTGGAATACAATGCTGCTGCTGCTGATGGCCCACAGCGCCCCCTAGATGCCCAGTTTTGAGCTGCTAGATCGGTTCTGAATCTATCCCATTTAGCACAGTGTTAGTGTCACACAACACGATGGATGGTGCCTTCAGTGTGAAGACGGGACTTGGTCTCCACAAGGACTGTGCGGTGATCACTCCGACCAATACTGTCATGGACAGACGCATCTGTCATAGGCTGGACTGTTATTATAATATAGACAAGCGGTCTTCGCCGTTTTTGTGTTAATAGTTCCTGGTGATGGTAATCGGATCTCTGTCATGTTCCAGTAATATATCAGTCCTGATTAAGCAGAAATGAGTTAAATAATCTCCAATTATTGCCCCTTAATTGTCTCAGTGCCGACACATTAAGAACAGATTCAGCCCAGTGACTTTATGTGAATACAAATCGCCTGAATGTACACCGGCTGAATGCTAATCGAAACCCAGCTCCCATTAAACAACACCTGTGCCTCAAGTACATTTTAGTGCCATCCCATAATGAGCCTGCTCTCACTGTGTTTCTGGCCCCATGTCCACTGTCAGTGGGTGAAGCCGCCACAGGCGATCAGCCCGAAAGGCCTCAGTCTAGAAAGTGCAGCCAGAATTTGGAGCCCCGGGATTGTCTCAAACACCGACTCCCTTTTTAATGTTGGGACATTCAGAGACTCTTTGTTCGACACCAATCCCAGTAAAGTTTTACTCTGCACCAATCGGGGTGTTTGAGAACAGATCCAGCCCATGATATACAGGGCAGGAAAGAATTAGAGCTTAAAGACCAATAAATTAACTTCGCAGCAAATAATCGGCAGTAATGAGCTCGAGTGATTAGCATCGATTGTGGCCAGCAGCTGAATTATTAATGCTGGGAAATTATATCCACAGCTCTTCATTGGAATAAAATATCTCCAGTTATTGGTGGATTTTAGCAGCTTCGTTACATTGGAACTGGAGGCTTACCCTGACTATTCCCATTCACCCTGACTACTGCCCCTCCTAACCTGACTATTCCCATTCACCCTGACTACTGCCCCTCCTAAACTGACTATTCCCATTCACCCTGACTACTGCCCCTCCTAAACTGACTATTCCCATTCACCTTGACTACATTTGGATTTTAAAATCACTAACTGTTTTGCAGCGATGGGGAAATTCTGCTGAAGATTGTTTCGAAATGTCTCCTGTCTGTTCCAGGCCCTGTACAGCTCGATTCCAATGTTACAATCTCACTAGTTTTACATTACACCGACATAACGTGAATTTAATCAGCATCACAGCAAACTGCAGAGTAAAAGAGGAATGAGCTGGGCAGGAAACGATATCGAAAGCTGTCTGTGGATCATCAATACAAGGGATTATAGGCCCAGAATATTAATCCTCAAAATAATTAAATCCTGTTCACTCTTAATAAATATCCATCATTTCCTGCAAATTAATGTAATTCCTTATGAAAATGACTGATCTAATCCCCCTCCAATATCTAATCCTTTCTGATATCACCATTATAAAAACCTGTTCCTCTTTCCACAAATAGAAATCTCAGTAATAGGTTCAGTCTCGAAGGCCCCAATCTTTGCTCCTTCTGTCTCCTGTCTGGGCTCAGATGCTGCAATGTGGTTTCTGTTTCATTTCTCCTGGTATTTGTCAAAGAAAGATTTCTTCCCTCACTAAACTAATGATGTGCCTGAGATCAGATAGCTCCAGCATTCAAACCTAGCGACCTTTCCCCCATATCCACCTCACATCACAGCGGCTCCCACACTTTCTCACTTTACTCATCGCTGGTACAGGATAATAAGCAGCAAAAATCCCAACCCCAATCCAAACTGAACCCCAACCCCAATCCCAGCCCAACCCCAATAATAATATAATCCCTGCAAGGTCCACACCCATTAGTTCAAGGGTCAGTCTGATGGACACCAATCGGAACAGGGGTCAAGGGTCAGTGGGATGGACACTAGTCGGCACAGCATCAAGCATCAGTCTAATGGGGACCACATGGCACAGGGGTCAAAGGTCAGCCCGATGGACACCTGGGGTCAGTAGAGGGGTCAAGGATCAGTCTGATGGACACCACTCATTTCAAGAGTCAGTCTGATGGACACAACGCAGTCAAAGGGTACAAGGGTCAGTCTGATTGACACCAGGGTCGGTCAAGTTGATTGGACGGGGAATTGTTGAAAGGGAAGTTGTTGTTATGTCACGGTTTAATAACGGGAGTGAAATAAAATTGAAATCCAGAGAATAGAAGCAGATGGGAATCTCAATAAACCGTCAGATTGCAAACACTGAAATCTCTGATCCTTTGTGTGTAGAAAGCTCTTTATATAATAATCCCAGGGTCTCGAGGAATTAAACTGACATTGTCCCAGCCCAGCCACATTTCATTCTTCAATCTCCACACTGACCACATTTCCTCATTCAATGCAACAGCGAAAACATAATTTCAACCAACAGCTCAGTGTCAGGCATGGCTCAGTGGACAGCACTCTCGCCTCTGGATCAGAAGGTCCCACTCCAGAGATTTGAGCCCATAATCTAGGTTGACACTTCCAGTGTAGTACTGAGGGAGTGCTGCACTGTTGGAGAGGCAGTCATGAGGGAGAGCTGCACTGTCGGAGGGGCAGTACTGAGCGAGTGCTGTACTATCAGAGGAGCAGTACTGAGGAAGCTCTACACTGTCGGAGGGATAGTACTGAGGGAGCGCTACACTGTCGGGGGGGCAGTACTGATGGAGTGCTGCACTGTCAGATGGACAGTACTGAGGGAGTGCTGCCCTGTTGGAGGGGCGATACTGAGTGAGTGCTGCACTATTGGAGGTGCTGTCTTTCAGATAAAACTTTAAACCAAGGTCCCGTCTCCCCTATCAGGTGGACCAAAACACTATATTGAACTAGTTCGAGCAAGAATCAATATTTATCACCAAGCAGTTTATCTGATCATAATCACATTGATGTTTTTGGGAGCTTGCTGTGCACAAATTGGCTGCCACGGTTCCTACATTACAACAGTGACTACACTTCAAAATGTACTTCATTGGCTGTAAAGTGCTTTCGGATGGCCTGAGGTGGTGAAATGAGCTTTAGAAATGCAAGTCAGTTTTTCTCTCTTGCTTTCTTTCTTCCTTCTTTCTATCTTTCTTTCTGTCTCATCGTGATCTTCAGGCTGTATTCAGACAACCAGTGATCACACTTTATATTCTGCTCACTCTCCAGCCTCACTGCTTAACTCTGCTAACTCTTTACAACCTCATAAACATCTTCATTCTTCATCTAAATCCACAGATAGAGACATTAAAATGTCCCAGTCCATCAGCCCAGTGACTGAACCAGCATTGCACCGTTTATGTCGCTCATTGTCATCATCATCATAGGCAGTCCCTCGGAATCGAGGAAGACTTGCTTCCACTCCTGAAGTGAGTTCTTTGGTGGCTGAAAAGTCCAATACGAGAGCCACAGACTCTGTCACAGGTGGGACAGATAGTCGTTGAGGGAAGGGGTGGGTGGGACTGGTTTGCCACACGTTCTTGCCGCTGCCTGCGCTTGATTACTGTATGCTCTCGTCGTTGAGACTCGAGGTGCTCAGCGCCCTCTCAGATGCACTTCCTCCATTTAGAGCAGTCTTGGGCCAGGGACTCCCAGGAGTCAGTGGGGATGTTGCACTTTATCAGGGAGGCTTTGAGGGTGTTCTTGTAGTGTTTCCGCTGCCCACCTTTGGCTCGTTTGCCATGAAGGAGCTCTGAGTAGAGCACTTGCTTTGGGAGTCTCGTGTCTGGCATGCAGACTATGTGGCCAGCCCAGCGGAGCTGATCGAGTGTGGTCAGTGCTGGGGATGTTAGCCTGAATGAGGACGCTGATGTTGGTGCGCCTGTCCTCCCAGGGGATTTGTAGATCTTGTGGACACATCGTTGGTGATATTTCTCCAGCAACTTGAGATGTCTACTGTAAATAGTCCATCTCTCTGAGCCATACAGGAGGGCATGTATTACTACAGCCCTGTAGACCATGAGCTTGGTGGCAGTTTCGAGGGCCTGGTCTTCAAACACACTTTTCCTCAGGCAACCGAAGGTTGCACTGGAGGCGGTGTTGGATCTCATCGTCGATGCCTGCTCTTGTTGATAGGAGGCTCCCGAGATATGGGAAGTGGTCCACGGTGTCTAGGGCCATGCCGTGGATCTTGATGACTGGAGGTCAGTGTTGTGCGGTGAGGACAGGCTGGTGGAGGACCTTTGTCTTACGGATGTTTAGCGTAAGGCCCATGCTTTCGTACGCCTCAGTAAATACATCGACTATGTCCACCTCACAGTCCACCTCACAGTCAACGAGCTCCCTGCTGGAGTGGAACTAAACAATAGAACCAGTGGGAACCTGTTCAACCTGCACCATCTCCAGGTCAGATCCAAGACCACCCCAACCTCTGTCGTCGAGCTACAGTACGCGGACGACGCCTGCGTCTGCGCACATACAGAGGCTGCACGACAGGACATCGTCGCTCATTATACAGCACAGTGAACCAACATTGCACATAGAAACATTGAAACATAGAACATAGGTGCAGGAGTAGGCTATTTGGCTCTTCAAGCCTGCACCACCATTCAATATGATCATGGCTGATCATTTTTGCAACTTTAGTACCCCATTCCTGCTTTCTCTCCATACCCCTTGATCCCTTTAGCCGTAAGGGCCACATCTAACTCCCTATATGTAACAAACTGGCCTCAACAGCTTTCTGTGGTAAAGAATTCCACAGGTTCCCAATTATTTGAGTGCAGAAGTTTCTCCTCATCTCGGTCCTAAATGGCTTACCCCTTACCCTTAGACTGTGACCCCTTGTTCTGGACTTCCCCAACATCGGGAACATTCATCCTGCATCTAACATGTCCAATGCCATCAGAATGTTCTATGTTTCTATGAGATCCCCTCTCATTCTTCTAAATTCTAGTGAATATAAGCCTAGTCGATCCAGTCCTTCCTCATATGTCAGTCCTGCCATCCCAAGAATCAGTCTGACGAACCTTCGCTGCACTCGCTCAATAGCAAGAATGTCCTTCCTCAGATTAGGAGACCAAATCTGTACACAATATTCAAGGTGTGGCCTCACCACGGCTTTGTACAACTGCATTAATATCTCCTTGCAGTAAGACCTCCCTGCTCCTATACTCAAATCCTCTCGCAATGAGGCCAACATGCCATTTGCCTTCTTCACTGTCTATTGTACCTTCATGCCAACTTTCAATGACTGATGTACCATAATACCCAGGTGTCATTGCAACTCCCCTTTTCCTAATCTGTCAGCATTCAGATAATATTCTGCCTTCCTGTTTTTGCCAGCAAAGTGGATAAGCTCACATTTATCTACATTATACTGCATCTGCCATGCATTTGCCCACTCACCTAACCTGTCCAAGTCACCCTGCAGCCTCTTAGCATCCTCCTCACAGCTCAGACTGACACCCAGCTTACTGTCATCTGCAAACTTGGAGATATTACATTCAATTCCTTCGTCTAAATCGTTAATGTATATTGTAAAGAGCTGGGGTCCCAGCACTGAGCCCTGCAGCACTCCACTGTCACTGCCTGCCATTCTGAAAAGGACCCGTTTAGCCCGACTCTCTGCTTCCTGTCTGCCAACCAGTTCTCTATCCATGTCAGTACATTACCCCCCAATACCATGTGCTTTGATTTTGCACACCAATCTCTTGTGCGGGGCCTTGTCAAAAGCCTTTTGAAAGTCCAAATACACCACAACCACTGGTTCTCCCTTGTCCACTCCGCTAGTTACATCTTCAAAAAATTCCAGAAAATTTGTCAAGCATGATTTTCCTTTCATAAATCCATGCTGACTTGGACCTATCCTGTCACTGCTTTCCAAATGCGCTGCTATTTGATCTTTAATAATTAATTCCAACATTTTCCCCACTACTGTTGTCAGCCTAACCGATCTATAATTACCCATTTTCTCTCTCCCTCCTTTTTAAAAAATGGTGTTACATTAGCTACCCTCCAGTCCATAGGAACTGATCCAGAGTCGATAGACTGTTGGAAAATGATTGCCAATGCATCCACTATTTCTAGGGCCACTTCCTTAAGTACTCTGGATGCAGACTATCAGGCCCCGGGGATTTATCGGCCTTCAATCCTATCAATTTCCCGAACACAATTTCCCGCCGAATAAGAAAATCCTTCAGTCCCTGTCACAGGTGGGACAGATACTTCAGTTCTGTCTTCCTTCATGCCATTTCTTTGTTCCCCATTATAAATTCACCTGAATCCGACTGCAAGGGACCGATGTTTGTCTTCACTAATTTTTTCTTTTCACATATTTATAGAAGCTTTATCAGTCAGTTTTTATGTTCTCTGCAAGCTTCCTCTCGTACTCTATTTTTCCCCTCTTAATTAAACCCTTAGTCCTCCTCTGTTGAATTCTAAATTTCTGCCAATCCTCAGGTTTGTTGCTTTACTAGACAATTTATATGCCCCTTCCTTGGTTTTAACACTATCCTTAATTTCTCTTGTTAGCCACGGTTGAGCCATCTTCCCCGTTTTATTTTTACTCCAGACAGGGATGTACAATTGCTGAAGTTCATCCATGCGATCTGTCTATCCTTCCTGAATATTGAATACCCCTGGATGTTACGTTCCCAGCCTTGGTCACCCTGGAGTCATGTCTGCGTAATCCCAATTACATCATATCCGTTTACAGCTATCTGCGCAGTTAATTCATCCACCTTATTTCGAATGCACCTCGCATTGAGACACAGAACGTTCAGGCTTGTTTTTTTAACACTCTTTGTCCTTTTAGAATTATGTTGTAATGTGGCCCTTTTTGATTTTTGCCTTTGATTTCTCTGCCCTTCACTTTTCCTTATCTCCTTTCTACCTTTTGCTTCTGCCCCCATTTTACTTCCTTCTGTCTCCCTGCATAGATTCCCATTACCCTGCCATAGTAGTATAAATCCTCCCCAACTGCATGAGCAAACACTCCCCCTAGGACATTGGTTCTGGTCCTGCCCAGGTGCAGATCATCCGGTTTGAACTGGCCCCACCTCCCCCAGAACCGGTTCCAATGTCCCTGGAATTTGAATCCCTCCCTCTTGCACCATTCCTCAAGCCACGTATTCATCTTAACTCTCCTGCTATTTCTACTCTGACCAACACGTGGCACTGGTAGCAATCCTGACATTACTACTGTTGAGGTCCTACTTTTTAATTTAACTCCTAGCTCTCTAAATTCAGCTTGTAGGACAGTTTATGTCACTCATTATACAGCACAGTGAACCAGCATTCTACAGTTTATGTCACATATTATACAATCTGTCAGGGTTGTGAGTCAGGTAATTGATACTGTTAGCGCTCCCAGTAATACCAGGAGATCTGAGTATCAACATAAACACAGAAGAGTCACTGAGAGCCCGCCCTTAACACACTGCCTCAATCCACGGGGCCAGGAGGCACTCGTTGATTCCTGGAGAGCTTGGGCTCAATTCAGAACATCGTTAGTTAACACTGCGCTCTCTCACAATAATTCTTCATTCATCACTATGGTAACAATATCATGGGATGTATCAAAGGGGTATGGTTAGTGTAGTGGTCATGTTACAACAACAACTTCCATTTATAGATCGCCTTTAATATAGTAAAACGTCGCAGGGCGCTTCACAGGAGCGTAAATCTGACAAAAGTTGACACCGAGCCACAGAATGAGATATTAGGGCAGGTGACCAAAAACTTGTTCAAAGAGGTAGGTTTTTAATGAGTCTCTTAAAGGAGAGAGAGTTAGCGAGGCGGAGAGTTTTAGGGAGGGAATTCCAGAACTTAGGGCCCAGGTAACTGAAGGTGCGGCCACCAATGGTGTGACGTAAGGTGTGGGGGATCGACTCGTTTGCCGCATGCAAACCAGTCCCACCCACCCTTTCCCTCAATGACTATCTGTCCCACCTGTGACAGGGACTTTGGTTCTCGTATTGGACTGTTCAGTCACATAAAAACTCATTTTTAGAGTGGAAGCAATTCCGAGGGACTGCCTATGATGATAATGACGAGGGATGGACAAGAGGCCAGAATAGAAGGAGTGCAGAGATCGCGGAGGTTTGTAGGCTGGAGGAGGTTACATAGATAGGGAGTGGTGTAGGGTGGGAGGAGGTTACAGTCATAGGGAGGGGTGTAGGGCTGGAGGAGGTTACAGAGATTGGGAGGGGTGTAGGGCTGGAGGAGATTACAGAGATAGGGAGGGGTGTAGGGCTGGAGGAGGTTACAGAGATAGGGAGGGGTGTAGGGCTGGAGGAGGTTACAGAGATAGGGAGGGGTGTAGGCTGGAGATTAGAGATAGGGAGGGGTGTAGGGTGGGAGGGGGTTACAGAGATAGGGCGGGGTGTAGGGCTGGAGGAGGTTACAGAATTAGGGAGGGGTGTAGGGTGGGAGGAGGTTACAGAGATAGGGAGGGATGTGGGGTGAGAGGAGGTTAGAGAGATAGGGAGGGGTGTAGGGCTGGAGGAGGTTATAGAGATAGGGCGGGGTGTAGGGCTGGAGGAGGTTACAGAGTTAGGGAGGGGTGTAGGGTGGGAGGAGGTTACAGAGATAGGGAGGGATGTGGGGTGAGAGGAGGTTACAGAGGTAGGGAGGGGTGTAGGGCTGGAGGAGGTTACAGAGATAGGAAGGGGTGTAGGGTGGGAGGGGGTTACTGAGATAGGGAGGAGCGAGGCCATGGAGGAACCTGTTTGCGTCTGTAGGCCAAGGTATGTTTCCTGCCTCGGAGACAGAAGCTGTCAGTCAGACAAGGTTTGGGAAGAGTTTTGTATCTCTGAATATTTCTTTTCTCTCAGATGGAGCTGAGCTCTGGGCCTGAGTGAGGAACCTTTGGGAATGAGTTGATGTGAAGAGATTGAGGGAGACAGTGTGTCTGCTGTCTCCCTTCTCTCCCACACTGCTCGATAAGCTTCAGATCATCGACTGCCTGAACTGAACTTATTGTTTCTGCCTGTGGACCCTTCCCTGGTTAATGGAGACATCGAACTGTGAGTGCTTTCACTGAGAAGGTGTGCTAGCTGATTCTCGGGATGTGAATGTCGATGGCAAAGCCGGCATTTATTGCCCATCCCTAGTTGCTCCTGAGAAGGTGGTGGTGAGCTGCCTTATTGAACCACTGCTGTCCATGTGGTGAAGGCACTCCCACACTGCCGTTAGGGAGAGAGGCCCAGAATTCTGACCCAACGACGTTGAAGGATCGGTGATATATTTCCAAGTCAGGATGGTGTGTGACTTGGAGGGGAACTTCAGGTGGTGATGTCCCATGCGTCTGCTGCCCTTGTCCTTCTCGATGGTGGAGTTGGTGGGTTGGGAGGTGCTGTTGAAGAAACCTTGGCGAGTTGCTGCAGTGCATCCTGTGGATGGTACACACTGCAGCCACGGTGTGGTGCGGGTGGAGCGAGTGGGTTTGGGAGGTGCTGTTGAAGAAGCCTTGGCGAGTTACTGCAGACACTAAGGTCGAGAAGAGCAGCAGTGAGGAGCCGGCTGCAGGGAGATCGGGGGTTAAATCCGTTCACCTCCATTTCTGGTCACGATGCGATCTACTGCTCCCGCTGTATCCGCCCCTCCAATGAAATGAAACGCCCGTGTTCACCAGCTGATATATCACAGCTCCCACACACTTCAATGTTATTAGATTGTTTCATCTGAGACCCGCTGAGCCTCAATAATCTGTTTAAAGATTCTGGTTAAACGCATCAACACTGAACATCTGAACATTGTCTTTAAGTGCGATCTTTCACAAAGATTTCTGCCTCTGGCAGCGAATGAAAGCTGACCTCCTAAACAGCCCATAATCCGGGGGCTCCGCTCTCTCGCTTTGATGCTCAGTTCTGATTCTGGGCCACATTTGGCTAATAGTGATCTGTTCATCGCTCTAATTAATGTCTCATTATGTTAACCCGGGTCCCACAGTCCATGGGATTTAGTGCAACACTCGCCCATATCTCCGATCCTCAAACACAGCTCAGTGTGTGAACGGGAACATCTGAGAGAATATTCAACTGTACAGAAATCCAACCCCTTATTACTGCCTCCTTCTGGCCTTCTCCCTCTGCCTGATATTTCTGGTGATCAATCGATGTGATTAACCCCGGGGCAGGCCAGGATACCAAGGACACAATTGGGGCCAGCAATCTGTCAATCAGCCTCGCGAATTGATATCAAACGGCTCACTGTTGGGGAGTGAGTTCTCACTGACTCACAAACGGAACATAGCCTGGAGCAGAAACTGGCTCTATCGGGGCCACATCTCTGCTGCTCGTTCTGTCCCTGAGAGATGGCAATCTCAGCGTTTAACCCCACTGGGAGTTCTCTCCTGTTTGGAGCAGAAAAGATGGCTAGGGAGGAATGGGATCACGATCAACACACACACAGAGCTTTCTGGAACCAAGAGGGAATAGCGAGAGTCCACACTCATTAAAAGGCAAACACAATTCTACTGATCGCAACAGGCGTATAAAGAGAAAACCCTCTGCGGTCCACAGCATTGATCAGAGAGCGGAGGAACGCTAGCAGTTTCTGTGAGTGAGGTTAGAAAGTGATCCGGAGTCAGTGCCCTGAATTACAGCCAGCGCCCGATTGATGGGCCAACTATCCTGTGGGCAGATTTGATCATCCCTCGGGGGATCGTTACTGTTCTGTTCACAGCTGAGAATGATCTGAATGGTCCACAACACAGAGTTATTGTTCCATTAGATGCCTGGCCCCGACATTTCCCAATATAACCTTGCTGACTCTGTGAATATCCAGTCAGCTCATCACAGTCCTACATCAAGTCAACAAGCACCAGAAATTAAACTACTTTCCCTTCAAAGAAGAATGAGATCAATTCTCTGAAACTCCCTCCAGCACGTATTCAAAAACAGTGAGCTGCATTTATATAGCGCCTTTAACATAACATAAAAAGATAGGAGCAGGAGAATGCCATTCGGCCCTTCAAGCCTGCTCTGCCACTAAATAAGATGATCTTCTATCTCAACTCCACTTTTCTGCATTATCCCCATATCCCTTGATTCCATTAATATCCAAAAATCTATTGATCTCTGTTTTCAATATACTCAAAGACTGTGCCTCCACAGCACTCTGGGGTAGAGAATTCCAAAGATTCACCATCATCTGAGTGAAGAAATTTCTCCTCATCTCAGTCCTAAATGGCCGACCCCTTATTCTGAGACTGTGCCCACTGGTTCTAGACTCCCCAGAATGAGGAAACATCCTCCCTGCATCTACCCTGTCAAGCCTTGTAAGAATTGTGAATGTTTCAATGAGATCACCTCTCATTCTTCTAAACTCTAGAAAATATAGGCCAAGTCTACTCAATCTCTCCTCTATGGACAATCCCCCCATCCCTGAGATAACCTTCATTGCACTCTCTCTATGACAAGTACATCCTTACTTATGTAAGGAGGCCAAACTGTCCACAATACCCCAGGTGTGGTCTCACCAGGGCTCTATGTAATTGTAGAACTCTTATACTCAAATCCTCTTGTAATAATGGCCAATATATTATTTGCTTTCCTAATTTCTTGCTGTACCTCATGTTAACTTTCAGTGTACAAGGACACCCAGGTCCCACTGAACACCAACATATTCCAATCTCTCACCATTTAAAATATACTTAGCTTTTTTATTTTCACACCAAAGTGGATAATTTCACATTTCTCCACATTAAATTCCATTTGTCATGTTCTTGCCCGCTCACTTAGCCTGTCTATATCCCCTTGAAGCCTCTTTGCATCCACCCCACAACTTAAATTGCCACCTAGCTTTGTATCATTGGCAAACTTGGATATATTATATTTGATCCCCTCATCCAAACCATTGATATAGATTGTGAATAGCTGGGGCCCAAGCACCGATTCTTGTGGTGCTCCACTAGTTGCAGCTGGCCAACATGAAAAAGACCCGTTTATTCCTACTCTCTGTTTTCTGTCCGTTAACCAATCCTCAATCCATGCTCGGAGTAAAATGTCCCAAGGCGCTTCACAGGAAAATTATCAACACAAATGAGCTACATAAAGAGACATTAGGACTGGTGACCAAAAGCTTGGTCAAAGAGGTAAATTGTGACAAGTGTCTTAACTGAGGAGGAAAAGGTAGAGAGACTAAGGGGGAGAATTCTAGAGCTGAGGGCCCAGGCAGCTGAAGGTGTTAAGTTCAGAATAACTGCACAAGACTGTGTTGTAAGCTCAAACCATTGTGACCTTGGTCTCTTTAATGTAACTCCAAAGTGAGGCAACAGCATGGTGGATTGCCTTTTATACCTGCTTGCCCCAGGTCTCCGCCAGGTGTGCCCCCTAGTGGCAAGTTTTACACATTGGTGAGGTTTGCATACATAACATCCCTTCCCCCCAAAGTATTTTGTACAAATTATTTACAGGTTGAGGCGATCTGGCGATCTGTGTTCCCGGGTGGATCGCCTGAGTTGAAGACCTGGCATGGGTGAGTCGGTCGGATCATTGCTGCACGGCAGCGCGGCTGGTCTGATCGGACTGTCGGGCATGGTGGGTTCATCCTCGTGGTTGACAGCGAGGTCGATTACTGGTTGGGTGTGAGTTGGTGGATCACAGATGGTAAAGTCTTCTTCAAACTGTTCTTGGTTGTCAGAGACTCGCAGTTTGGTCTGATCCAAGTGCTTCCTACACGTTTTCCCATTCAACAATTTAATAACAAACACTCTATTCTCCTCCTTGGCTAAAACAGTGCCAGCAATCGATTTGGGACCATGACCGTAATTGAGAACAAACACCGGATCATTAACCTCAATGTCACGTGATACAGCCGCACGATCGTGGTACACGTTATGTCGGTGCTGCTAGGTTTCTACGTGATCATTGAGATCCAGGTGGACAAAGGAGAGCCTGGTTTTGAGTGCTTTTTTCATTTAACAATTCTGCAGGGGGATCCCCGGTGAGCGAGTGGGGGCGCGTCCGGTGGCTGAGCAGGACCCGAGATAACCGGGTCTACAGGGAACTATCCGTTACGCGTTTCAAGCTCTGCTTGATAGTTTGCACTGCCCGTTCCGCTTGACCATTGGATGCGGGCTTAAATGTGGCAGACCTGATATGCTTAATGCCATTGCAGGTCATGAACTCATTGAATTCCAAGCTGGAGAAACGTGGTCCATTGTCACTAATAAGGACGTCGGGCAAACCATGGGTGGCGAACATGGTCCTGTGTCTTTCAATGGTGGCAGTGGATGTCCATGATGACATTATTATATATTCAATCCATTTAGAGTAAGTGTCCACTGCTACAAGAAACATCTTTCCCAGAAAAGGGCCAGCAAAATCTACGTGGACCCTGGAGCACGGTTTGGAGGTCCATGACCACAGGCTCAGTGTGGCCTCCCTGGGTGTGTTGCTCAACTGTGAGCAAGTGGTGCATTGGTGTATGCATGACTCCAATTCGGAGTCAATGCCGGGCCAGCAAACATGTGACCTAGCGATAGCCTTCATCATGACTATGCCTGGGTGGGTACTGTGTAGGTCACGTATTAACATTTCCCTGCCTTTTTTTGGCAAAACCACGCAATTCTCCCATAGGAGACAATCTGATTGGATGGACAATTCATTCTTACGTTGGTGGAACGGCTTCATTTCATCTTGCATTTCCCCGGGAACTGCCAACCAGCTCCCATTTACAATGCAGCTTTTTACAAGTGATAGCACAGGGTCTTGGCTAGTCCAGGTTCTGATCTGGTGAGCCATGACAGGTGACCCCTCGCTCTCTAAAGCATCCATTACCAGAAGCAAGTCTGCAGGTTGCGCCATTTCCACCCCGGTGGTGGGCAATGGCAGCCGACTGAGAGCGTCAGTGCAGTTCTCAGTGCCTGGTCTGTGGCGGATTACATCGTCATATGCCGACAATGTTAGTGCCCATCTTTGGATGTGGGACGAAGCATTGGTGTTGATACCTTTGCTTTCTGAGAGCAGTGAAGTAAGTGGTTTGTGGTTGGTTTCGATCTCGAACCAGAGACCAAATAGATATTGATACATTTTCTTAACCCCATATACCCATATTAACGCTTCTTTCTCAACCATACTGTTGGCTCTTTCAGCCTTGGATAAACTTCTAGATACAGTTTGCCCGACACATTTGCTTGCTGTAACACACAACCAACCCCGTACAATGACGCATAACAAGCTAGTCCTAAACATGTACATGGTTCATACAATACAAGTAACTTGTTAGAGCATAGCAGGTTTCTGGCCTTGTTAAAGGCTGTCTCTTGAAATTTATCCTAAACCCAATCATCACCCTTGCATAGCACTAAATGCAGTGGTTCCAGCAAAGTGCTCAACCCTGGTAGAAAGTTACAAAAACTTTGAGGAGTCACAGGAATGAATGCAGCTCCGTCACATTCTGTGGTCTGGGTGCATTCTTAATGGCCTCCATCTTGGAGTCCATGGGTCTGATACCGTCTGCTGCAATCTTTCTCCCCAGAAATTCAACCTCTGTCATCAGGAAAAAATACCTGGAGCATTTCAGCCTGAGTCCCACTCTGTCCAGTTGCTTGGGAACCTCTTCCAGGTTCTGCAAGTGTTCGGTAGTGTTGTGACCAGTGATCAAGAGGTCATCTTGGAACACCACGCTGCATGGAACCAATTTCAGCAGAAGCTCCATGTTCATCTCAAAGTTAGTAATCTCAGGATTGCTACCAGTGCCACGTGCTAGTCACAATAGGAATCTCAGATAGCTCAGATGAATACATGGCTTGAGCAGTGGTGCAGAAGGGAGGGATTCAAATTCCTGGGACATTGGAACCGGTTCTGGGGGAGGTGGGACCAGGACAAACCGGATGGTCTGCACCTGGGCAGGACTGGAACCAATACTAGCGGGGTATTACTTGCTAGTGCTATTGGGGAGGGGTTAAACTAGTATGGCAGGGGGATGGGAACCTATGCAGGGAGACAGAGGGAAGTAGAATGGGGGCAGAAGCTAAAGATAGAAGGAAGAAAAGTAAAAATGGAGGGCAGAGAAACCCAAGGCAAAAATCAAAAAAGGTCACATTACAGCAAATTCTAAAATGGCAAAGTGTGTGAAAAAGACAAGCCTGAAGGCTCTGTGCCTCAATGCGAGGAGTATTCATAATAAGGTGGACAAATTAACTGCACAGGCAGCAATTAATGAATATGATATAATAGGTATCATGGGTGACCAAGATTGGGAACTCAACATCCAAGGGTATTCAACATTCAGGAAGGATAGACAGAAAGGAAAAGGAGGTGGGGTAGCATTGCTGGTTAAAGAGGAAATTAACGCAATAGTAAGGAAGGATTTTAGCTTGGATGATGTGAAATCGGTATGGGTGGAGCTGTGGAATACTAAAGGGCAGAAAACGCAAGTGGGAGTTGTGTACAGACCACCAAACAGTAGTAGTGAGGTTGGGGACAGCATCAAACATGAAATTAGGGATGTGTGCAATAAAGGTACGCAGTTATCATGGGCGACTTTAACCTACATATAGATTGGGTGAACTAAACTGGTAGCAATACGATGGAGGAGGATTTCCTGGAGTGAATTAGGGATGGTTTTCAAGACCATTATGTCGAGGAACCAACTAGAGGGCTGGCCATCCTAGGCTGGGTGATGTGTAATGAGAAAGGACTAATTACCAATCTTGTTGTACGAGGCTTCTTGGGGTAGAGTGACCATAATATGGTAGAATTCTTTATTAAGATGGAGAGTGACACAGTTAATTCAGAGACTAGGGTCCTGAACTTAAGGAAAGGTAACTTCGATGGTATGAGACATGATTGGCTAGAATAGACTGGCAAATGATACTTAAAGGGTTGACGGTGGAGAGGCAATGGCAAACATTTAAAGATCACATGGATGAACTTCAACAATTGTACATCGCTGTCTGGAGTAAAAATAAAATGGGGAAGGTGGCTCAACTGTGGTTCACAAGGGAAATTAGGGATAGTGTTAAATCCAAGGAAGAGGCATATAAATTGGCCAGAAAAAGCAGCAAACCTGAGGACTGGGAGAAATGTAGAATTCGGCAGAGGAGGACAAAGGGTTTAATTAGGAGGGGGAAAATATCGTATGAGAGGAAGTTTGCCGGGAACATAAAAACTGACTGCAAAACCTTCTATAGATATGTGAAGAGAAAAAGATTAGCGAGGACAAACGTTGGTCATTTGCAATCAGATTCAGGTGAATTTATAATGGGGAACAAAGAAATGGCAGACCATTGAACAAATACTTTGGTTCTGTCTTCACGACGGAAGACACAAATAAACTTCTGGAAGTACTAGGGGACCGAGGATCTAGTGAGAAGGTGGAACTGAAGGATATACTTTTTAGGCGAGAAATTGTGTTAGGGAAATTGATGGGATTGAAGGCCGATAAATCCCCGGGGCCTGATAGTCTGCATCCCAGAGTACTTAAGGAAGTGGCTCTAGAAATAGTGCATGCATTGGTGATCATTTTCCAACAGTCTATTGACTCTGGATCAGTTCCTATGCACTAGAGGGTAGCTAATGTAACACCACTTTTTAAAAAAGGAGGGAGAGAGAAAACGGGTATACACAGAATGGTTAGCCTGACATCAGTAGTGGAGAAAATGTTAGAATCAATTATTAAAGATGAAATAGCAGCGCAATTGGAAAACAGTGACATGACCGGTCCAAGTCAGCATGGATTTATGAAAGGGAAATCATGCTTGACAAACCTTCTGGAATTTTTGGAGGAAGCTTGCAGGGAACATTAAAATGGTCTGCAAAAGCTTCTATAGATATGTAAAGAGAAAAAGGTTAGCAAAGACAAACGTAGGTCCCCTGCAGTCAGAATCAGGGGAAGTCATAACTGTGAACAAAGAAATGGCGGGCCAACTGAACAAGTACTTTGGTTCGGTATTCACTAAGGAGGACACAAACAACCTTCCGGATATAAAAGGGGTCAGAGGGTCTGGTAAGAAGGAGGAACTAAGGGAAATCCTTATTAGTCGGGAAATTGTCTTGGGGAAATTGATGGGATTGAAGGCCGATAAATCCCAGGGCCTGATAGACTGCATCTCAGAGTACTTAAGGCGATGGCATTGAGCGGATGCATTGACAGTCATTTTCCAACATTCCATAGATTTTGGATCAGTTCCTATGGAGTGAAGGGTAGCCAATGTAACCCCACTTTTTAAAAAAGGAGGGAGAGAGAAAACAGGGAATTATACACTGGTTAGCCTGACATCAGTAGTGGGTAAAATGAAGGAATCAATTATTAAGGATGTCATAGCAGCGCATTTAGAAAGAGGTGACATGATGGGTCCAAGTCAGCATGGATTTGTGAAAGAGAAATAATGCTTGATAAATCTTCTGGAATTTTTTGCCTATGTTTCCAGTCGAGTGGACAAAGGAGAACCAGTTGATGAGTTGTTTTTGGACTTTCAGCAGGCTTTCGACAAGGTCCCACACAAGAGATTAATGTGCAAAGTTAAAGCACATGGGATTGGGGGTAGTGTGCTGACGTGGATTGAGAACCGGTTGGCAGACAGGAAGCAAAGAGTAGGAGTAAATGGGTACTTTTCAGAATGGCAGGCAGTGACTAGTGGGGTACCAGAAGGTTCTGTGCTGGGGCCCCAGCTGTTTACACAATACATTAATGATTTAGACGAGGGGATTAAATGTAGTATCTCCAAATTTGCGGATGACACTAAGTTGGGTGGCAGTGTGAGCTGCGAGGAGGATGCTATGAGGCTGCAGAGTGACATGGATAGGTTTGGTGAGTGGGCAAATGCATGGCAGATGAAGTATAATGTGGATAAATGTGAGGTTGTCCACTTTGGTTGTAAAAACAGAGAGACAGACTATTATCAGAATGGTGACTGATTAGGAAAAGGGGAGGTGCAACAAGATCTGGGTGTCATGGTACATCAGTCATTGAAGGTTGGCATGCAGGTACAGCAAGCGGTTAAGAAACCAAATGGCATGTTGGCCTTCATAGCGAGGGGATTTGAGTACAGGGGCAGGGAGGTGTTACTACAGTTGTACAGGGCCTTGGTGAGGACACACCTGGAGTATTGTGTACAGTTTTGGTCTCCTAACTTGAGGAAGGACATTCTTGCTATTGAGGGAGTGCAGCGAAGGTTCACCAGACTGATTCCCGGGATGGCGGGACTGACATATCAAGAAAGACTGGATCAACTGGGCTTGTATTCACTGGAGTTCAAAAGAATGAGAGGGGATCTCATAGGAATGTTTAAAATTCTGACGGGTTTAGACAGGTTAGATGCAGGAAGAATGTTCCCAATGTTGGGGAAGTCCAGAACCAGGGGTCACTGTCTAAGGATAAGGGGTAAGCAATTTAGGAGATGAGGAGAAACTTCTTCACCCAGAGAGTGGTGAACCGGTGGAATTCTCTACCACAGAAAGTTGTTGAGGCCAATTCACTAAATATATTCAAAAAGGAGTTAGATGTAGTCCTTGCTACTCGGTGGATCAAGGGGTATGGTGAGAAAGCAGGAATGGCGGACTGAAGTTGCATGTTCAGCCATGAACTCATTCAATGGCGGTGCAGGCTCGAAGGGCCGAATGGCCTACTCCTGCATCTATTTTCTATGTTTCTAAGTTTCTATGTAAGAGGCTGCAGCGTGACTTGGACAGGTTAGCTGAGTGGGCAAATGCATGGCAGATGCAGTATAATGTGGATCAATGTGAGGTTATCCACTTTGGGGCAAAAACACGAAGGCAGAATATTATCTGAATGGTGGCAGATTCGGAAAAGGGGAGATGCAACGAGACCTGGGTACATCAGTCATTGAAAGGTGGCGTGCAGGTACAGCAGGCAGTGACGAAAGTAAATGGTCTGTTGGCCTTCATAGCTAGGGGATTTGAGTATGGGAGAAGCGAGGTCTTACTGCAGTTGTACAGGGCCTTGGTGAGGCCTCACCTGGAATATTGTGTTCAATTTTGGTCTCTTAGTCTGAGGAAGGAAGTTCTTGCTATTGAAGGAATGCAGCGAAGGTTCAACAGAATGATTCCCAGGATGGCTGGACTGACATATGAGGAGAGACTGGATCGACTGGGCCTGTATTCACTGGAGTTTAGAACGATGAGAGGGGAGCTCATAGAAACGTATAAAATTCTGACGGGACTGGACAGGATAGATGCAGGAAGAATGTTCCCGATGTTGGTGAAGTCCAGAACTCGGACACAGTCTTAGGATAAGGGGTAAGTCATTTAGGACTGAGATGAGGAGAAACTTCTTCACTCAGAGAGTTGTTAACCTGTGGAATTCCCTACCGCACAGAGTTGTTGATGCCAGTTTATTGGACACATTCAAGACGGAGTTAGATATGGCCCTTATGGCTAAAGGGATCAAGGGGTATGGAGAGAAAGCAGGAAAGGGGTACTGAGGTGAATGATCAGCCATGATCTTATTGCATGGTGGTGCAGGCTCGAAGGACCAAATGGCCTATTTCTGCAACTATTTTCTATGTTTCTATGTTTCTATGTTTCTATGGCTGCAGCCGAGTGAATCCCAAAGGGGCATCTATGGTACATGAACAGTCCTTTGTGTGCGTTGATGCATGTCAATTTCTTTGACGGTTCAGCCAGCTCCTGTGTCATCTAAGCAAAGGTTAGATCTAGCTTGGTGAACAACTTTCCCCTGCTAGCTTTGCAAATAGGTCCTCCGCTTTAGGTAGTGGGTACTGGTCCTGTAACGAGACTCGGGTGATCGTTATCTTGTAGTCCCCGCAGAAGCTGACCGTCCCATCGCTCTTCAGCACCGGTGTGATTGGACTGGCCCACTCGTTGAACTCGACTGGCAATATGATTCCCTCTCGTTGTAGTCTGTCCAGCTCGATCTCGACTTTCTCTCGCATCATATATGGGACTGCTCGGGCAGAAGTGCACTGCACTTGTGATCTATTAGCTCCTGGTCAATCTCATCAAACCATCCTGGTCTTTCCTGTTTGAGTGACCGAGCGTCTCTTCGCAGGCACTGGTTATGGAAGCCTGGAGGGCAGACCAAACGCTGTGGGCATTCTGCATCTCGGGGTCATCAAGGCGCGCCAGGTTAGCTGTGAGGCACTGACTGTGTCGGGTTCTCTTAGCTGGGTCTTTGAGTGCCGTGACATTGATTAGTTTACGGCACTGCTTCTGCTGCCCTCGCCGCTTTGGGGCTATGTTGATGTCACTGAGAGCAGCTGGCTGCAGGAAGCTGGGACTTTAATGTTATATTGAAGTCTTGTGATGTCTGTGCCAGAGGAATAAATGGCTTATCGTGCTGTTGATTATTTTATTCCAATCTGGAAGATCGCCCTGGTAACAACACAGAGACAGTAAAGATGTAATGTGTCTCGAAATCGATCAGAACAGGAGGAACATTAAGGATGATGAGGTGACTTTGTACAATTTATAGAATCACAGAATGATAGACTGACACAGCCCAGGAGCAGGCCATTCGGCCCATCGTGCCTGAGCCGGCTCTGAAAGAGCTGACCAATTAGTCCCACTCCCTGCTCTTTCCCCAGAGCCCTGTATATTTTCTTCCCTTCAAGTATTTATCGAATTCCCTTTTGAAAGTTACAATTGAATCTGCTTCCACTGCCCTTTCAGGCAGCGCATTCCAGAACATAACAATTCGTGCATAAAGAAATGTTTCCTCATCTCCCCCTCTGGTACTTTTGCCAATACTTGAAAAGGACAGAATGTCCAGTGTAATGGGGAAAGAGCAGGGAGTGGGTCTAATTGGTCAGCTCTTTCAAAGAGCCGGCACAGGCACGATGGGCTGAATGGCCTACTGTGCTGTAAGATTTGATGAAGAAACATAAACTACAGATGACTTGTGGCACCTGGGGGCTCTGTGAGGGAGAGACATGCGCTGAACTTGAAGTCGAGATCTATTAACTGAAGGACTCTCAGAAATGTCAAGTGTTCCTCAGAGAAAATGTTTCACGATCCATTTCATTCACAGGTGTCTCCTTATTCAGTGAGGACAAGGAGCTGGTGGGGTCTCTCAGAGGCAATAAGAAGATGTGAATGAAAGACATGTGGAGGGCGGTCAGAGGGAGAGTGAAGGAGGAGGCTTTAAAGAATGAGTTTGGGAAGTGTTGAGAGGGCCTGGAATGTGGGAGGATGTGATTGTCTTATTCCAGGAAGGCTGAGTAACCGAGCTCTCAATGACTGCCGTCCATAATGTGGGCTCTCACACTCCAGCACAGGCCCATTCCAGCTTTATTCTTCCCCTAAAGCTCTGCCTTTGTTCTTTCAGGGACCTTGTCAGGGGAGAAGAGCTGAGAGAGAAAGCGAGGCAAAGACTGTTAACTGTTGGGAGATTCTCCAGCTCTCAGGCTGTGATGAGAAGGGAAAATAGATCAGGATGTGGGGACAGAGCGGGAAATAGGATTTCGAGCAGACTGCCCCAGTGGAAGAGCTAGCACTGGAGCAGGCATGATGGGCCGAATGACCTCCTTCTGTACTGTGATAATGCAGGAAAATCGGCAGCCAATTTGCACACAGCAAGATCCCACAAAGAGCAATGTTATAATGACCTGATAATCTGTTTTAGTGATGTTGGTTGTGGGATAAATATTGGCCCAGGACCCAAGGGAGAACTCCCTGCTCTTCTTCCAATAGTGCCATGGGAACTTTCCGCCCACCTGAGAAGACAGATGTACAGGTGGCACTGGGCTACGTTATCTCTAACTCGATAGGTGTGAGAGGATCCAGAGACTGAAAGCCATCAGCGTCTCTGCTGACTGAAGGCAGTGGGTGTGGGGGAAGCTTGATAAACACATGAGGGAGAAAGGAATAGAAGGATACGCTGAAAGGTTGATATTAAACATTGAATAAAAACAATTTTTGAAAAGCCGGAATCTTTAGGGTGAAAGTCCTCGGCTTCCTCTGTGAAACAACAAGTGTTTGAGGCTGTCGATCGGAAGGTTTGTGCACAGGGACAGATAGAAAGTGTTCAGTCTTTGAGCAGAGCCGGAGGTTTGAGGAGAGACGTGTCGTTACACCGAGGGACAGAGCTCGGTCGATCGATCGCACTGTCACAGGGAATAATAAGACAAGGTTCCGCTCCACACTTTCCAGATACCTCCAGCTCTTTCACTTCAACCACGGCCTCGATGTCTGGAGAATAAACAGTCGTTAAATCCCCATCCAATCCGTCTCTCCCCACACACAACTCGGGGAGGCGAGTGACATATCAATGTGCTTACTCTGAGGTGGGGAGGGGGAGTGATATATCAATGTGTTTACTCTGAGGTGGGGAGGGGGAGTGATATATCAATGTGTTTACTCTGAGGTGGGGTGGGGGGGTGATATATCAATGTGTTTACTCTAAGGTGGGGAATGGTGGGTGATATATCAATTTGTTTACTCTTAGGTGGGGAGGGGGAGTGATGTATCAATGTGTTTACTCTGAGGTGGGGAGGGGAGAGATATATCAATGTGTTTACTCTGAGGTGGGGAGGGGTGGGATATATCAATTTGTTTACTCTGAGGTGGGGAGGGGGAGTGATATATCAATGTGTTTACTCTGAGGTGGGGAGGGGCGAGATATATCAATGTGTTTACTCTGAGGTGGGGAGGGGTGGGATATATCAATTTGTTTACTCTGAGGTGGGGAGGGGGAGTGATATATCAATGTGCTTAATCTGAGGTGGGGAGGGGGAGTGATACATCAATGTGTTTACTCTGGGATGGGGAGGAACAGACTCTGAGCTGATGAATTGTCGGCCACACAGAGTTTTCGGGAGATTGATACATGAATCTACTCTCCCCTCGTCCCTTTCGAGAATGTCCCCAACTCCCCCGCACTCCCCTCGGATCGTGAGCCTGAATTATTTCAGGATTATTCCCCCTCCTCACTCCTTGGGATCATTGTTCTTTGCTCGTTACCTTCAGCAGAGAAACAAACTGCCGATTGAGACACAAAGCCCAGGGGGTGAGGTTTAATCTCCGCACCGTGTGAAGAATGGGCGGAGCGTGAATTTTCCAGGAACTGTCCCACAGATAACCGAAAACTGCTGTGGTCGAGGAGAGAGATTTCCTGATGGAACCCGATCGTAACATAAATAAAGGGAGAAATAAAGAGGCGGATAAAATGCAGCAAAAAGCCCAGAGTTTGGACATTGTGGTTCAGGCTGGTGAACAGGAATCTGAAATCACCAACAATTTCAACAGATAAACAGAGTTTCAGAATGGGACACACACAAGGGCAATCTTTCAATGTTTGCAATCACGGGAAGTAATATTGACTCCCGAGGTGGTTCTGCTCCGTGACGGTGATGTTGGGGACATTCTGTGTAAATGTAGTGGTTCTGTAACTGGACCAATAATCCAGGGAACGGGAGTTCAAATCCCACCCGGGCACTTTGAGAATTTAGAATTCAGTTTACAAACTCTGGAAATAAAAACCTGGGATCAGTAAAAGTGACCATGTTCCCAGAATGCATTTCAAAATCGATCTGGGGAGATGTTTTATTGTTAATTCGGTTCCACCTTTCTCAGTGTTTGTGTCTGTAAAATTGTCGGTAAATTGGAGAAAGAGAAAGATGGAAAGGCCTCAGTCAAGAAGGTTTAGATTTTGTCCCAAACTTCTGATTGGTGTTTCTGATCGAGGGAAAGGAGCGAGACAGCGAGTAAAATCACCGAGATAGAAAGCTGCCTTGGGACTTCAAACATTCGCTTTTTCCTGTGTTACACATTACACAGAATGTGCAGCACTGAAACAGGCCATTCGGCCCAACCGCTCCATGCCGGTGTTTATGCTCCACTCAGCCTCCGCCCACTTCATCAACTTACATTTAACGTAGTAAAACTGCAATGGGTCTCAGCTGAGGTCAAGTCACATCTTTTACATCTCAACAGTGCAGCACTCCCTCAGTACTGCCCGTCCGACAGTGCAACACTCCCTCAGCACTGCCCGTCCGACAGTGCAGCACTCCCTCAGGACTGCCCGTCCGACAGTGCAACACTCCCTCAGTACTGCCCATCCGACAGTGCAGCACTCCCTCAGTACTGCCCCTCCAACAGTGCAGCACTCCCTCAGTACTGCCCGTCCGACAGTGCAACACTCCCTCAGTACTGCCCGTCCGTCAGTGCAACACTCCCTCAGTACTGCCCCTCCAAAAGTGCAGCACTCCCTCAGTACTGCCCGTCCGACAGTGCAACACTCCCTCAGTACTGCCCCTCCAAAAGTGCAGTGCTCCTTCAGCAACTAGCAACCCCTGCACCAATAACTAGCAGCTCCTGCACCAGTAACTAGCAATCCCTTCACCACTAACGAGCAACCCCCGCACCAGCCATTCATTGACCACCAGCTCAGTGCAGGTTAAGTCCCGCTCCCAGTCAACAGCTCACTAATAAATCCTCATCGATGGGGGCAGGAGCTTTGCGAAAATCATGTGTCCATTTGAATTATTCCCGGTGTTTCTGAGACTCCAACAGATGGATTTTTAGAGACAATGAGCAGTTTTCCTCGATCTCGAGCCAGGTTATATCCCGAGATTTTCTCTCTCTGGAATTTCAAAGCTAAAACAAGGCAGCTCATTGAAAATGTAAGAGAGAGAAACATTCTGTTTGTAAAACCCACTGGGCTGTGGAATGGTGAAGCGATGGAGGTGATGCTGGGAATATCTGAGCTGGAGATACGTGACATCCGTGGGAGAGATATTACTGAGGATTCTGTGCCTGGGACTGAGAAGGAGGAGAGTGTCAGTGTTCATTAATTCGCCGAGTGAGAGAGGCTGTGTCTCTCTGATCCACATTTTATACAACAGGGCTCGTGGAAAAGGCTGTCTCTCTCTGTCTCTCTCTCTCTGCACAGTCGGAGGTGCTGTCTTTGGGATGAGATGTTAAATGGAGGCCCCGAAGGCTTTCTCAGGCGGATGTAAAGATCATGGCCACTATTTCGAAGAAGAACAGGGGAGTTCTCCCTGGGGACCTGGTACGAATATTTAGCCCGTAAACAACCTTACTAAAGGAGATTATCTGGTCATTTATCACATTGCTGTTTGTTGGAGCTTGCTGTGCACAATTTGGCTGCTGCATTTCCGACATCACAACAGTGACTACACTCAAATGAAATTCTTTAGATGTAAAGCGGTTTGTGACGTCCTGAGGTTGTGAAAAGCTGTAGAAAGTCAGGTCTTTATTTTAAGTCATGCCTCCTTGTTCCAGACTCCCCCACCAGAGGAAATCGTTTCTCTCTATCTACCCGATCAAATCCTTTCATCAGCTTAAACACTTTAATCTTCTATAGTCGAGGAATACAAGTCTGGTCTCCGCAGCCTGTCCTAGCCCTGGTATCATTCTGGTGAAACATAGAAACAAACATAGAAAATAGGTGCAGGAGTAGGCCATTCGGCCCTTCGAGCCTGCACCGCCATTCAATGAGTTCATGGCTGAAGTACCCCATTCCTGCTTTCTCGCCATACCCCTTGATCCCCCTAGTTGTAAGGACTATATCTAACTCCTTTTTGAATATATTTAGTGAATTGGCCTCAACAACTTTCTGTGTAGAGAATTCCACAAGTTCACCACTCTCTGGGTGAAGAAGTTTCTCCTCATCTCGGTCCTAAATGGCTTACCCCTTATCCTTAGACTGTGACCCCTGGTTCTGGACTTCCCCAACATTGGGAACATTCTTCCAGCATCTAACCTGTCTAAACCCGTCAGAATTTTAAACGTTCCTATGAGATCCCCTCTAATTCTTCTGAACTCCATTGAATACAAGCGCAGTTGATCCACTCTTTCTTGATAGGTCAGTCCCGCCATCCTGGGAATCAGTCTGGTGAACCTTCGCTGGACTCCCTCAATAGTAAGAATGTCCTTCCTCAAGTTAGGAGACCAAAACTGTACACAATACTCCAGGTGTGGCCTCACCAAGGCGCTGTACAACTGTAACAATACCGCGCTGCCCCTGTACTCAAATCTCCTCGCTATGAAGGCCAACATGACATTTGCTTTCTTAACCGCCTGCTGTACCTGCATGCCAACCTTCAATGACTGATGTACCATGACACCCAGGTCTCGTTGCACCTCCCCTTTCCTAATCTGTCACCATTCAGATAATAGTCTGTCTCTCTGTTTTTACCACCAAAGTGGATAACCTCACATTTATCCACATTATACTTCATCTGCCATGCATTTGCCCACTCACCTAACCTATCCAAGTCACTCTGCAGCCTCATAGCATCCTCCTCGCAGCTCACACTGCCACCCAACTTAGTGTCATCTGCAAATTTGGAGATACTACATTTAATCCCCTCGTCTAAATCATTAATGTACAATGTAAACAGCTGGGGCCCCAGCACAGAACCTTGCGGTACCCCACTAGTCACTGCCTGCCATTCTGAAAATTACCCATTTACTCCTACTCTTTGCTTCCTGTCTGACAACTAGTTCTCAATCCATGTCAGCACACTACCCCCAATCCCATGTGCTTTAACTTTGTACATTAATCTCTTGTGTGGAACCTTGTCGAAAGCCTTCCGAAATTCCAAATATACCACATCAACTGGTTCTCCCTTGTCCACTTTACTGGAAACATCCTCAAAAAATTGAAGAAGTTTTGTCAAGCATGATTTCCCTTTCACAAATCTATGCTGACTTGGACCTATCATGTCACCTCTTTCCAAATGCGCTGCTATGACTTCCTTAATAATTGATTCCATCATTTTACCCACTACTGATGTCAGGCTGACCGGTCTATAATTCCCTGTTTTCTCTCTCCCTACTTTTTTAAAAAGTGGGGTTACATTGGCTACCCTCCACTCGATAGGAACTGATCCAGAATCTATGGAATGTTGGAAAATGACTGTCAATGCATCCGCTATTTCCAAGGCCACCACCTTAAGTACTCTGGGATGTAGTCCATCAGGCCCTGGGGATTTATCGGCCTTCAAGCCCATCAATTTCCCCAACATAATTTCCCAACTAATAAGGATCTCCCTCAGTTTATGATTCCTCCTTCTTACTAGACCCTCTGACCTCTTTTATATCCGGAAGGTTGTTTGTGTCCTCCTTAGTGAATACCGAACCAAAGTACTTGTTCAATTGGTCTGCCATTTCTTTGTTCCCCATTATGACTTCCCCTGATTCTGACTGCAGGGGACCTACATTTGTCTTTACTAACCTTTTTCTCTTTACAAATCTGTAGAAACTTTTGCAGTCCGTCTTAATGTTCTCTACAAGCTTCCTCTCGTACTCTATTTTCCCTGCCATAATCAAACCCTTTGTCCTCCTCTACTGAGTTCTAAATTTCTCCCAGTCCCCAGGTTCACTGCTATTTGTGGCCAATTTGTAGCCACTTCCTTGACTTTAATACAATCCCTGATTTCCCTTGATAGCCATGGTTTGAGCCATCTTCCCTTTTTTATTTTTACGCCAGACAGGGATGTACAATTGCTGTAGTTCATCCATGCGGTCTCTAAATGTCTGCCATTGCCCATCCACTGTCAACCTCTTAAGTATCATTCGCCAATCTATCCTAGCCAATTCACGCCTCATACCTTCAAAGTTACCCTTCTTTAAGTTCTGGACCATAATCTGAATTAACTGTTTCATTCTCCATCCTAATATAGAATTCTACCATATTATGGTCACTCTGCCCCAAGGGGCCTCGCACAACGAGGTTACAAATTAATCCTCTCTCATTACACAGCACCCAGTCTAAGATGGCCTCCCCGCTAGTTGGTTCCTCGACATATTGGTCTAGAAAACCATCCCTTATGCACTCCAGGAAATTCCTCCTCCACTGTATTGCTTCCAGTTTGGTTAGCCCAATCTATATGCATATTAAAGTCACCCATGATAACTGCTGCACCTTTATTGCATGCACCCCTAATTTCCTGTTTGATGTCCTCCCCAACATCACTAGTACTGTTTGGAGGTCTGTACACAACTCCCACTGACGTTTTTTGCCCTTTGGTGTTCTGCAGCTCGACCCATATAGATTCCACATCATCCAAGCTAATGTCCTTCCTAACTATTGCATTAATCTCCTCTTAAACCAGCAATGCTACCCCACCTCCTTTTCCTTTTATTCTATCCATCCTGAATGTTGAATACCCCTGGATGTTGAGTTCCCAGCCCTGATCATCCTGGAGCCACTTCTCCATAATCCCAATCACATCATATCCGTTAACATCTATTTACACAGTTAATTCATCCACCTTATTTCGGATACTCCTTGCATTAAGACACAAAGCCTTCAGGCTTGTTTTTTTAACACCCTTTGTCCTTTTAGAATTATGATGTAGTTTGGCCCTTTTTGTTTCTTGCCTTTGTTTACTCGACCTTCCACTATTGCTTTTTACCTTTCTACCATCTGTTTCTGACTCCATATTACTTTGCCCTATCTTGCTGCATAAGTTCCCATCCCCCTGCCATATTAGTTTAAACACTCCTGAACTGCATTAGCAAATGTTACCCCTAGGACATCAGTTCCAGTCCTGCCCAAGTGCAGACCATCCCTTTTGTACAGGTCCCACTTCCCCCAGAACTGGTTCCAATGTCCCAGGAATTTGAATCCCTCTCTCTTGCACCACTGCTCAAGCCACGTATTTGTTCTAACTATCCTGCTCCCTCTACTCTGATTAGCACGTGGCACTGGTAGCAATCCAGAGATGACTAACTTTGAGGTCCTACTTTTTAATTTAACTCCTAGCTCTCTAAATTCAGCTTGGAGGACCTCTTCCCACTTCTTACCTATATCGTTGGTACCTACATGTACCACGACAACTAGCTGTTCAGCCTCCTTCTCCAGAATTCTCTGCAGCCGCTCCGAGACATCCTTGACCCTTGCACCAGGGAGGCAACATACCATCCTGGAGTTTCGGTTGCGGCCGCAGAAACTCCTATCTATTCCCCTTACAATAGAGTCCCCTATCACTATAGCTCTCCCAATCTTTTTCCCACCCTTCTGTGCAGCAGAGCCAGCCACGGTGCCATGAACTTGGCTGCTGCTGCCCTCCCTGATGAATCATCCTCCTCAACAGTACCCAAAGCGGTGTATCTGTTTTGCAGGGGGATGACCGCAGGGGACCCTTGCACTACCTTCCTTGCATTGCTCTTCCTGATGGTCTTCCATTCCCTAGCTGGCTGTGGACACTTCACCTGCGGTAAGACCAACTCGCTACACGTGCTACTCACGTCATTCTCAGCATCGTTGATGCTGTAGAGTAAATCCACCCTCAGCTCCAACTCCGCAACACGGTCTGTCAGGAGCTGGAGGCGGATACACTTCCTGCACATGTAGTCGTCAGGGACAGCGGAAGTGTCCCTGAGTTCCCACATGGTACAGGAGGAGCATGCTGCACCCGTCCAAGGCCAATATATCCTTCCTGAGGGGCCGTGCCCAGAACTGGTTGCAAGATCCAGGTGGGGTCTGACCAGAGATTTATATAAACTGTAACATATCTTCCACTCCTTGTCCGTCCCTGGTATTGTATCCTCGTCCTCTACTGTGAGGACCATATATAAAGAGGTGACAGTGTGACCCACTGAGCCCCGGCTGGCACCTGGAGCTGGTGACAAAGGCTGGGAGTGTGAGAGCTGCGATAAAGATTAACGGGCTGTCGGAGACTGAAGTCAGGTCTGGGAATTGTCAGCAATGTGTGGGAGAAAGTGCTGGAGTCTGTGTTACACTAACTCCCGCTCGCAGCACAACATTGAATCCAGCGTTTGAAGATTGCCTCGAGGGCAGCTTGTGATGGTTCAATGACAGAATGATCTGATTTGCTGCTCAGAAATGTGTCTTTTTCCTCCTGTGATTTCAGTGGTTTGCTGGAAATAATCAGATTCTGGGATTAGTCAGCTGGAGAAATCTTTTTTGAAACTGGGTCCTGAAGTGAGGTGGGATAATTCACTCTGACAGATTCCAGCTTTGGAATGGAATTTGTCTCCACGTGGCGTGAGGTGAATCTCAGAGACCTCCTGCCTCAGACTGTTTCCTCATTCTTTTATTATTTGTTCCTGGGATGTGGGCGTTGCTGGCAAGGCCGGCATTTATTGCCCATCCCTAATTGCCCTTGAGAAGGTGAGGTGAGCCGCCTTCTTGAACCGCTGTAGTCCATGTGGTGAAGGTACTCCCACAGTGCTGTTATGGAGGGAGTTCCAGGATTGTGACCTAGTGACGTTGAAGGTACGGCGATTTATTTCCAAGTCAGTATGGGGTGTAACTTGGAGGGGAACCTGTAGGTGATGGTGTTCCCATGCACCTGCTGCCCTTGTCCTTCTAGGTGGTAGAGGTCAGGGTTTGTGAGGTGCAGCCGAAGAAGCCTTGGTGAGTTGCTGGAGTGCATCTTGTTGATGGTACATACTGCAGCAATGGTGCACCAGTTGTGGAGAGAGTGAATGTTTAAGGTGATGGATGGGATGCCAATTAAATGGGCTGCTTTGTCCTGGATGCTGTCAAGCTTCGAGTATTGCTGGAGCTGCACTCATCCAGCCAAGTGCAAAGTATTCCCACACACTCCTGACTTTTGCCTTATAAATGGAAAGGCTTTGAGGAGTCAGGAGGTGAGACAATCGCCACTGAATACCCAGCCTCTGACATGCTCTTGTTGCCACTGTATTTATGTGACTGGTCCAGTTATTTTCTGGTCAATGGTGATCCCCAGGGATTCGGCGATGGTAATGCTGCTGAATGTCAAGGGGAGGTCTCACATGTTGGAGGTAGTCATTGCCTGGACCTTGTGTGGTGCGAATATTACTTGTCACTTATCAGCCCAAGCCTGAATGTCATCCAGGTCTTGCTGCATTCGGGCATGGACTGCTTCATTATCTGAGGAGTTGCAATTGGCACTGAACACTGTGCTATCTTCAGTGAACATCCCCAGTTCTGACCTTATGATGGAGGAAAGGTCATTGATGAAGCAGCTGAAGATGGTTTGGCATAGGACACTGCCCTGAGGAACTCCTGCAGTGATGACCTGGGGTTAAGATGATTGACCTCCAACAACTATAACCACCTTCCTTTGTGATAGGTGACTCCAGCCAGTGGAGATTTCTCCCCCTGATTCCCATTAACTTCAATTTTACTGATGTCAAGGGCAGTCACTCTCACTTTACCTCTGGAATTCAGCTCCGTTGTTCATGTTTGGACCAAGGCTGTAATGAGGTCTGGAGCCGAGTGGTCCTGGCGGAACCCAAACTGAGCTTTGCTAAGCAGGGTATTGGTGTGTAAGAGCTGCTTGTATCATTGTTAATGACACCTTCCATCACTTTGCTGATGATTGAGAGTAGACTGATTGGGCGGTAATTGGACAGATCGGATTTGTCCTGCTTTTCATGGACAGGATATAGTTGGGCAGTTTTCCACATTGTGAATAGATGCCAGTGTTGTAGCTGTACTGGAACAGCTTGGCTAGAGGCGTGGCTAGTCCTGGCGCACAATACTTCAGCGCCATAGCCGGGATGTTGTCCGTGCCCATAGCCTTTGGTGTATCCAATGCACTCAGCTGTTATTTGATATCACTTGGAGTGAATCGAATTGGCTGAAGACTGGCTTCTGTGATGGTGAGGATCGCAGGAGGAGGCCGATATGGATCATCCAATCGGCACTTCTTGCTGAAAAAACTTGCAAAAGTTTCAGCCTTGTCTTTTGAACTTCCGTGCTGGGCTCTGTCATCATTGGGGATGTGGATGTTCATGGAGCCTCCTCCCATTGTTTAATGGTCCACCACCATTCACGGCTGGATGTGGCAGGACTGCAGAGCTTTGATCTGATCTGTTGATTGTGCGATCGCTTCACCCTGTCTATAGCATGTTGCCTCCGCTGTTTCCTCATTCCCCTGTTTCTTTGCCCTTCCCCATCACAAGTCTCTGAAAGTGGCAGGATCTTGATAAAGCTGTTAAATAGCTCACGGGATCCTGGGTTTTATTAATAGAGGAATAGCGTACAAGAGCAAGGAAGTTATGATAAACTTTTTGTTGTATATGTTGACTATGGATGCACTCTATTTGTAGTCACTGTGAGATTGTATAAGATGGAGGAGACTTGTTTACCTGATGTACTGTCAATAAGGTTCACACCATGTACATACATGCTGGCACCACTAGAGGGTACAACAGGTGGAGACCAGGGGTTTCCTGTCCTGGTGGCAGGGCCCTGTATAAAAGGCTGCACACCATGCTTGCACAGCACTCTGTAATTTGGAATAAAAGACCAAGGTCACTACAGTTCAAGTACAACACACTGCTTTGTGGAGTCATTCATAAGTACATTACAGACATAACAACTGGTGACGAGAATAGGACTTTCACGCGATCATGACTACCTTTGGCACACTAAAAGACTTTGCAAAGTTGATGATTGGGATGCCTTCATGGAAAGACTCGAGCAATATTTTGTGGCAAACGACCTGGCAAGGGACACAGACACATTGGCGGAGAAGCGCAAGGCTATACTTCTGATCAGTTGTGGGACCCAGGTCTACCGCCTTGTCAGGGATTTGCAGGCACTCACGAAGATCAAGGATAAGACATAACTGACTGAACTAATTCGTGACCAACTTCAATCAAAGGAGAGCATCCTCACGGCCAGTCACAGATTCTACACGCACTGTAGACCTGAGGGCCAGGAGATTGCAAAATATGCTGCCGACCTCAGGAGACTTGCGGCACCATGTGATTTCAGCACACAGCTCAATGAAGCATTGTGAGACATCTTCGTTATAGGAATTGGCCACGAGAGCCTCCTTCACAAGCTACTATCTGCCGACACCACAGCCAACCTGCAGAAAGTCATCGGCATCACTCAGGCATTCATGACTGCAGCACGAAGCAAATCGTTCATCCTATGGACTCAAACCCGGCAAGTACTGTACACAGAATGGTGCCTTTCACAGGCAAGACTGTAGAACATGGCTCTGCCCAGGGCAGAGAGCACAGACCTCAGTTTTCCAGAACTCAGAGTCCGCCGACAGGTGCTAATCGAGTAGCACCCTGCTGGCATTGTGGAGGAAACCACAGGGCTTACCAATGTCGGTTTGCTGAGTACGTATGCAAAGCCTGTAACACGAAGGGCCACCTCCAGCGCATATGTAAAAGAAATACGACTCACCAATCTAGCAGAGGAGTCGGTAGATGACATTGAATCCAGCGGGGAATATGATGATTTGGCCAGAGAGGCAGCTCAGCCCCAAGAGGAAGTGTATGGACTGTATTCCTGCACCACCGATTGTCCTCCAGTGAAGATGGAAGTCGAGATTAACGACATTCCAGTCTTCATGGAAGTGGAGACAGGAGCTAGCCAGTCAGTGATGATCCAGGATGCCTTCAAGAGGCTATGAAATGAAAAATGAACCGAGCTGGTTCCAGTACAGGAAAAGTTGTGCACTTACACCAAGGAGCCAATCCCAGTCCTTGGTAGTGCGGATGCAAGTGTAATGCATAATGTCATGGTGCATAAGTTACCACTGTGGATTGTTGCAGCTGATGGCCGAATACTACTCGGAAGAAGGTGGATGGGGAAGATCCAGTGGAAATGAGAAGACCCCTTCACTCCAGCAATCGATGTCCCCCATGCTCAGAGGCAGAGCAAAACCTCAACATCAATTGGGCCAGGCACCAGACAACAGACCAGCGCAGCACCTGAGGCACAGACCATCCATCACGACTGTTATATATGAAGAAAGAGTCTGACTGGATACTGTGAGCTCACAGTAAAGTGTGACCGTAGGCTTTTACTGCAGGTCTCCAGAGTGCCTCTCCAACCTGTGAGGGCTCCTTAAGTACTTGTGCTCTCAAAGGATTATGGGATCTCTTGGAACTCCAGTGGATGAGCCTTCTGGTGGCTGTACAGAGTATATACAAATTTACATCTATAACAACACTCCCCCCCCCAAAGTCAACAGTGTAACTATTTACCAGGTGAGTCGATGTGGGGCCCTTCTTGCCCTGGTTGATTGTCTCGGGGCAAATGCTGGTATTAGTGAATCGTCTGTTGGGCCCTCGCTGGGCTGCTGTGCAGCTGGCCTTGCTGGGCTGCCTGGTGTGGTGATTCCTGCTAGGCTGCTGCAGATGATAGGTTCTGCTTCATGGCCAACCGCGGTGTCGGTTGCCACTGGTGTGTATGTTGCAGGGGTCAAAGAAATTAGGGTCCAAAATGGGTTGCTCAGGATAGTCCGTGAATCTGAGTTTGATTTGGTCCAAGTATCTCCAGTAAATGAGTTTATTTGAAATTTTGACCCAGAACACCCAGCTCCCCTCCTTGGCCACAACAGTGCCGGAAGCCACTTGGGACCTTGTCCATAATTCAATACAAATACAGGATCATTGATTTCAATCTCGCGTGACACATTTGCGCTATCATGACATGTACTTGTCTTAAGTGCTCTTTTCATGAGCAGTTCAGCAGGTGGGATCCCAGTGAACGAGTGGGGTCTCGTGTGATAGCTAAGCAGGACTCGGGATAGGCGAGTCTGCAGTGAGCCTTCCATTACCCTCTTCAAGCCCTGCTTGATAGTTTGCACTGCTCTCTCTGCCTGACCATTGGATTAAATGGGGCAGATGTGACATGTTTGATCCCGTTGCGGATCATGAATTCTTTGAACTCAGCACTGGTAAAACATGGCCCGTTGTCGCTCACAAGGATATTGGGCAGGCCATGCATGGCAAAGATGGCCCGCAGGCTTTCAGTGGTGTGCAGCGGACGTGCTTGCCGACATTATCTCACATTCAATCCATTTGGAGTACGCATCTACAACCACAAGGTACATTTTACCCAAGAACGGGCCTGCATAGTAGACATGGACCCTGGACCACTGTTTGGAGGGCCAAGTCATAAACTTAGTGGCGCCTCCCTGGGTGCATTGCTTAACTGCGAGCATTTGTTACATCTGTGCACGCAGGACGCTAAGTCCGCATCGATTCCGGGCTACCACACGTGGGATCTGGCTATTGCTTTCATCATTATGATGCCTGGGTCAGTTCTGTGGAGGTCACTGATGAAGGTGTCTCTGCCCTTCTTGGGGACCACTACCCGATTGCCCCACAGAAGACATCCTGCCTGTAAAGACATTTCATCTTTACGTCACTGATACGGCTTAATCTCTTCCTGCATTTCCACTGGGACACTGGACCAGCTCCTGTGAAGCGCACAGTTTTTAACTAGGGACAGTAAGGTGTCCTGGCTTGTCCAGGTTCAAATCTTTCGGGCTGTTACGGGTGATTGCTCACTCTCAAATGCTTCCATAACCATGACTAAATCTGCCGGCTGTGCCATTTTCTGTGGTGGGCAATGGCAGCCTACTGAGAGCATCGGCACATTTTTCTGTGCCTGGCCTGTGGCGGATGGCATAATTGTATGTGGACAACGTGAGCACCCATCTCTGGACGCGGGCCGATGCATTAGTATATATCCCCTTACTTTCGGAAAAAAGGGATATAAGTGGCTTATGGTCAGTTTCCAATTCAATTTTTAGCCCAAACAGGTATTGATGCATTTTCTTTACCCCATAGATGCATGCTAACGCATCTTTTTCAATCATGCTGTAGGCTCTCTCAGCCTTGGACAGACTTCTGGATGCATAAGCAACCAGTTGCAATTTCCCCAAATCATTAGCTTTTTGCAATACACACCCGACGCCGTACGAAGACGCATCACAGGCTAGTGTCAAACGCTGACATGGATCATACAACACAAGCAATTTGTTTGAGCATAACAGTTTTCCAGGTTTTGCAAAGACTTTTGTCCCATACCCAATCGCCCCCTTTACGCAGTAAGGCGAGCAGTGATTCTAACAGTGTGCTGAGACCCGGTAAGAAGTTACCAAAGTAGTTCAGGAGTCCTAGAAACGACCACAGCTCTGTCACGTTCTGTGGCCTCGGTGCAATCTCGCATGCCTCCATCTTGGAGTCGGTGGGCCTGATGCCATCCGCTGCGATCCTCCTCCTCAGGAACTCCACTTCAGGCACCAGGAAAACGCACTTCAAGTGTTTTAACCTGAGCCCCATGTGGTTGAGTCGACTAAGAACCTCCTCCAACTTCTGCAGATGCTCGGCTGTGTCCCGACCTTTAACCCTTGGTTAAAGGTCAGGACACAGCCAAGCATCTGCAGAAGTCCTGGAAGACCACCGTGCGTGGAACCAACTTCAGTAAGCTTTCCATGTTTCTCTGGAAAATTGCCACGGCTGATCGAATTCCAAACGGACATCTGTTATAAATGAAGAGACATTTCTACGTGTTGATGCAGGTGAGGCCCTTTGATGATTCCTCCAGATCCTGCATCATGTAGGCTGAAGTCAAGTGCAGCTTCATGAACATCTTTCCTCCCGCCAGTGTTGCAAAGCTGTCGTTGACCTTTGGTCGTGGATATTGGTCCTGTCGGGAGAAACGATTGATAGTCACTTTGTCATCACCACAGATTCTGACGGTGCCATCTCCCTTGAGGACTGGAACAATCGGGCTGGCCCACTCGTTGAATTTGGTGAAATGATGCCCTCTCTTTGCAGCTGGTCTAACTTGATCTCTACTCTTACTCTCATCGTGTGTGGTATTGCTCTCGCCTTGTGATGGATGGGTTGCGCAACCGAGACGAAGTGGAAATTTACACCTTGAAATTTCCCGATGTCTGGTTCGAACAGCAAAGGGAACTTGTTTAAGACCTGGGCACACGAGGTGTCGTCAGCGGGCGCGAGCGCTCGGACGTCGTCCCAGTTCCAGTGTATCTTTCCCAGCCAGCTCCTGCCGATAGCTTCTGCACTGGTCCATAGTAGGAGACCTTTACAGTACCGCTGCCGATTACAGGAATCAGTTCCTTTGTGTAAGTTCTTAGTTTCATGCGAATGGCAGTCAAGATGCATTCATTATAATCTACCAAAATTCTCTGGACTCTGGGGAGGTACCAGCGGATTGGAAAGCAGATAATGTAACGCCTCTGTTTAAAAAAAGGGGGCAGACAAAAGGCAGGTAACTATAGGCCGGTTAGTTTAACATCTGTAGTGGGGAAAATGCTTGAAGCTATCATTAAGGAAGAAATAGCGGGATATCTAGATGGGAATAGTGCAATCAAGCAGATGCAACATGGATTCATGAAGGGGAAATCATGTTTAACTAATTTACTGGAATTCTTTGAGGATATAACGAGCATGGTGGATAGAGGTGTACCGATGGATGTGGTGTATTTAGATTTCCAAAAGGCATTCGATAATGTGCCACACAAAAGGTTACTGCAGAAGATAAAGGTACGCGGAGTCAGAGGAAATGTATTAGCATGGATCGAGAATTGGCTGGCTAAAAGAAAGCAGAGAGTTGGGATAAATGGGTCCTTTTCGGGTTGGAAATCGGTGGTTAGTGGTGTGCCACAGGGATCGGTGCTGGGACCACAACTGTTTACAATATACATAGATGACCTGGAAGAGGGGACAGAGTGTAGTGTAACAAAATTTGCAGATGAAACAAAGATTAGTGGGAAAGCGGGTTGTGTAGAGGACACAGAGAGGCTGCAAAGAGATTTAGATAGGTTAAGCGAATGGGCTAAGGTTTGGCAGATGGAATACAATGTCGGAAAATGTGAGGTCATCCACCTTGGAAAAAAACAGTAAAAGGGAATATTATTTGAATGGGGAGAAATTACCACATGCTGCAGTGCAGAGGGATCTGTGAATCCTTGTGCATGAATCCCAAAAAGTTAGTTTGCAAGTGCAGCAGGTAATCAGGAAGGCGAATGGAATGTTGGCCTTCATTGCGAGAGGGATGGAGTACAAAAGCAGAGAGGTCCTGCTGCAACTGTATAGGGTATTAGTGAGGCCGCACCTGGAGTACTGCATGCAGTTTTGGTCACCTTACTTAAGGAAGGATATACTAGCTTTGGATGGGGTACAGAAACGATTCACTAGGCTGATTCCGGAGATGAGAGGGTTACCTTATGATGATAGATTGAGCAGACTGGGTCTTTACTCGTTGGAGTTCAGAAGGATGAGGGATGATCTTACAGAAACATGTAAAATAATGAAAGGGATGGACAAGATGGAGGCAGAGAGGTTGTTTCCACTGGACGGGGCGACTAGAACTAGGGGGCACAGCCTCAATATACAGGGGAGCCAATTTAAAACCGAGTTGAGAAGGAATTTCTTCTCCCAGAGGGTTGTGAATCTGTGGAATTCTCTGCCCAAGGAAGCAGTCGAGGCTAGCTCATTGAATGTATTTAAATCACAGATAGATAGATTTTTAACCAATAAGTGAATTAAGGGTTACGGGGAGCGGGCGTCTAAGTGGAGCTGAGTCCACGGCCAGATCAGCCATGATCTTGTTAAATGGCGGAGCAGGCTCGAGGGGCTAGATGGCCTACTCCTGTTCCTAATTCTTATAGAAACAGAGACATAGAAACATAGAAAATAGGTGCAGGAGCAGGCCATTCAGCCCTTCTAGCCTGCACCGCCATTCAATGAGTTCATGGCTGAACATGAAACTTCAGTACCCCCTTCCTGCTTTCTCGCCATAACCCTTGATCCCCCGAGTAGTAAGGACTTCATCTAACTCCCTTTTGAATATATTTAATGAATTGGCCTCAACTACTTTCTGTGGTAGAGAATTCCACAGGTTCACCACTCTCTGGGTGAAGAAGTTTCTCCTCATCTCGGTCCTAAATGGCTTACCCCTTATCCTCAGACTGTGACCCCTGGTTCTGGACTTCCCCAACATTGGGAACATTCTTCCTGCATCTAACCTGTCTAAACCCGTCAGAATTTTAAACGTTTCTATGAGGTCCCCTCTCATTCTTCTGAACTCCAGTGAATACAAGCCCAGTTGATCCAGTCTTTCTTGATAGGTCAGTCCCGCCATCCCGGGAATCAGTCTGGTGAATCTTCGCTGCACTCCCTCAATAGCAAGAATGTCCTTCCTCAAGTTAGGAGACCAAAACTGTACACAATACTCCAGGTGTGTCCTCACCAAGGCCCTGTACAACTGTAGCAACACCTCCCTGCCCCTGTATTCAAATCCCCTCGCTGTGAAGGCCAACATGCCATTTGCTTTCTTAACCGCCTGCTGTACCTGCATGCTAACCTTCAATGACTGATGTACCATGACACCCAGGTCTCGTTGCACCTTCCCTTTTCCTAATCTGTCACCATTCAGATAATAGTCTGTCTCTCTGTTTTTACCACCAAAGTGGATAACCTCACATTTATCCACATTATACTTCATCTGCCATGCATTTGCCCACTCACCTAACCTATCCAAGTCACTCTGCAGCCTAATAGCATCCTCCTCGAAGCTCACACTGCCACCCAACTTAGTGTCATCCGCAAATTTGGAGATACTGCATTTAATCCCCTCATCTAAATCATTAATGTACAATGTAAACAGCTGGGGCCCCAGCACAGAACCTTGCGGCACCCCACTAGTCACTGCCTGCCATTCTGAAAAGTACCCGTTTACTCCTACTCTTTGCTTCCTGTCTGACAACCAGTTCTCAATCCACATCAGCACTCTACCCCCAATCCCATGTGCTTTAACTTTGCACATTAATCTCTTGTGTGGGACCTTGTCGAAAGCCTTCTGAAAGTTCAAATATACCACATCAACTGGTTCTCCTTTGTCCACTTTACTGGAAACATCCTCAAAAAATTCCAGAAGATTTGTCAAGCATGATTTCCCTTTCACAAATCCATGCTGACTTGGACATATCATGTCACCATTTTCCACATGCACTGCTATGACATCCTTAATAATTGATTCCATCATTTTACCCACGACTGAGGTCAGGCTGACCGGTCTATAATTCCCTGTTTTCTCTCTCCCTCCTTTTTTAAAAAGTGGGGTTACATTGGCTACCCTCCACTCCATAGGAACTGATCCAGAGTCAATGGAATGTTGGAAAATGACTGTCAATGCATCTGCTATTTCCAAGGCCACCTCCTTAAGTACTCTGGGATGCAGTCCATCAGGCCCTGGGGATTTATCGGCCTTCAATCCCATCAATTTCCCCAACACAATTTCCCGACTAATAAAGATTTCCCTCAGTTCCCCCTCCTTACTAGACCCTCTGACCCCTTTTATATCCGGAAGGTTGTTTGTATCCTCCTTAGTGAATAGCGAACCAAAGTACTTGTTCAATTGGTCTGCCATTTCTTTGTTCCCCGTTATGACTTCCCCTGATTCTGACTGCAGGGGACCTACGTTTGTCTTTACTAACCTTTTTCTCTTTACATATCTATAGAAACTTTTGCAATCCACCTTAATGTTCCCTGCAAGCTTCTTCTCGTACTCCATTTTCCCTGCCCTAATCAAACCCTTTGTCCTCCTCTGCCGAGTTCTAAATTTCTCCCAGTCCCCAGGTTCACTGCTATTTCTGGCCAATTTGTATGCCACTTCCTTGGCTTTAATACTATCCCTGATTTCCCTAGATAGCCACGGTTGAGCCACCTTCCCTTTTTTATTTTTACGCCAGACAGGAATGTACAATTGTTGTAATTCATCCATGCGGTCTCTAAATGTCTGCCATTGCCCATCCACAGTCAACCCCCTAAGTATCATTCGCCAATCTATCCTAGCCAATTCACGCCTCATACCTTCAAAGTTACCCTTCTTTAAGTTCTGGACCATGGTCTCTGAATTTACTGTTTCATTCTCCATCCTAATGTAGAATTCCACCATATTATGGTCACTCTTCCCCAAGGGGCCTCGCACAATGAGATTGCTAATTAATCCTCTCTCATTACACAACACCCAGTCTAAGATGGCCTCCCCCCTAGTTGGTTCCTCAACATATTGGTCTAGAAAACCATCCCTTATGCACTCCAGGAAATCTTCCTCCACCGTATTGCTTCCAGTTTGGCTAGCCCAATCTATGTGCATATTAAAGTCACCCATTATAACTGCTACACCTTTATTGCATGCACCCCTAATTTCCTGTTTGATGCCCTCCCCAACATCCCTATTACTGTTTGGAGGTCTGTACACAACTCCTACTAACGTTTTTTGCCCTTTGGTGTTCTGCAGCTCTACCCATATAGATTCCACATCATCCAAGCTAATGTCTTTCCTAACTATTGCATTAATCTCCTCTTTAACCAACAATGCTACCCCACCTCCTTTTCCTTTTATTCTATCCTTCCTGAATGTTGAATACCCCTGAATGTTGAGTTCCCAGCCCTGATCATCCTGGAGCCACGTCTCCGTAATCCCAATCACATCATATTTATTAACATCTATTTGCACAATTAATTCATCCACCTTATTGCGGATACTCCTTGCATTGAGACACAAAGCCTTCAGGCTTGTTTTTTTAACACCTTTGTCCTTTTAGAATTTTGCTGTACAGTGGCCCTTTTTATTCTTTGCCTTTGGTTTCTCCGCCCTCCACTTTTCCTTATCTCCTTTCTGTCTTTTGCTTTTGCCTCCTTTTTGTTTCCCTCTGTCTCCCTGCATTGGTTCCCATCCCCCTGCCATATTAGTTTAAATCCTCCCCAACAGCACTAGCAAACACTCCCCCTAGGACATTGGTTCCGGTCCTGCCCAGGTGCAGACCGTCCGGTTTGTACTGGTCCCACCTTCCCCAGAACCGGTCCCAATGCCCCAGGAATTTGAATCCCTCCCTGCTGCACCACTGCTCAAGCCACGTATTCATCTGCGCTATCGTGCGATTCCTACTCTGACTATCACGTGGCACTGGTAGCAATCCCGAGATTACTACTTTTGAGGTCCTACTTTTTAATTTAGCTCCTAGCTCCTTAAATTCGTTTCGTAGGACCTCATCCCTTTTTTTACCTATGTCGTTGGTACCAATGTGCACCACGACAACTGGCTGTTCTCCCTCCCATTTCAGAATGTCCTGCACCCGCTCCGAGACATCCTTGACCCTTGCACCAGGGAGGCAACATACCATCCTGAAGTCTCGGTCGCGGCCGCAGAAACGCCTATCTATTCCCCTCACCATTGAATCCCCTATCACTATTGCTGTCCCACTCTTTTTCTTGCCCTCCTGTGCAGCAGAGCCAGCCACGGTGCCATGAACTTGGCTGCTGCTGCCCTCCCCTGATGAGTCATCCCCCTCAACAGTACTCAAAACAGTGTATCTGTTTTGCAGGGGGATGACCACAGGGGACACCTGCACTACCTTCCTTGCACTACTCTTCCTGCTGCTCTTCCATTCCCTAGCTGGCTGTGGACCCTTTCCCTGCGGTAAGACCAACTCACTACACGTGATACTCACGTCATTCTCAGCATCGTGGATGCTCCAGTGTGAATCCACCCTCAGCTCCAACTCCGCAACGCGGACAGTCAGGAGCTGGAGGCGGATACACTTCCCGCACACGTAGTCGTCAGGGACACCGGAAGCGTCCCTGAGTTCCCACATGGTACAGGAGGAGCATAACACCCGACCGAGCTCTCCTGCCATGACTTAACCCTTAGATACACTTAAATATGTTCTTATGTTCTTATGAAGCCTTGCTGTGCCACATTTCTTCGAAAGTCTTTTTGCTCATGATGGACTGGCTCGCGCCCATGTCCAGCTCCATTGAAACCAGGAGTCCATTTGGTTCAACATTCAGCATTATCAGAGAACATTTTGTGGTAAATATGTGCACCCCATATACCTCTGCCTCCTCGGTCTGAGGCTCTAGTTCGTCGTGTTCCACCGTAGATCTGTCCTCCTCTGCAACATGTTGGTTTGCAGGATTAACAGGATTTTCAGCTCACCTGCACACTCGTTGGAGGTGTCCCATTGTTCCACAGTCTTTGCAAACGTACCCTTTGAAGCGGCATGAATGGAAACGATGATCACCCCTGCAGCGCCAACAAGGTGTTAATGGCTTTGCATTCATCATCCTTAATGGTGGACTCTGAGCCATCTGTGGACCTGCAGCTGCAGGCAAGTGGGGTCTGCCCTGTACGTTGCAATTTGAAAACAACATTACTTTGTTCACAGTACTTGTTGCAGCACTCGTGTGCTGAGAGATTGTCACTGGTGGCAATGAACGCCTCGGCTATCGCTATGGTCTTACTCAAGTTTGGGCACTCCACAGTCAAAAGTTTGTGAAGCATCATTTCGTGGCCAATGCCAAGCACGAAAAATTCTCTGAGCATGTGCTCCAAATGTCCTTCAAATTCGCAATGTCATGCAAGGCGTCTTAGCTCGGCAACATAACTCGCCACTTCCTGGCCTTCAGACCTTTTGCAGGTGTAGAACCGGTACCTCACCATCAGAACGTTTTCCTTTGGGTTCAAATGCTCCTGGACCAGTGTTTACAAATCATCGTACAATCTCTCTATGGGTTTCGCTGCAGCAAGCAGGTTTTTCTTGAGGCCATACGATGGTACCCCGCAGACGGTGAGGAGAATCGCCCTTCGTTTGGCAGAGTTCGCTTCTCCTTCCAGCTCGTTGGCCACGAAGTATTGGTCGAGTCGCCCCACAAAGGTTTCCCAATCATCTCCCTCTGAGAATTTCTCCAGGATGCCCACTGTTCTCTGCATCGTTGTGCTCGTTATCTGTATCTCATCGCCAGTTGTTATGTATGAAGAAAGAGTCTGACTGGAGACTGTGAGCTCAAAGTAAAGTGTGACCATAGTCTTTTCTTGCAGGTCTCCAGAGTGCCTCTCCAACCTGTGAGGCCTCCTTAAGTACCTGTGCTCCCAAGGGATTATGGGATCCCTTGGGACTCCAGGGGATGAGCCCTCTGCTGGCTGTACAGGATATATACAAGTTTACATCTATAACAATGACTGCATGGCAATGATCCATCAGGAACGATCGAAAAATACCTTTCCGGCTCCAGTGGCAGGACTCCTGGGGAAGAGATCGAATTCACAGGTACCCTTCCAGCGTTTGTGGCAGAATCATGGGAGAGAAGGATCAAGGCAGTCGACCTCGGGAACCGAGGCAAGATCGCGCTCCTGCTGCAGCGAGGATCAGCATGGCTGAAAATAAAATGGCCACGGCAACATCACGAGGTGCAACGCTGAGGAACCAACACACGGGGTCCAACAAAGGATCTGATTGGGGTAAAGCTAGCAGGGTTCTCTTAAGGGAGACCTGCAACCAACTGAACTTAAAGAGACATTGTATGCATGGCAATCATTGTAACGAACCGATTAAGATTGTAAACAGAATGTTGTTGCGAGATGTTGGTCCCAGTCCTAATGCAAAGAACCAAATGTTGTGAGATGTTGGGAATAGCGTGTCCCCTAGAGCAGCAAGCGAGCAAAATCGGGAGGTTGAAGGCACTGGTCCTGATACCCTGCCCCAGGTCTCTCCCACGCTGCAGGCACCCAATGGCACCATTCACCACGGACCTGGAAACGAAAACAGCGGCAATACGCGAGTCGGCCCCTGTTGTCCACCACCCGGGTGGAGACAGCGCAGCCCCCAGACCCAGTTCCTACCTCGGCCATGTCCGGGAGCGAAAGGTCACAACCAACGGGACCTGGAACAGCCAGGTTCCCAATACCGTGAGAGAGCAGGCAGAGGATTCTGCAGCCCTCAAAGGTGGACAGGGACGCCACACACATCCGTGGCTCTGCTCACCACTAGGCAACGGCAAAGGCCCTGAGTCCTGGCAAGGTGAGTGAACCAAGCCCACCCCGCTAGTAGGGGGCGCAGCGCCACCATCAGATGACTAGGATCCTGTCCGGTTGCTCTGGAACTAGCGTCCTTGCATACCTGTTCTGCTACCTCAGTACTCACCATGACTAAACCATGAATGCAATCTACCCAATCCTGGCACACGACCATAAAACGTAACAAATGTAAGTCACGGAACCTAGGTGCCACGATACAAACTGAAAAAAATGTCTTTCTTCCTTTATTTGTACTTGCACTGTGTCTGATCCTGTATGTTAATGTAATGGGCCGACTGCATGATCTCATTGTGGGGGTGGCGGGGTAGGGGAAGTGGATGTATGTTGCCATGGACTCACACATGGATCACACCCAGAACCCACTGGAACATCCACCGCATCAGCGAACCATCCAATCTGATAACCACGACACAACATTGTGGCAAAAGGACTTGGGGCTTAACAGGGAGAGGGCCAAGTCAAAGCACAGCCGAGGTGCAAGAGCTATTGGCACTTAAGTCTGGGGAGAGCTAAGCCAGAGCACATAGTGCAAAGGTAATTGGCACATGGGCTTGGGGGAGAGTGATTTTGTATATGCTGACTATGGATGTACTCCATGTGTAGTCACTGTGAGATTGTATAAAATGGAGACTAGTTTACTTTGTGTACTTTCAATAAGGTTCACACTGTGTACATACATGCTGGCACCACTAGAGGGTACAACTGGTGGAGACCAGGGGTTTCCTGCCCTGGTGGCAGGGCCCTGTATAAAAGGCTGCACACCATGCTTGCACAGCATTCTGGAGTTTGGAATAAAGGACCAAGGTCACTGCAGTTCAAGTACAACACACTGCCTTGTGGAGTCATTCATAATTACATTACAGACATAACACTATTAATAAAAAAACTGGTTAGGCCCCAGCTGGAGTATTGTGTCCAATTCTGGGCCCCACACTTTAGGAAGGATGTCAAGGCCTTGGAGAGGTGCAGAGGGGATTTACTGGACTGGTACTAGAATCATGGTGGGCTTTCATTGAGTAAATAAGGAGAGACTGTTTCCACTGGCAGGGTCAGTAACCAGAGGACACAGATTTAAGGTGATTGGTGACAGAACCAGATGAGGAGAATATTTTTTATGCGAGTTGTTGTGATCCAGAATGCTCTGTCTGAAAGGGCGGTGGGAGCAGATTCAACAGTAAGTTTGAAAAGGGAATTAGATAAATACTGGAAGGGGAAAGATTTTCAGGGCTATGGGGAAAGAGCTAGGAGTGGGACTGGACATTAACAAAAGGCCCTAAACATTCAGCCATCCACAACACCCAAACCAGAGAATTCCAGGCTCAAGGAACAGAAGGTTCTAGAAGGTTGTGGAGAGGAGAGGGTTAAATCTCGCTTCATACAAAAATGTCACCGAGATCATTTACAGTTTGTGCCTGTGTTTCTCAGACTTATCACTTGCATCAATCTCTCTGTCTCTGTCTTGTGATGTGATTCTAGACGGCCATTAGTGACTCCAGTTCACTGTCTCCGTGTCGGGATTAGTGAGCGCTGATGGGTCAGCTGTGAGTACAACACTCGAGTGAGGGAGATAGATTGTCCAGAACCCGTGTTACACAATGTACCCTTCAGTAACCTCACCCTCCCTATCTCTGTAACCACTCCCACCCTACACCCCTCCCTATCCCTGTAGCCCCCTCCCATCCTACACCCCTCCCTATCCCTGTCACCCCTCCCACCCTAAACCCCTCCCTATCTCTGTAACCCCCTCCCACCCTACACCCCTCCCTATCCCTGTAACCCCCTCCCAACCTACACCCCTCCCTATCCCTGTAACCCCCTCCCACCTACACCCCTTCCTATCCCTGTAACCCCCTCCCACCCTACACCCCTCCCTATCCCTGTAACCTCTCCCACCTACACCCCTCCCTATCCCTGTAACCCTCTCCCACCCTACACCCCTCCCTATCCCTTTAACCCCCTCCCACCCTACACCCCTCCCTATCCCTGTAACACCTCCCACCCCACACTCTTCCCTATCCCTGTAACCCCCTCCCACCCTACACCCCTTCCTATCCCTGTAACCTCCTCCCACCCTACACCCCTCCCTATCCTTGTAACCTCATCCCACCCTACACTCCTCCCTATCCATGTAACCCCCTCCCACCTACACCCCTCCCTATCTCTGTAACCCCCCTCCCACCCTACACCCCTCCGAGATCGCTGTGCTACTCCAAATCTGGTCCCTTTTCCATCCTCGATATTTATCACTCCACCTTTGGCGGCTGTGCCTTCAGCTGCCTGGGCCCTAAGCTCTTGAATTCCCTCCCTAAACATATCCTCCTCTCTACCTCTCTCTCCTCCTTTAAGACCCTCCTTAAAACCTCCTTCTTTGACCGAGCTTTTGTTCACCAGTTCTAACATCTCCTTACGTGTCTCGGTGCCAAATTTGTGTCTGATCTAAGCTCCTGTGAAACACCTTGGGAGGTTTCCTAGTTAAAGGCGCTATATAAATGCAAGTTGTAGTTTTGCTGTCACTGTGACTCAGTTAGTTGGATGTCAATCCCAGACAGACAAGCTGTCACCACGTGCCATCATTGGCCGCTCACTAACCAATCGGCACAGAGCCTTTAATCAGCATCTGCGAGAGAGCAGAATGAAAGAAGAGGCTTGAGATGGGGAGCAGAGACCAGCAGCACCTTACACAGGAACCTCCCACTCCTCACACACCCAGACAGCCTCTCCACACAGCTTCAATTATTCACTGCAGCCCAAGAAAAGATTGATCAATAAAAGCCGGGCTCCAGGTGCTGTGGTGAAGCCTGAGAATGAGAGGGAGCGAGAGCCAGTGACGGTGGACACAGGGACTTGTGTCACATTCACTCTGGGCTCTGAGAAACTCCCAAACACAAAGCTCCTCCTGACCCCGAGCCCTTCCGTCTGGTGCAGGGTCCTGGGGGAGCAACCTTGACTGACCTGCACCCCATCCCCACTCCCTCTCTCTCTCTCCGTTACTGAAACATCCCTTGTGGGGAAACAAGGAGAGCTCGGGATCTGTGACAGAGCGACTGGGAAACAGCAGCAGGAGATCAGACTGCTTCAGAACTAAAGCCCAGGGACCCCGATCAGTGAAGGTAAGTCTCCCCCTCCCTCCCTACCCCTCTCAGTCTCCCCCCTCCCTCCCTCTCTCTGTCTCCCTCTCCCTCCTCCTCAATGTCTCCCCACCTCCCTCCCTCTCTCTGACTCCCCCCTCCCTCCCTCTCTCTGTCTCCCCCCTCCCTCCCTCTCTCTGTCTCCCCACCTCTGTCTGTGTGTCGCTCTAGCTGTCTGTCTCTTCCTCTATCTCTCTCTCTGTCTCCCCCCCTGTCTCTCTCTCTCTCTCTGAATGTGAATTTGGGGAATCTGATGGTGGGACTATCCCAGTCAGACAGCATCGTCTCACCTCCCCGTTACACCCGATGGGAGAGTTGGAAAGTAAAAAGAAAGACCTACATTTCTATAGCGCCTTTCACCATCTCAGGACGTCCCAAAGCGCTTTAAAGCCAATGAAGTACTTTTGAAGTGTAGTCACTGTTGTAATGTAGGAAATGCAGCAGCCAATTTGTGCACAGCAAGCTCCCACAAACAGCAATGCGATAATGACCGGATAAAAGAACCAGCACAGGCACGATGGGCTGAATGGCCTATTTCTGTTCTGTGAGATCCCTGTGTGAAAATGTGCTGCTGATTTTTGAGGGGGCTTTGTGTAGAATTGTATTTACTAACCACACAATGCCAATATTGAACCCGCAGTGAAGACTCTGTGAAAAGGATCATTGAGAAAGATTCTTCACTCTGGGGGATTGAAGGGGACAGATTCCCAGGAGCACACTGCCATTTCCAGATGTTGCTGCCCAGTGGTGTCCCTGAACTGCTGCCCAGATGTTGCAGGTGGATTTAGTGGGGCGGGGGGGGGGGGGGCGGGGGATAATCATGTTTCTCTGAGGGCCCAGTGTCAGCCGATGCCTGTAAACCGGGACTCAATCCAATGCTCAATCCTTATTCCCTGTGTGTGGCTGGGGACAAGGAGCAGGGATCCAGGAGAAAGTCCTCAATTACACTTCATCCCAGCCCAGTGTCCGAGGCTCAGGGAATGAGAGCCTGCTGTGTGGCCCTCAGCCAGTCTGTCTGTCCTTTCAGTGCCGCTGCTTCTGCTCAGCGATTGTGTGTGTGTCTGTCCTTCTCCTGGGACTCTCCCAGCCCCAGGCCCAGCTCCACACACTCTCTGCTTGTGAGTCTCCTCACTGTCACCTTGAGCGGACGGAGAGAGGTGACTGTGTGCAGCCTGTGTGTGAGATGGGGCCCGGGCGATAGCAGTGTCACTGATGGATTGAGGGGCGGCCAGTTCCTGGGCTCGGCAAGGCCCACTTTATGATTGTGAAGATATTACACAGACAGGTAGGAAAAGCTTCATCAATTCCAAAAGGTCTGATCCAACCGAGCCTCCCAATGGAAACAGTCCCATTCACCCCAGGAGATATAGCGGGAGAAATTGGCCTGGTTTGTGCCTCCCGTTAGCGCCTGTGGGGGGCAGTAATGGGGCGGTAAAGGGTTACCGACCGAGCGCGGTGAATCCACCGACGCCCGCAAACTGCCTGAAAACGATGACCCAAAATAATTTGGGGCGAGGGAAAGTGCTGAGCCGAGAGCTAGATACGAGGATTCGGTGAATCTCAGGGCGATGTGTCTGTGAAACCTGATCAGAAGCCGACCAGGACCAGGCCTCGGCCCTGTCACCCGCTCAGCCCTTTGCTGCCCCTTGGAAGGTGCTGTAGAAATACACCTCTTTCTGTGATTACAATTCCTTCCTGTGTCCCTCTGAGCTCACAGCAGTTTCTGCCTTTCGGTAATGTTTAAACATTATTCATTACTCTTTGAAGATATTGTATTGAAGAACCATTGCCCTTTTAGCAGTAAGTCAGATATCAATTCTCTGCTTATACAGCATTGAAGGTACTTTGTGTGGATGTTTATTGCTGAGATTCATTGCAAGCATCTCACACTTTGTGTCTCCTGGGCTAGGGGTGAGGGTCTCTCTCCCTTCAGACAGTGTTCCCTGGGTTAGGGGTGAGGGAGTCTCTCCCTCCAGACAGTGTTCCCTGGGCCAGGGGTGAGGGGGTCTCTCCCTCCAGACAGTGTTCCCTGGGCCAGGGGTGAGGGGGTCTCTCCCTCCAGACAGTGTTCCCTGGGCTCGGGGTGAGAGAGTCTCTCCCTCCAGACAGTGTTCCCTGGGCTAGGGGTGAGGGAGTCTCTCCCTCCAGACAGTGTTCCCTGGGCCAGGGATGAGGGGGTCTCTCCCTCCAGACAGTGTTCCCTGGGCTAGGGGTGAGTGGGTCTCTCCCTCAGTCTGTGCCTGAGGTTGTGTGAGCTTTGTGATAAAGATGTGTTCTGAGTAATCTCACATCGCTTGTGGCAGGTCAAACAATGAGCTGATTTCGTGAATCTTCTCCAACCAGAACCTCTGGCACTGAGTTATAGATCAGGGTCAGAGACGGTCATTTGTGCTTCAAACACCCTCAGTGGGCTGTGAGAAATAAAAGGAGTTTTATGACTCACTCGCTGTAACTGGACAGCAGTAAACCGGGTAAGGACAGCAGGTTTCCTTCCCTGAAGCACATTACTGAACCAGTTGGGTTTTTACAACAATCTGACAGTTTCATGGTCACTTTTACAGAACTTAGATTTTTAATTTATTTTTAAACAGCGTCATTTACGTCCACCTGAGACGGCAGATGGTGCTTTGGTTTAAAGCAGCGTTCCCTCAGTACTGCCCCTCCGACAGTTCAGTGTCCCTCAGTACTGTCCCTCTGACAGTGCAGCACTCCCTCAGTACTGTCCCTCTGACAGTGCAACACTCCCTCAGTACTGATCCTCTGACTGTGCAGCACTCCCTCAGTACTGCCCCTCCAACAGTACAGCGTTCCCTCAGTACTGACCCTCCGACAGTGCAGCGTTCCCTCAGTACTGACCCTCCGACAGTTCAGTGTCCCTCAGTACTGTCCCTCTGACAGTGCAGCACTCCCTCAGTACTGATCCTCTGACTGTGCAGCACTCCCTCAGTACTGCCCCTCCAACAGTACAGCGCTCCGTCACTGACCCTCCGACAGTGCAGCGTTCCCTCTGTACTGTCCCTCCGACAGTACACCGCTCCCTCAGTACTACCCCTCCGACAGTGCAGCACTCCCTCAGTACTATCCCTTTGATAGTGCAGCACTCCCTCAGTTCTGCCCCTCCGACAGTGCAGCACTCCCTCAGTACTGCACCTCCGACAGTACACCGCTCCCTCAGTACTACCCTTCTGACAGTGCAGCACTCACTCAGTACTGCCCCTCCGACAGTGCAGCACTCCCTCAGCACTACCCCTCTGACCATGCAGCATTCCCTCAGTACTCACCCTCCGACAGTGCAGTGCTCATTCAGGACTAATTCTCCAACAGTACACCGCTCCCTCAGTACTGCTTCTCCGTCAATGCAACAGTCCCTCAGTACTGCCCCTCCGACAGTACAGTGCTCCCTCAATATTGCACTGGGTGTGTCAGTATGGATTATGTGCTGATGTCTCTGGAGTGGAGCTTTAACCCACGACCCTCTGACTCCGAGGGGAGAGTGCTGCCCACTGAGTCATGGCTGACACCCCTATCTCGGACCCCTGTAGCTGTCCCCCGCTCTCTCTGTGTGAGCGGCTGCTGTACAATTGTTCCCAGGGATGAAGCGTGCCATCCTGACTTGGACCCTGGTGCTCCCATCCGCCCCCTGGTGGACAATCGATGCCGGTTCGGGGTAGACAGACCTCTGCTGGGAACCCCTGAGAACCTGGACCTCGGGAACTCCCAACGCTCCCTGGTCCCGCCCCCTTCCTCCCTCATCCCGAGGGCCACATGTGGGGGAGTGGAGGCCCTGCTCCCAACAGGAACTGTGGGATCCCTGCCCTATCCTGGGTCTGATTTGTGGGGACACAGAATTTACAGCACAGAAAGAGGCCACTCGGCCCATCACTCTCAAGTTGATGCAGCCCTTCAGCTGGAGCTGTCTGCCCTTTCTCCACATCCTTTTATATTTATCCTGTTCAAACACAGCCAATGTTGTGCACAGGAAGATTCCACAGCAATGGGCCGGTGAACTGTTTGATTTGGGTATAGACTGAGGGAGGAGTGTTGTCCAGGACACTGGGAGAAATCCCTGCTCCGGGTCACACAGTCCCATTGGATGGTTAACCGTCACCTGGGCAGGTGGACAGAACGTCAACTGACCATCCAGTCCAGAGGACAGGACATCCCATAATGCTCAGGCCTGGACTGGGGTTTGACCCCACGACTTTCTGTCCTATTGGGAATAGTGTCAGTGACACAAGTAAATCCCCACAATCGCCTGTTAATTATTGTCTGATCCTCAATCGCTCACTTCCAACCCTCGATCTCATTAATAGGACAGTGTGAAGGGAATCAGTTCCCAACAATACACTTCCTTTCAACAAACAAAACCAGCAGCCCAGCAAGCTCAGAGCTCAACATTCCTCTCAATTCAAATCTGTTCCAGTAACAAACCCTTTCATAAAGTCGTATTACGGCCCTGATTAAACCTGTCAGCCTCTTAATTACACCTGGCCTTCCACACACCAGGCAATTAACCAGATGGGCTGTACAGTTCAAGTTATTAGAATGAAGATTATTTTAATACAAGGATCAGCCTGGGAGTGAACTCCCAGAGGCCACATTGACTGATGGTGTAGTTGAATGGGATCGCACTGTGTAATTGTGAAAGTGGCCTCTCCTTATAGTGAAGCCCAGCCCTTCAGTGCTGCAGGGAGAGGGTGTGAGAGATGGACAGGAAGCAGGGAGCCAATCACAGGGATATTCATTACTGTCCGCACCCTTCCCTTAATTACACTGTGTGAAGAGAGCTCATTCTGATTGAGCCACTATTTCCACTGAGTCTGATCAACCTGTTATCACCATTACACCTCTCAGTCTGTCCCTTGAGCTGCGTTATAGTTACCAGTTCCTCAGTTCCCTGCGTGCTCACGATCGTCCCAGTGGTCCGCTGCCGTGTCGTGAAGCACGTCTTCTGATGACTGACCAGGTCACCTTCCTTGACTACAGCCGTGTTCCCACTCGTTTTTACTGAGTCTTTGCCTCAGTTTCCCTGCACATTCACGATCGACCCAGTGGTCTGACGGGTTTGTGGAGCACAATTTCTGATGACTGACCGGGCCACCCTTCTCCTACTACTACCGGCTGCTGTTCGTGGTCTGTGAGCTCATGTTCCTGCATTTTCTCTTGTGTTGTTTCCATGGCTACCTGCCACTCATTGAATCCTTCCTTTGATCCATCGATGATCTACCTTATTTGAGCATGCATTTAGCACTTCGATAACTGGTCTATTGTCTATAGTCTAGCGCTATCATGAACCTCACTGTGACTCATTATAGTTCTTACATAGTCGGTATCGGTGTTTACATTTCTACAAAGGATTAGTCAGTATTGGTGTTTACATTTCGACAAAGGATTCTTACAGCTGTATCATTTCTATTGTGTTGGGGTTTCTCTTCTGATCACAGTTTGTGTGGTTTTACATTTACACAAAAGGTTTCTTACAGGGGTTTCTCATTGTTTAGCACAGATTAACATTAAACATTCTAAACAGGAGTATCCAGGAGTTCTTACAGATTACAGGAAATCAGTATTTACATCTTTTGTGTTTTACATTAAGCATTTTATACAGAATGTTTAAAAAGGTGAATCACGGAGTTCAATTGCCTGGGCCTTTCATTGGGCGCTTTATACAGATATTTTCTTTTGAAAGTTATTACTGATTTTCAAAAGTGAGGTTTTCAAGCCCGACATAATTTGTGCACAGAAAGCACCCAAAAACAACAATGTGATAATGATCAGATAATCTGATGTTTAATGATGTTGGTTGACGGGTACTTATTGGCCAGGACACAGGGGAGAACTCTCCTGCTCTTCTTTGAAATATTGCTGTAGGATCTTTTCCGTCCACCTGAGAGGGCAGATGGGCCCTCAGTTTAACATCTCATCCGAAAGATGTCATTTCTATGTGCAGCACTCCCTCAGTACTGCCACTCCGAAGTGCAGCACTCCCACAGTACTGCCACTCCGACAGTGCGGCACTCCCTCAGTACTGCCCCGCCGACAGTGCAGCCCTCCCTCAGTACTGCCCCTCCGACAGTGCAGCATTCCCTCAGTACTGCCGCTCCGACAATGCAGCACTCCCTCAGTACTGCCACTCTGACAGTGCAGCATTCCCTTAGTACTGCCAGTCCAACAATGCAGCAGTCCCTCAGTACTGCCCCTCCGACAGTGCAGTGCTCCCTCAGTACTGCCACTCCGACAGTGCAGCATTCCCTCAGTACTGCCATTCCGACAGTGCAGAACCCCCTCAGTACTGCCACTCCAACAATGCAGCAGTCCCTCAGTACTGCCGCTCCAACAATGCAGCGCTCCGTCAGTACTGACCTTCCGACAGTGCAATGCTCCCTCAGTACTGCCCCTCCAACAGTGCAGTGTTCCCTCAGTACTGCCCCTCCGACAATGCAGCACTTCCTCAGTGCTGCACTGGGAGTGTTAACCTGAATTATTGAATTAAGTCTCTGGTGTGGGACTTGAACCCATGACTTTCTGACTCAGAGGCGATAGTGCTGCCCACTGCACCAAGCTGACACCGATCCAGTACTTGATCAGGTGACTCTGTTCAATGGTATATTTCGGAAATAAACAATCTGCGTGACTTTCTGTAACTAAAGCAGTTTCAGTTTTTAATGGGAGATCTGCTCTCCTTCTCAATGCAGCAGCACATTGTAGGAAGGACCCATTAAGTGAGATTTTGTTGAGACATTGAGAGCCGGATCGATGGCCTCACACATGGTCAGTGTCAGAGAATGTGGGGAGGACAGTGAAAGATAATCTGCAGTTATCATCATTTTAGGCTAACTGGGTTTTGCAACATTGAATTCATGGGCAGATCGAACGATTAAACTTCAATTTGTGTTAATTAGGGTGACAGATTACATGTCGCGGGATGTGGTTTATCTCCGGTTCAACACGAGGGAAATGACCCTGGACTTGGAGGGAAGCAGAAATCGGTGAATATCAGTGAGTGATTGTGGCCCAATCTGGGTAATTATAGATTCTGGCAGTGATTTATATCGGGAGCGTAGGTCCTCGTTTATTGCAAAGCACAGACTCACTTTAGCTGGAAGTTCTTTATCTTTATTTTCAAAAGTAGGAAAATCATGCTAAATATTTATAAATCACTGGTTAGGCCCCAGCTGGAGCATTGTGTCCAATTCTGGGCACCACACTTTAGGAAGGATGTTAAGGCCTTGGAGAGGGTGCAGAGGGGATTTACTGGAATGGTCCCAGGGATGTGGGACTTCAGTTATGTGGAGAGACTGGAGAAGCTGGGATTGTTCATCTTAGAGCAGAGAGATTAAACAGTATTTTGATTGAGGTGTTCAAAATCAGAAAGGGTTTTGATCGAGTAGATAGAGAGAAGCTGTTCCCAGTGACAGGAGGTTCAGTAACCAGAGGACACAGACTGAAAATAATTGGCAAAAGTACGAGTGGGGGAGAAAATAAGAATTTATTTTTACGCAATGATTTGTTAAGATCTGGAATGCACTGCCTGAAAGGGAGGTGGAAGCGGATTCAATACTGTGCAGCGTCGAGAATCCGGAGTTCAGGAATCCGGAATGTTCCAGAATCTAGACCGATCGGTGGTAGGATTGTCCGGAATCTGTAAAATGTTCTGGAATACGGTTCCGACGAACCTGCCGACCTCGGGCCTCGCTTCGCCGCCTCTTATGTCACCCTGCTCGCCTCAGTGCCGCTGCCCTTACCGCGGGGCCTCCTCGCCGGCCCGACGACGACCTCCTTGTCGGGGCCCCGCCCGACAACATCCTCAGAGGGACTGGCCCGACGATGACCTCACCCGCGGGGCCGGCCCAACGCTGACCTCACCCGTGGGCCCGGCCCGACGATGATCTTACCCGCGGGGCCGGCCCAACGATGACCTCACCAGTGGGGCCGGCCCAACGATGACCTCACCTGCAGGGCCGGCCCGCAATGACATCACCAGTGGGGCCGGCCCGACGATGACCTCACCAGTGGGGCCAGCCCGACGATGACCTCACCAGTGGGGCCGGCCCGACGATGACCTCACCAGTGGGGCCGGCCCGACGATGACCTCACCAGTGGGGCCGGCCCGACGATGAGCTCACCAGTGGGGCCGGCCCAACGATGACCTCACCCGCGGAGCCGGACCACGGATGACCTCACCAGTGGGGCCGGACCACGGATGACCTCACCAGTGGGGCCGGCCCAACGATGACCTCACCAGTGGGGCCGGCCCGCGATGAGCTCACCAGTGGGGCCGGCCCAATGATGACCTCACCAGTGGGGCCGGCCCGACACGAACAGCTCCTCGGCAGCTAACCCCGCCCCCCACTTTCTGACATTCCGAGATCCGGAAATGCCCGAATCTGGGCTCGGATGTTTCCAGATTTGTGACGCCCGAAAGCAAACCGCAAGTCCGGAATAGCCCGGAATCAGGAACGGCCTTGGTCCCGAGGGTTCTGGATTTTAGGCGCTGCACGTGTAGTAACTTTCAGAAGGGAATTGGTTCAATACGTGAAAATGAATAATTTGCAGGGCGATAGGGAAGGAGCGGGGAGTGGGACTAATTGGATCACTCAAAGAGCCGGCACAGGCCCGATGGGCCGAATGGCCTCCATCTGAGCTGTGAGATTCTGAGATTCACTGCCTGCTGCCCTCCAGTCGTTGGGATAAAGCAGTTATTCTCACTCACTCTCCCACTCATCATTCTCTGGGTCATTCCCAGTTCAGGGGGATGGGTTTGGGTGAGAGGAATATAAATGCTTGAAACAGACTGTGTTTTGCTGGCAGTGATCGAGCACCTGTCGGAACCGTCAGTGTGGGGAGATCGTTATTGCTGCCGCTGGGTTTCTGTTATTGATCACTGCAGAAAAACACCAACAAAATAGCAGCTTTGGGAATCAATCTGCAGGAACACTGGCCGTGGCTGGACAGGGAGTGTGTCGGTGCTGGGTTCAGTTTGTGTCAGAAGTTCGCCCACTTTCTAGGATATCCGCACTCCCACACTCCCCCAATGTTTCACACTCCCCCAATGTTTCACACTCCCCCAATGTTTCACACTCCCCCAATGTTTCACACTCCCCCAATGTTTCACTCTCACCCAATGTTTCACACTCCCCCAATGTTTCACACTCCCCCAATGTTTCCCACTCCCTCAATGTTTCCCACTCCCCCAATGTTTCCCACTCCCCCAATGTTTCCCACTCCCCCAATGTTTCCCACTCCCCCAATGTTTCCCACTCCCCCAATGTTTCACACTCCCCCAATGTTTCCCACTCCCCCAATGTTTCACACTCCCCCAATGTTTCACACTCCCCCAATGTTTCCCACTCACCCAATGTTTCCCACTCCCCCAATGTTTCCCACTCCCCCAATGTTTCCCACTCCCCCAATGTTTCACACTCCCCCAATGTTTCACACTCCCCCAATGTTTCACCCCCCCAATGTTTCACACTCCCCCAATGTTTCACCCCCCCAATGTTTCACACTCCCCCAATGTTTCCCACTCACCCAATGTTTCCCACTCCCCCAATGTTTCACACTCCCCCAATGTTTCACACTCCCCTAATGTTTCACTCCGAGGGAGTGCCAAACAAGAGAAGAGTTTCACCGTCACACACTCACTGAAACTGAAATATGGCACCTCCGAAAGTGCAGCAATCCCTTCAGTACTGCCCCTCTGACAATGCAGCGCGCTCTCAGTAGTGCATCTCTGACATTGCAGCCTCCCTCAATACTGCCCTCCGACAGTGCGGCGCTCCCTGATTACTGCCCTTCAACAGTACAGAGCTCCCTCAATACTGCCCTCCGACAGGACAGCGCTCCCTCAGTACTGTCCCTCCGAAAGTGAAGAACTTCCTCAGTACTGCCCCTTCGACAAGGCAGGGTTCCCTCGGTACTGCCCCTCCGACAAGGCAGTGTTCCCTCTGTACTGCACTGGGAGTGTCAGACTGGATTTCTCACTCATGTTTCCGGTGTGGGACTTGAACCCTCGACCTGGGGACCCAGAGGCGAGGGTGTTTATGATAATTACAGTGGGGAAGACCTGTTGTCACCATCCTAAGGTTTGGGAGACCGACCACAGATACTTGGTCACAAAACACTGTAATTGCTCCAATCCCACATTTCAGTTCAGTGAAATTCGAGTCTGATTGTGGCAGAATCCCAGTCCATTCATAATATGGAGCCTGATCAATCAGCCCAGCGCTCCTGGATAAGATCGAACACTCAGTCACTGGGAAACAGGCCTGGAATTAATCTTTAATTGGCGATGCTGACAGAATGTGGTCTGATAATAAAAGCCTGGGGCCATTCACTGGCCACAGAGAAGAAGTTGAGAGTGTTTGAGGAATCGGAGGCTGTTGGTGAACTTACAGATACTTCGTCACAAGACCCTGAGTGATGGCACTCAATGATCGGGGTCAGAGGGCATCCAGCAGACACCCTGCCTCATTGAAACCCCTGCCGAGTCTTGAATCACGTTTAATCCCATTTTACAGGAGCATCGGCTGATTAAAATAACCCGAGGGTTTTGCTCTCTGAGTGAGACCTGACGATCAGTGACCCAGCTATCTGTGGGCCCAGTATTAGTGAGGACTGACTATCAGTGAGATCCTTCTATCTGTGGGCCCAGTATTAGTGAGGCCTGACTATCAGTGAGACCCAGCTATCTGTGGGCCCAGTATTAGTGAGGACTGACTATCAGTGAGACCCTTCTATCTGTGGGCCCAGTATTAGTGAGGACTGACTATCAGTGAGACCCAGCTATCTGTGGGCCCAGTAATTGTGAGGACTGACTATCAGTGAGACCCAGCTATCTGTGGGCCCAGTAATTGTGAGGACTGACTATCAGTGAGACCCAGCTATCTGTGGGCCCAATATTAGTGATGAATGACTATCAGTGAGACCCAGCTATCTGTGGGCCCAGTATTAGTGATGAATGACTATCAGTGAGACCCAGCTATCTGTGGGCCCAGTAATTGTGAGGACTGACTATCAGTGAGACCCAGCTATCTGTGGGCCCAATATTAGTGATGAATGACTATCAGTGAGACCCAGCTATCTGTGGGGCCCGGTATTAGTAGCCCATTAAGGCACAGCAAGTTCCCACAAACTGCAATGTGATGTTCCATTCTCAATATAGAACATGATCAATCAGCCCAGCGCTCCAGTATCAGACTAATGGGGCAACAACTGAGGGATTTGCTCGGCCACTTCAGAGGACAGTGACGAGTCAACCACATTGGTGTGGGACTGGAGTCACATATGCCCAGACCGGGTAAGGAGGGCAGGTTTCCTGACCAGATTATCTGTTTTAGTGATGTTGGTTGAGGAATAAATATTGGCCAGGACACCGGTTAGAACTCTCTTGCTCTTCTTCGAATTATGCTATTGCATCTTCTACGTTCTCCGGAGAGGGCAGACGCGGTCGCTGCTAACGTATCATCCGAAAGTGTAGCCCTCCATCATTACTGCACCACCAAATGTGCAGCTTGCCCTCAATGGCCCATCAATCTTCCCTCAATGACCCATCAATCTTCTCCCAATGATCCATCAATCTTCTCCCAATGACCATCAATCTTCTCTCAATGACCATCAATCTTCTCTCAATTACCATCAATCTTCTGCCAATGACCATCAATCTTCTCTCAATGACCCATCAATCTTCTCTCAATGACCCATCAATCTTCTCCCAATGACCCATCAATCTTCTCTCAATGACCCATCAATCTTCTCTCAATGACCCATCAATCTTCTCTCAATGACCCATCAATCTTCTCTCAATGACCCATCAATCTTCTCTCAATGACCCATCAATGTTCTCTCAATGACCCATCAATGTTCTCTCAATGACCCATCAATCTTCTCTCAATGACCATCAATCTTCCCTCAATGGCCATCAATCTTCTCCCAGTGACCTATCAATCTTCTCTCAGTGACTCATCAAACTGTTCAGCGAGCTGGAAATCAGCCTGGGAAGGAGCTTGGTTTCCACCTGTTGATTCAGGAGTGGGACGGCCCATGAGTAGATCACCTTCATTAATAATTTAAAGCTTCTACCAAGAATAATGACCATGATGATATAATTACATGAATTCGATGAGGGGATAATGTAGTTTATGGATTTCAGTGCGATCTATAAAAAGCTCAGGGTAACAGATTCTGCCCCTGAAGACATTATTGTATAAATTAGTCAACTTAACCCTCAGTGAATTCAGATCGTTACTTGAATTTAATGAAGCTGTTCAGTTTCAGCGCTGGGATTTTCTCTAACAAGGTTTAAATGTTATTTTTTTTAATTTGTGAAAATCTTTGATTCTCATTCAACATAAATATTCTTGGATTTTGCTCATAACAGTCGCTGTTCTCTGTAATCCCAAATTCCCGTGTTTCCCAATCGCAGATGAACGGGAATTTGGGATTACAGAGAACAGGTTTACTGATCAATGGCCCATCAGACAGAGACAAAGAGCTCATGGGAGTTGGTTCCATTTCTTTCATTCATTCGGGGGATGTGGTCATCGGTGGCATGGCCGGCATTTATTGCCCATCCCCAGTTGCCCTGAGAAGGTGGGGGTGGGCCGGCTTCTTGATCCGCTGGGAGCGGGTTTGATACAAACTGAGTGTCTCGCTCGGCCACTTCAGAGGGTCATTAATAGTCAACCACGTTAGTGTGGGACTAGAGTCACATATAGGTCAGAGGACGTGAAAAATAAAATAAGAGGGCCAAAGAGAGGGTCTGAGAATAGAATGGTAGCCAACATAAACAGTTATACAAAAGTCTCTATAGGCATATAAATAGTAAATGGGTAGTAAGAGGAGGGGTGGGGCCAATTCGGGACCAAAAAGGTGACCTATGCATGGAGGCAGAGAGTATGTATGGCTGAGGTACTAATTGAGTACTTTGCATCTGTCTTCTCCAAGGAAGAGGATGCTGCCATAGACGGAGTGAAGGAGGAGGTAGAGGAGATACTGGATGGGCTAGAAATTGATAAAGAAGAGGTACTTGAACAGCTGATTGTACTTAAAGTAGATAAATCACCAGGATAAGATGGGATGCATCCTAGGATGCTGAGGGAATTTAAGGCCGAGATCGTGGAGGTACTGACCATAGTATTCCAATCCTCTATAGATGCCGGGGTAGTGCCAGAGGACTGGAGAATTGTAAATGTTACATCATTGTTCAAAAAACTAGTGTAAAGATAAACCCAGCAACTATAGACTGGTCAGTTTAACCTCGGTAGTGGGGAAGCTTATAGAAACAGTGATCAGGGACAAAATTAATAGTCACTTGGACAAGTGTGGATTAGTAAAGGAAAGGCAGCACAGATTTGTTAAATGCAAATCGTGTTTAACCAACTTGTGGAGTTTTTTGATGAGGTAACAGAGAGGGTTGATAAGGGCAATGCGGTTGAGGTGGTGTACATGGACTTCCAAAAGGTGTTTGATAAATTGCCACATCATAGGTCTACCAGTGAAGTTAAAGCCCATGGAATAAAAGGGACAGTTGCAGCATGGATACGGAATGGGCTCAGTGACAGGAAACAGAGAGTCGCGGTGAAAGGTTGTTTTTCGGACTGGAGGAAGGTACACAGTGGTGTTCCCCAGGGGTCGGTACTCGGACCACTGCTTTTCTTGATATATATTAATGACTTGGACGTTGGTGTACAGGGCACAATTTCAAAACTTGCAGATGACACAAAACTTGGAAGTATAGTGAACAGTGACGGGGAGAGTGATAGATTTGAGGAAGACATAGCCAGACTGGTAAAATGGGTGGACACGTAGCAGGTGAAATTTAACGCAGAAACTCATGAAGTTTAGGTACAATCCAAAAGGGGGTGCAGGAACAGAGAGACCTGGGTATATGTGTGCATAAATCATTGAAGATGGCTGGGCAGTTTGAGAAAGCAGTTAAAAAGGCTTGTGGGATCCTGGGCTGCATAAATAGAGGTATCGTGTACAAAAGTGTGGAAATTACGATGACCCTGTATAAAACACTGGTTCGGCCCCAACTGGAGACTGTGTCCAATTCTGGGCACCACACTTTAGGAAGGATGTGAAGGCCTTCGAGAGGGTGTAGAGAAGATTCCTGAGAATGATTCCAGGAATGAGGGACTTCAGTTACGTGGGTCGATGGAGAAGCTGGGGTTGTTCTCCTATGAGCAGAGAAGATTGAGAGGAGATTTGATGGAGGTGTACAAAACCATGAGGGGTCTGGACAGAGTACATAGAGAGAAACTGTTCCCATTGACAGAAGGGTCGAGAACTAGAGGACACATGTTTAAGGTGATTGGCAAAAGAATCAAAGGCCATCAATGTTTTTTTTTATTACACAGCGAGTGGTTGGATTCTGGAATGCATTGTCTGAAAGGGTGGTGGAGACAGACTCAATCTTATCTTTCAAAAGGGAGTTGGGAGTGTATCTGAAGGGAACAATAATTGCAGGGCTACGGGGAAAGGGCGGGGGAGGGGAACTAGCTGAGAGCCAGAATGCACTGAATGGGCCGAATGGCCTTCTGTGCTGTAACCATTCTATGATTCTCTGATTCTGTGATAGGCCCAGACCGGGTAAGGACGGCAAGTTTCCTTCCCTAAAGGACATTAATGAACCAGTTGGGTTTTTCCACAATCCCACAGCTTCATGGTCAACTTTTCTGATCCCAGATTTTTATTGAGTCCATATTCCAGGCTGACACTCCCAGTGCAATACTGAGTCAGAGACAGGCCATTCAGTGGAGAAGTTAGGAAACACTGCTTCATGCAAAGGGTGGTAGAAGTTGTGGAACTCTCCCACAAAAAGCGGTAGTTGCTCGCTCAATTAATAATGTTCAATCTGAGTCAATAGATTTTTGCTATACCAGAGTATTAAGGGATATGGAGCCAAGGCAGGTAAATTGGGTTAGGATACAGATCAGCCATGATCTCATTGAAAACCAGAGCAGGTTGGAGGGGCTGAATGACTTCCTACTGTTCCTGTGTTCCTATGACAGAACACTGCACTGTCAGAGATACCGTCTTTCAGTTGAGATGTGAAACCGAGATCCCGTCTGACCTCCCAGGTAAATGTAAAAGATCCCATGGGACTATTTGGGAGAAGAGAATGGAGGTTCTCCCTGGTGTCCTGGGCCAATATTTATCTCCAAACCAATATCAGTAAAACAGATTATCTGGTCACTATCACATTGCTGTTTGTGGGAGCTTGCTGTGCACAATTGCAACTGCATTTCCTACATTACAACAGTGGCTGCAGTCCAGAAATACGTCATTGGCTGTGAAGCACTTTGGGACGTCCTGAGGTGGTGAAAGGCGCTATAGAAATGCAAGGTATTTTTTTCTCAGCTGAACATGTTGGTCATTTCTCCCAAACTCTCCCTGTTGTGATTTCAGGCTCTGAGTCCTGAGCAGGGCCAGAAATTGGCGATTGGAAGCTCTAGTGAAAGGTTTGAGAGAAATCCTCAGAGAGTGCAGCGCTGATCTGAAGGTCAAACATTCCCGGCATTGCACACACTTTATTCATTATTTATATCTGGGCCTGACGTCGCCTGTTTAAATGTTAATAAAGTGAAATTGTTTCCACTTGACTTTCCAATCATTTCACTTTGCTCATCCTTGGACTGATTGTTTAGTAATTTGCAGAGTGGGACATTTCCTACTGCCCCAGTACTCGGGACGGACCCAACATTTCCAAATGTCTCTCTCGTTGCTCCACAGATTCTCACTCCGCTAATTTCCCTCCTGTTCCCACGGCACTTTGCTTGTTTCATCCTGGAGCTTTGATTTGGTTGGATCTGATCGCAGTGTTGCTCACACTGAACATCCTGGGTCTTGTGTGTGTTCCAAGGTCTGGGCTGTTGTGACTTTCACACTCGCTGTTTTTAGCATTCTAAAGGGACTGGATAATGTCGACCGTGATCAGCTGTGTCACCTTGTCCAGAACAGTAGACCCAGAGGAAACAGACTGCGCTTGAAGGGCAAATTCAAAACTAATCTGGGGAAATAATATTTCAGTGAGTGTGGTCAGTCTATGGAACAGGCTCCCTAGCGAGACAGTGGGAGCAGTTAGTATTTTTTTTTGAAATTCGTAGCCAATCGTTCCAATTCTTTGTCAAATCACAAACGCCAGAGGTCACCTTGCACACGCCAAGGATCACTCTGCGCCAATGCTCTTAGCCAAAAGGCCTAGAGCCACTGCACCGTTCCTGGAAGTACTGCAATACCAGGTTCGTGCCATGGAGGTGGATGGGTCAGGTCCCCCACACACCTCCGTGGAGGTGGATGGGTCAAGCCACCCCACCCACCTCCTGTTTCCAAAAAAGCAAGCATATACCTTCCTGATCCAGGGAGAACCACCCGGAGGTCATGGTGGCTACTCCCCTGTCAGGTCAGTTACGCATGATCTTAGCCAAAAGGCCGAGAAGCGATGGGAGCAGTTAGTATTGATTCATTCAAAGGCAAATGAGATAGACTTCCCCCAGAAAATCACATTGTGTGCTCCAGTATCTGAGTAATTTGGGACGTGCTTTGTGGTGGGTGTAGCGAGCTCGGGGGGGAACAGGTGACTTTGGGCCTATGGTTCCCAAAGCTCTCCACCCCGGGGTTTTCCTTCACCTCATGTCTGGGTCAGTTGTAGACTCATTGATCGAGGTCCATCGCTGTGATTGGTCAATAACTCCATTATCATTGGATCATGTGACTACCAGGATGGTAGACGGTGAACTCGATGGACCCTGGGTCTGTTTAACAAATCCTATGTTCCTGAATCTGGGCCTGAAATTGGTCCCCCCACAATGTAAATTTTTAGCGAGAGACCCATTTCTCCCGGAGGTTCTGTTGTGAACGGCTCAGTTAGACTTGACCTGTGATCAGCGGCACCTGCCTGGCCTCCTGCTCATCCCACTACTTTCATCACCCGCCATTGGCGGCCATGCTTTCAGCTGCCTGGGCCCTAAGCTCTGGAGTTCCCCCCCGAAACCGCTCTTCCTCTCCGCCTCTCTCTCCATCTTTAAGATGCTCCGTGAAACCTAATTCCTGGGCCAAGCCTTTGGTCACCTGTCCTAATACCGCCTTATGTGGCTCGATGTCAGATTGTGTCAGATTTACGCTCCTGTGAAGCACCTTGGGACATTTTACTCTGTTAAAGGTGCTATATAATTGCAAGTTGTTGTTGTGGTTGTTGTTGATCACAGTTTTATTGTTGAAAGCCCAGCTCTGGTTCACTAAAGAGTGGCCAGCGTCTGCGGGGAATCAGTGAGGAAGGACCTTGTGATGGGGGGAGAGGGGCAGACACGCAGATGGTGATAGCGGGGAGAGGGGCAGGGAGCAGGGTGATGGAGGGAGAGGGGTGGGGAGCTGGGTGATGGGGGAGAGGGGCAGGGAGCTGGGTGATGGGGGGAGAGGGGTGGGGAGCTGGGTGATGGGGGAGAGGGGCGGGGAGCTGGGTGATGGGGGGAGAGGGGTGGGGAGCTGGGTGATGGGGGGAGAGGGGTGGGGAGCTGGGTGATGTGGGAGAGGTGCGGGGAGCTAGGTGATGGGGGGAGAGGGGTGGGGAGCTGGGTGATGGGGGGAGAGGGGTGGGGAGCTGGGTGATGGGAGGAACGGGACAGGGAGCTGGATGATGGGGGGAGAGGAGCGGATAGCTGGGTGATGGGGGGTGAGGGGTGGGGAGCTGGGTGATGGAGGAGAGGGGCGGGGAGCTGGGTGATGGGGGGTGAGGAGCTGGGTGATGGGGGTGAGGGGTGGGGAGCTGGGTGATGGGGGGGAAAAGGGTGGGGAGCAGGGTGATGGGGTTGAGGGGTGGGGAGCTGGGTGATGGGGGAAGAAGGGCAGGGAGCTGGGTGATGGGGGGAGAGGGGTGGGGTGCTGGGTGATGGGGGGGAAAAGGGTGGGGAGCAGGGTGATGGGGTTGAGGGGCAGGGAGCTGGGTGATGGGGGGAGAGGGGTGGGGAGCTGGGTGATGGGGGGGAAAAGGGTGGGGAGCAGGGTGATGGGGTTGAGGGGTGGGGAGCTGGGTGATGGGGGAAGAAGGGCAGGGAGCTGGGTGATGGGGGGAGAGGGGTGGGGTGCTGGGTGATCTCAGGGTGCCCTGGTGTTGGGCGCGAGACAGACACGGAGATCAGTGACACCCCCAGACAGTCTGGGACTGTGCTGTCACTGCAGCTAATGGAGGTTCCAATTAGAGCTGAGATCTGTGCAGAGTAATAACCGTTCAGTGAGGTCAAAGACAAGACAGACAGAAACATTACACAGAGTGTCAAACACTGATAACATCTCACAAATCAACTCGCGCTCTGAATGGTAAAATAAATCCTGTTTTATTCCCACTGAATCTACAGAAACGAAAGAACATTAATTTCTTTTGCGCCTTCCAAGACCTCAGGATGTCCCAAAATGCTTCACAGCCAAGAAGACCCTGTCAGTGATGCCCACATCCCGAGAATGAATCAATAACCATCATCATTATAGGCCGTCCCTCGAAATCAAGGAAGATTTGCTTCCGCTCTAAAAGTGAGATCTTCGGTGACTGTACAGTCACTGTCTCTGTCACAGGTGGGACAGACAGTGGTTGGAGGAAAGGGTGGCTGGGGAGTCTGGTTTGCAGCACGTTCCTTCCGCTGCCTGCGTTTGATTTCTGCATGCTGTCAGCGACGAGACTCGAGGTGCTCAGCGCCCTCCCGGATGCTCTTCCTCCACTTAGGGCCGTCTTTGGACAGGGACTCCCAGGTGTCAGTGGGGATGTTGCATTTTATCGAGGTGGCTTTGAGGGTGTCATTGAAATGTTTCCTCTGCCCACTTGGGGCTCACTTACCGTGTAGGAGTTCTGAGTAGAGCGCTTGCTTTGGGAGGCTTGTTTCAGGCATGCAAGCAATGTGGCCCACCCAACGGAGCTGGTCGAGTGTGGTCAGTGCTTCGATGCTGGGGATGTTGGCCTGGTCGAGGACACTAATCTTGGTGCATCTGTCCTCCCAGTGCGTAATGGATGGAATCCGCACTGTGAATCACTGAAACAAAAAGAATCAATAACACAGCCCGGGTCGGGTACTTTATATCGTTATGGTCACTGCTTCCTGAAACTATTGGAAACCATGGCGATAAACTGTGAAGAGCTGTGGGATTCAGTTCTGTGGAGAGATTGTTCTCCTTAGAGCAAAGAAGGCGAAGGGGAGGTTTTTTTCACACAGAGAGTTGTTGTGATCTTTTCCGGCAGTGGAAGCAGATTCAACAGTAACTTTCAAAAGTGATCTGGATAAATACCTGAAAAGGAAAAGTTTGCAGGTCTGTGGGGAAAGAGTAGGGAGTGTGACTAATTGGATCGCTCTTTCAAAGAGCCGGCACAGGCACGATGGGCCGAATGGCCTCCTTCTGTGCTGTCTGATTCTATGACTCCATGAGATATAGGGAGGGCCCAGTGATCAGGATGGAGGCAGTAAATGGTTTGATATTGTTTCCATATCCAGCTGCAATCAGGGCAGGTCGGAAACTGTCCCAAGAGTTCGTAGTTCAAATGGCACGGGCAGGATGACAGGCTTCACATTTCCAAAATGCAAATCCCGTCACATTGGGTTGCCGAGCCTCCCAGGAATTAGTGGGCCGCGTACTATCGAAGAGTGAAAAGAGCAGGAAGAATATTTCCCTTCCTTCATTACCTGCCCAGCAGACAGAAACATCAATATCAGGTCATCAGTGTTCCAACCTCACTCTGACAGCAGCTCCCTGATGACTCACACCCCGTTACTGATGGGCTTGCACTTTACTCCCAACAACACACAGATGTCAAGAAGATTTTCTTCCACTCCTCTCACCCGCCTGCCTCGATCAGCAAGCAATTCACAAACTCAGCTCAGCGACTCATCCCTAATCACCCGGCTTGATGAAAACTCCAAACCCGACCCTTCATAAACACATCATTCATTGTGTGAATCATTCACTCACACATACTCATCCCTGAGAGTGGGCACCATAAACCACATCGCACTCTATATTATAGGCTGTGTCTAGTTTCAGTGCATTGTGTGTCAGCTGTGGCTCAGTGGGCAGCACTCTCCCCTCTGAGTCAGAAGGTTGAGAGTTCAAGAGCCACTCCAGAGACTTGACACAACATCCAGGCTGACACTCTCAACGCAATAGTGAGGGAGTGCTGCACTGTTGGAGGGGCAGTGCTGAGAGAGTGCTACACATCGGAGGGGCAGTACTAAGGGAGTGCTGCACTGTCGGAGGGACAGTACTGAGGGAGTGCTGCACTGTCGGAGGGGCAGTACTGAGAGAGTGCTACACTGTCGGAATGGCAGTACTGAGGGAGCGCTACAGCATTGCACCAGTAAGAACTGGAGTATGGTGATGTTATACATCAAAGGATGGGTTCCTTGAGCAGTACGTAACGGAACCAACCAGGGGGCAGGCTATCTTAGATCTGGTCCTGTGTAATGAGACAATTCCTGAGTAATGGATCCCCTCGGAATGAGTGATCATAACATGATTGAATTTCAAATTCAGATGGAGGGTGAGAAAGTTGGATCTCTTACCAGCGTATTAAGCTTAAATAAAGGAGACTATGAAGGTATGAGGGCAGAGTTGGGTGAAGTGGACTGGGAAAATAGACTAAAGTGCAGCACGGTTGATGAACAGTGGTATACATTTAAGGAGATATTTCACAACTCTCAAGAAAAATATATTCCAGTGAGGAGGAAAGAGTGTGAGAAAAGAAAGCTATCCGTGGCTAACTAAAGAAATAAAGGATGGTATCCAATTAAAAACAAGGGCATACAAAGTGGCCAAAACTAGTGGGAGGACAGAAGACTGGAAGCTTTTAAAAGCCAGCAAAGAACGACTAAAAAAATGATTAAGAAAGGGAAGATAGACTATGAAAGTAAACTAGCCCAAATTATACAAACAGATAGTAAGAGTTTCTATAGGTATATAAAAAGAAAAAGAGTGGTAAAGTAAATGTTGGTCCCTTAGAGGACGAGACCGGGGAATTAGTAATGGGGAACATGGAGATGGCAGAAATTCTGAACAATATTTTGTATCAGTCTTTACGGTAGAGGACACTAACAATATTCCGACAGTGGATAGTCTTGGGGCTATGCGGCGGAGGAACTTATCACAATCACTAAGGAGGTGCTGCTCAGTAAGATAATGGGACGAAAGGCAGATAAATCCCCTGGACCTGATGGCTTGCATCCTAGGGTCTTAAGAGAAGTATCGGCAGGGATTGTGGATGCATTGGTTGTAATTTACCAAAATTCCCTGGATTCTAGGGCAGTCCCAGCAGATTGGAAAATTGCAAATGTATTGCCCCTATTTAAAAAAGGAGGCAGACAAAAAGCCGGGAACTATAAACCAGTTAGCCTAACATCTGTGGTTGGGAAAATATTGGAGTCCATTATTAAGGAAGCAGTAACAGGACATTTGGAAAAGGAAAATTCGGTCAGCCAGAGTCAGCATGGATTTAAGAAGGGGAAGTCATATTTGACAAACTTGCTGGAATTCTTTGAGGATGTAATGAACAGGGTGGATAAAGGGGAACCAATGGATGTGGTTTATTTGGACTTCCAGAAGGCAATTGACAAGGTGCCACATAAAAGGTTACTGCACAAGATAAAAGTTCTCAGGGTTGGGGATAATAAATTAGCATGGATAGAGGTTTGGTTAACTAACAGAGAACAGAGAGTCGGGATAAATGGTTCATTCATTACGGTCATGTTGAACCTGGGGATTATGGGATGTCCATGCACTGGGTGTGAATAGTCTGGGCCCAGTCAAGTTTGATACAGAAGCTGATTCTCCAGTAATTTCTTGTTGCGGTCACACTGTTTAGCTCAGATTGTGATGCCAGTGACATCCTTATAATCTCCCTGATTGGAGCCTGTCCCACTAATTATCCCTCAAGTGCCCAGAGGAACAGAAGGAGCTCACAATCTGCCAACACTCTTATTCCCCGCTCGATGTATAATTAGACCCGTGGCCTCTGTTGAACCAGCAGAGATTTTCTCCAGTGAGATGTCTGATTTCCAGCCATTGCCCTGAAGTGAAGACTTGATTTGATTTGAGATTGTTCTGCATTTCATCGGTTTCTGAGCTTCACAGAGAATGGGTTATGGGGAGTTTGTCTGCTGTGCACAGTGTGTGTTGACTCAGCTCCAATCTAGTGAGGTCAGTGTTGCTTTAATGAGTCTGGTAATTAAATATTCTCCTCCCAGTTACAAGGAATTAATTCCACTCAAATTAGAATAAAACATTTGCAATTTTACAGCGCCTTTCACTCCCTCAGGACATCCCAAAGTACATTACAGAAAATGAAGTACAATTGAAGTGTTGTCTTTAGTACAATGTGGACACATGGCAGCCAATTTGAGCACAAGATCAGACAAACAGCAATATGATAATTGCCAGAAAACATGGCTTATCACTGCTGCTTGAGGGATAAATATTTACCAGGAGAGCAATCCCGCTCTTCCTTGAAACAGTGCCATGGGATTTTTTTATGTTCAACTGAGAAGAAACCTCGGTTCAATCAGAGAAACATTGAATCATAGAAATTTACAACAAAGAAGGAGGCCATTTCAGGCCATCGTGTCCGCGCCGGCCGACAAAGAGCTATCCAGCTTAATCTCACTTCCAGCTCTTGATCCGTAACCCTGTGGATTATTTCAGTTCAAGTGCACATCCAAGCATTTCTTAAATGTGGTGAGGGTTTCTGCCTCTACCACCCTTTCAGTCAGTGAGTTCCAAACCCCCACCACCCTCTGGGTGAAGGCATTTCCCCTCAGATCTCCTCTAAACCTCCTACCAATTACTTTAAATCTATGCTGCCTGGTTGTTGACCCTTCTGCTAAGGGAAATAGATCCTTCCTATCCACTCTACCTAGGCTCCTCATAATTGTATACACCTCAATAAGGTCTCCCCTCAGCCTCATCTGTTCCAAACAAAGCAAACCCAGCCTATCCAATATTTCCTTATAACTAAAATTCTCCAGTACATCCTTGTAAATATCCCTTGTACCTTTCCTGTAATGTGGTGACCACAACTGCACACAATACTCTAGTTGTGGCCTAACTACTCCCAACTGTCTAAATCATTGATATATACCACAAAAGGCAAGGGACCTAGTACTGATCCCACTGGAAAGATTCTTCCAGTTAGAAAAACTCCCACCAACCATTACCCTTTGCTTCCTGCCTCTGAGCCAATTTTGGATGCAACTTGCCACTTTACTCTGGCTCCTATGGGCTTTTACTTTCATGACCAGTCTGCCATGTGGGACCATATCAAAAACTTTGCTAAAATCCATATACATGCATCAAATCCAGTATCATCAGCAACGCTACTTGTTACCTCCTCAAAAAATTAAATTAAGTTCATCAGACACCACCTTCACTTAACAAATCCGTGCTGACTGTCTTTGATTAATCTGTGTCTTTCTAAATGAAGATTTATCCTGTTCCTCAGAATTTTTTCCAATAATTTTCCCACCACCAAGGTTAGGCTGACTGGTCTGTACTTACTCGGTCTATCCCATTCTCCCCTTTTAAACAAAGGTACAACATTAGTAGTCCTTCGGCACCACATCTGTAGCCAGAGTGGATTTGAAAATGATGGTCAGAGCCTCTGCTATTTCACCTTTTGCTTCTCTTAACAGCCTGGGTACATTTCATCTGGGCCTGGGGAGTTAGCCACTTTCAAAGCTGCTATGTCCCTTAATACTTCCTCCCTCACTATGTTTATTTTGTCTAATATTTCACACTCCTCCTCCCTTATTGCAACGTATGCATTGCCCTTCTCTTTCGTGAAAACAGACACAAAGTATTCATATGAACCATACCGCCTCCAGGCCTGACTCTTTCTCCAGTTATCCTCTTGCTCTTAATGTATTTTTAAAACATCTTTGGGTTTTCCTTGATTTAACTTGCCAAAGTATTTCCATGCTTTATCTTTGCTTTCCTAAGTTCCTTTTTAATTGCACCCCTGCACTTTCTATACTCCTCTAGAATTTCTGCAGTATTGAGCCCTCGGTAAATGTCATAAGTCTCCCTTTTTATTTTTATCCTATCCTGTATATTACTTGACATGCAGGCCGCTCTAGATTTGTTAGTCCCATCATTTTTCTTTAAGGGAACATACTTGCTCTGAACCTTCAGGATCTTCTCCTTGAAAGCCTCCCACTGCCCTGAAAGTGATTTATCTCCAAGTAGCCATTTATAGTCCACTTTGGCTAAATTCCATCTCCGCTTAGCAAAATTGGCTTTTCCCCAATTGACAACTTTTATTCATGGTCTATCTTTTTCCATTTCCATAACCACCTTAAATCTAACTGAGTTATGATCACTAGCACCAAAATGCTCTCCCACTGATAACCCTTCCACCTGTCCAGCTTCATTCCCGAAAACTAAGTCCAGAACCGCCCCCTCCCTTGTTGCTCTTGTTAAATACTGGCTAAAAAAGTTCTCCTGAATGCATTTTAGGAATTCTGCACCCTCTATACCATTTAGACTAATTTTATCCCAGTAAATATTAGGGTAGTTGAAATCCCCTACTATTACTGCCCTATAGTTTTTGCATTTCTCAGAAATTTGCCGAGATATTGTGTACAGTTTTGGTCTCCTAATCTGAGGAAAGACATTCTTGTTATTGAGCGAGTGCAGCGAAGGTTCACCAGACTGATTCCTGGGATGGTAGGATTGACATATGAAGATAGATTGGATCGACTAAGCTTATATTCATTGGAATTTAGAAGAATGAGAGGGGATCTCACAGAAACTTATGAAATTCTGATGGGATTGAACAGGTTAGATGCAGGAAGAATGTCCCCGATGTTGAGGAAGCCCAGAACCAGGGGTCACAGTCTAGGAGTAAGCCAGTTAAGACCGAGATGAGGAGAAACTTCTTCATTCAGAGAATTGTGAACCTGTGGAAGTCTCTACCGCAGAAAGTTGTTGAGGCCAGTTCGTTAGATATATTCAAAAGGGAATTAGATGTGACCTTTATGGCTAAATGGATCAAAAGGTATGGAGAGAAAGCAGGAATGGGGTACTGAAGTTGCATGATCAGCCATGGTCATATTGAATGGTGGTGCAGGTTCGAAGGGCCGAATGACCAACCCCTGTACCTATTTGCTATGTTTCTATGTTTCTATATTTACTCTTCTATCTCCCTCTGACTGTTTGGGTGTCTATTGTACACTCCTAGCAGTGTGATCGCCCATTTCTTCAATTCAAACCATATGGCCTCATTTGATGATCCTTCCAATATATTATCTCTCCTCATAGCTGTAATTGTTTCTTTAATCAATACTGTGACCCCCATTCATTTTTTACCGTCCTTTCTGTCCCGTCTGAAAACCCTGTAACCAGGAATGTTGAGCTGCCATACCTGCTCTTCTTTCAGCCATATATCAGTAGTAGCTACAATATCATACTCCCAAGTGTCTATCTGTGCTCTCAGCGCATCTATCTTATTCCCTAGACTCCTTGCTTTGAAGTATACACCATTTAGCACTGCTAAGCTCCCTTGTTGTCTATTTTCTAGCCCTTGTTTCCTCTGTCTTCCAAATTCACTTTCTACATTTTTGCTTTCCAATTTTAGCTTTGCTTCTCTCCCTTTTGGATCTATTCTCAGGTTCCCATCCCCCTGAAGCTAATGTCACCCACACCAACAGCACTTGCAAACCCCCCGCGAGGATATTGGTCCCAGTTCTTGACGTTCAATCCGTCCGGCTTGTACAGGTTCCTCCTCCCACAGAAACGGTCCCAATGCCTCACGAATCTAAAGCCCTCCCACCTGCACCATCTCTCTAGCCATGCATTCGTCTTCTCTATCTTCCTAGTTCTGTACTCACTAGCACGTGGCATCAGGAGTAATCCGGAGATTACTATCTTTGAGGTCCTGTTTTGTAATCTCCCTCCTAGATCCCTAAACTCTGCCTGCAGGACCTTATCCTTCTTTCTACCTTTGTCATTGGTCCCAATATGGACCAAGACCTCACCTCCCAGAATGCCCTGCAGCCTCTGGGTGACATCCTTGACCCTGGCACCAGGGAGGTAACATACCATCCTGGAGTCACGTCTGTGGCTGCAGAAACACCTGTCTGCTCCCCTAACTATCGAATCCCCTACCACTATTGCTCTTCCACTCTTCTTCCTCCCCTCTGTGCAGCTGAGCCACCCGTGGTGCCATGGACTTGGCTCTGGCTGTACTCCCCAGAGGAGCTATTGTCCTCACCAGTAATTACACAATTCCCACATAGGTGGCAGTTCGAATGGATGGACATTTCGTCGTTGCGTCGGTGGAACGGCTTAATTTCGTCTTGCATTTCCCCTGTGACCGCCGACCAGCTCCCATTGAGGACACAGCTTTTTACTTGTGATAGCACCGGGTCCGGGCTAGTCCAGGTCCTGATTTGATGAGCCGTGACGGATGACCCCTCACTCTCAAAAGCATCCATTACAAGGAGCAAGTCTGCGGGCTGCGCCATTTCCACCCCGGTGGCGGGCAATGTCGCCAACTGAGGGCATCCGCACAGTTCTCCGTGCCAGGTCTGTGGTGGATTACATAATCATATGCAGATAACGTTAGTGCCCATCTTTGGATGCGGGATGAAGCATTTGTGTTAATAGCTTTGCTTTCTGAGAAAAACAAAATGAGCGGCTTGTGGTCGGTTTCGAGCTCGAACCGGAGCCCAAATAGGTATTGGTGCATTTTCTTAACCCCGTATACGCATACTAATGCTTCTTTTTCAATCATACTACAGGCTTTTTCAGCCTTAGATAAGCTTCTGGATGCATATGCAACCGATTGCAGTTTGCCTGACCCATTGGCTTGCTGTAACACACAACCAAACCCATACGAAGATGCGTCACAAGCTAGTACTAAACGTTTACACGGGTCATACAATACAAGTAACTTGTTGGAACATAGCAGGTTTCTGGCCTTGTTAAAGGCTGGCCCTTGAGCTTTACCCCAAACCTAGTCATCACCCTTGCGTAGCAATAAATGCAATGGTTCCAGCAAAATGCTCAACCCCGGTAGAAAGTTACCAAAATAGTTGAGGAGTCCTAGGAACGAACGCAGCTCCATTACATTCTGTGGTCTGGGTGCATTCTTGATGGCCTCCGTCTTGGAGTCCGTGGGTCTGATGCCGTCCGCCGCAATCTTTTTTCCCCAGAAATTCAATCTCTGGCACCAGGAAAACACACTTGGAGCATTTCAACCTGAGTCCCACTCTGTCCAGTCACTTGAGAACCTCTTCCAGTTCCTGCAAGTGTTCGGTGGTGTTGAGGCCAGTGATCAAGATGTCATCTTGGAACACCACAGTGCATGGAACCGATTTCAGCAGACTCTCCGTGTTCCTCTGGAAGGTGGCCTCCGCCGAATGAATCCCAAAGGGGCATCTTTGGTATATGAACAGTCCTCTATGTGTGTTGATGTACGTCAATATTTTCAAAGGTTCAGCCGGCTCCTATGTCATGTAAGCAGAAGTTAGATCCAGCTTGGTGAATGACTTCCACCCTGCAAGCATTGCAAACAGGTCATCCACTTTGGGTAGTGGGTACTGGTCTTGTAACAAGACTCAGTTGATCATTACCTTGTAGTCCCCGCAGATTCTGACCGTCCCATCGCTCTTCTATACCGGAACAATTGGACTGGCCCACTCGTTAAATTCGACTGGCGATATGATCCCCTCTCGTTGAAGTCTGTCCAGCTCGATCTCGACTTTCTCTCGCATCATGTATGGAACCGCTCGGGCCTTGTGATGAACGGGTTGTGCCTCAGGGACTAGATGGATCTGCACTTTGGCGCCTGTGAAGTTGCCGATGCCTGGCTCGAATAACGATGGGAATTTGTTTAGAACTTGGGCGCACGAGGCGTCATCCTCCAAAGACAGTGCTTTAATATCATCCCAGTTCCATCGGATCTTTCCTAGCCAGCGTTGGGCCATCGCCTGATGCAATCCATAGTGGTAAATGATGCACAGCTCCATCGTACGATACCTTCACTGCTGCACTGCCAATTATTGCCATGAGCTCTTTGGTGTAAGTGCGCAGCTTGGTGTGGATCAGACATAGTTTTGGCCTTTGTGCCTTGTTGCCCCACAGTTTCTCAAAAGCCTTCTGGCTCATAATTGACTGACTCGCCCCAGTGTCCAATTCCATGGAAACTGGAATGCTATTTAATTTGACTTTTAACATTATCGGAGGGCTTTTGGTGGTGAAGGTGTGTACCCCGTACACTTCCTCTTCAGCCTCGGGTTGAGTTGCCTCTCTTACTCGTTGAGCGCCGGATCGGTCATCTCCTGCCGACTCTGCCACATGGTGAGTCACAGCACATCTGCACATTCGCTGGAGGTGCCCCATTGTTCCACAGTCCTTGCACACGTACTGCTTGAATCGACATTGATGGGCTCGGTGATTACCCCCGCAGCGCCAACACGGTGCCAGTGGATTCACATTCACACCCCACGGCGGAATCTGAGTCATCCTCGATCTGGCCTCTGTGGGCATGTAGGCCCTGCCATGTACAGTTCTGCCTGCTGAGGCATTATTTTACGCACAGTACTTGCCGGTGAGTTCCGATGCTGCAATGATATCTGTTTAGTGTTATTGTTCGTGGACATGAAAGCCGAGCTATCCTGATGGCCTTGCTCAGATCTAGGGATTCGGCAGACATCAGTTTGTGAAGAATTGACCTCGTGACCGATTCCAAGCACGAAAAAAATCTCGCAACACTTCCCCCAAAAATCTAGCAAATATGCACAGTCCCGCAAGGAGTCTTAGGTCGGCGACGTAGCTCGCCGTGTCCTGGGCCTCGGAGCGGTGGTGCGGATAAAAGCGATACCTGACCATCAAGATGCTCTCTTTCAGCTTGAGGTGTTCCCGAACCAGCGTGTACAACTCTTCATATGTCTTGTCTGTTGGTTTAGTCGGTGCTAGCAAATTTTTGATGAGGCCATATATCGTGGACCCGCAAAACAGTGAGGAGAATCACACTGCGCTTGATCGCGGTTTCTGCCTTTTCCAGCTCGTTGGCCACGAAGTACTGGTCAAGACACTTAACGAAGGCTTCACAATCATCGCCCTCAACAAATCTCTCAAGAATACCAACGGCAGCCATAACCTCGTGAAAATTCGTGATCTGTTACTCGTCGCTAATTGTTACGTTTAAAATAACTCCACAAGACTGTATATCTTCAGCTCAAACTGTTGTGAGCTTGGTCTCTTTATTGTAACTCCAGTGTGAGGAGGTAGCATGGTAGACTACCTTTTATACCTGCTTGCCCAGGGTGTGCAGGTAACCCTTGGGTCTCCCATAGGTGTGCCCTCTGGTGGCAAGTCTTCCACATTGGTAATGTTTACATACATAATACATTCCTGCTCTTTAAAGGTGACACCCAGTAAGATTTGCCCATATTTTATTCTTTTGTGTATCATAAAATTGATTGATGAGTGAAAAATACTGAGAGGTGATATTTTAAATTGGGAAGAATTTCATTTCACTGGAAAGGATCAGACGGAGAGATGATCTGATGCACGTCTTTAAATGTCTTGATAAAACACATATAATCTTATAGCCCAGAAGGAGGCCACTCGGCCCATCGTGCCTGTGTTGGCTCTTTGAAAGAGCTGTCTAATTAGTCCCACTCGCTTTCTTTTTCCCCATAGCCCTGCAAATTGTTCCTGGTTAATTCAGTCACTTCATTGGGTGTAAAGCGTTTTGGGACGTCCTGATGTAGTGAAAGGGACTCGAGTACTGAGCCATGGATGACACACAAAAGACTATTGAAGTCTCGGAGAACACTGCCCGATAACCAGATCCACATCTCAGCCAGGCTCGTTAAATCACAACCATTGGGAACTAAGAATATAATCACATAAAAACATAAGAAATAGGAGCAGGAGTAGGCCATTTGGCCCCTCGAGCCTGTTCCGTATTCAATAATATCACGGCTGATCTGATCATGGACTCAGCTCCACTTCCCTGCCCGCTCCCCATAACCCTTTATTCCCTTATCGCTCAAAAATCTGTCGATCTCCGCCTTAAATATATTCAATGACCCAGCCTCCACAGCTGTCTGGGGCAGAGAATTCCATAGATTTACAACCCTCTGAGAGAAAAAATTCCTCCTCATCTAGTTTTAAATGGGCGATCCCTTATTCTGAAACTATGCCCACTAGTTCTAGATTCCCCCACGAGGGGAAACATCCTCTCTGCATCTACCTTGTCGAGCCCCCTCAGTATCTTATATGTTTCATAAGATTACTTCTCATTCTTCTCAACTCCACTGAGTATAGGCCCAACCTACTCAATCTTTCCTCATAAGTCAACTCCTTCATCTCAGGAATCAACCTAGTGAACCTTCTCTAAACTGCCTCCATGCAAGTATATCCCTCCTTAAATAAGGAGACCAAAACTGTACGCAGTACTCTAGGTGTGGCCTCACCAATACCCTATACAGTTGTAGCAGGGCTTCTCTGCTTTGGAACTCCATCCCATTTGCAATAAACGCCAACATTCCATTTGCCTTCCTGATTATCTGCACACTAACTTTTTGTGTTTCATGCACAAGGGCCCCCAGGTCCCTCTGTACTGCAGTATTTTGTAATTTATCTCCCTCTAAATAATAATTTGCTTTTTTATTTTTCCTACCAAAGTGGATAATCACACACGTTCCAACATTATACTCCATCTGCCAAATTTTTGCTCACTCACTTAGCCTGTCTACATCCTTTGAAGATTTTTTGTGTCCTCCTCACAACTTGCTTTCCCACCCATCTTTGTATCATCAGCAAAGTTGGCTACATTACACTCGGTTCCTTCATCCAACTCAATAATATAAATTGTAAATAGTTGAGGCCTCAGCTATTAAGTATGGAAGAACTCCACAAGACTGAGTACTGTGAGCTAAAACTGATGTCACCTTAGTCTCTTTAATACAACTCCAGAGTGCCTGAGCAGCATGGCAGACAACCTTTTATATTCCATTGCACGAGGTATGCAGGTGACCCTTAGGCCTCCAACAGTTGCGCCCTCTGGTGACAAGTCTTACAGAGTTACAATGTTTACATACATAACATCACTCCCTCCAAAGTCTTTGATACAAATGATTTACTAGTTGAGATGATTCGGGGCCCTACGTTCCCTGGTTGATCCGTCTGATTTCAAACTCTGGCATGGGTGAGTTGGTCGGATAATTTCTGCACTGCGATGCAGCTGGTCTGACAGGAATGTTGGGAGTGGTGGTTCATCCTCTTGATTGACAGCGAGGTCGTTTGTGTGTTTGTGGATCGATGATGGTGATGTCCTCTTCAGGTTGTTCCTGGTATTCGGTGAACCGCAGTTTGGTCTGATCCAAATGCTTTCTGCACGTTTGTCTATTCATTAGTTTGACTATAAACACTCTATTTCCGTCCTTGGCCAAGGCAGTGCCAGCGACCCATTTAGGACCATGAGCGTAATTAAGGACAAACACAGGGTCATTAACATCAATGTCACGCGATACAGCCGCGCGATCGTGGTACATGTTTTGCTGGTGACGCCGGGTTTCCACACGATCATTTAGATCCGGGTGGACTAGGGAGAGCCTGGTTTTGAGTGCTATCTTCATTAACAATTCTGCAGGGGGAACCCCAGTGAGCGAGTGGGGCCGCATCGGTAGCTGAGCAGAACCTGAGATAAGCGGGTCTGCAAGGAGCCTTCCGTCACACATTTCAAGCTCTGCTTGATAGTTTGGACTGCCCGTTCCGCTTGAGCTTTGGATGCGGGCTTAAATGGGGCAGACCTGACATGCTTGATGCCATTGCGGGTCATAAACTCGTTGAATTCTGAGCTGGTGAAACACGGTCCATTGTCACTGACAAGTACGTCGGGCAAGCCATGGGTGGCGAACATAGCCCGGAGGCTTTCAGTGCTGGCAGTGGATGTGCTGGATGATATGATTACGCATTCAATCTATTTAGAGTAAGCATCCACTACAACTAAAAATATCTTGCCGAGAAAGGGGTCAGCAAAATCTACGTTGATCCTGGACCACGGTTTGGAGGACCATGACCACAGACTCAATGGAGTCTCCCTCGGTGCATTGCTCAATTGTGAGCATGCGTTGCACTGGTGTATGCATGACTCTAATTCCGAGACAATGCCGGGCCACTAAACATGTAACCTGGCTATAGCCTTCATCATGACTATGCCTGGGTGTATTGTGTAGGTCACATATAAACGTTTCCCTGCCTTTTTTTTGGCAAAACCACGCGATTACCCCATAAGAGACAATCCGATGGATGGACCTTTCAGCTTTGCGTCGGTGAAATGGCTTAATTTCATTTTGCATTTCCCCGCGAACGGCCGACCAGCTCCCATTGAGGACACAACTTTTTGTAAGTGATACAGGATCTTGGCTGGTCCAGGTCCTGATCTGGCGAGAAATGATGGGTGACCCCTTGCTCTCAAAAGTATCCATGACCAGAAGCAAGTCTGCGGTGTGTGCCATTTCCACCCCGGTAGTGGGCAATGGTAGTCGACTGAGGGCATCAGCACAGTTCTCCGTGCCTGGTCCGAGGCCGATAACATAGCCATAGGCAGACAATGTTAGTGCCCATCTTTGGATGCGGGATGAAGCATTGGTGTTTATACCATTGCTTTCTGAAAACAGCGAAATAAGTGGTTTGTGGTCGGTTTCAAGCTCAAACCGAAGTCCAAATAGGTATTGGTGCATTTTCTTAACCCCATATACACATGCTAACGTCTCTTTCTCAACCATACTGTAGGCTCTTTCAGCCTTAGACAGAATTCTAGACACGTATGCAACCGGTTGAAGTTTGCCTGATACATTGGTTTGCTGTAACACACAGCCGACCCCGTACGAAGATGCATCACAAGCTAGCACGAATCGGTTACACGGATCATACAGTACAAGTAACTTATTAGAACAAAGTAGATTTCTGGCCTCAAAAGCTGTCTCTTGTGATTTACCCCAAACCCAGTCATTATCCTTACGTAGCAACACGTGCAACGGTTCCAGCAAAGTGCTTAACCCAGGTAGAAAGTTACCAAAATAGTTGAGGAGTCGCAAGAACCAACGCAGCTCCATCACATTCTGTGGTCTAGGTGCATTCTTGATGGTCTCTGTCTTGGAGTCCGTGGGTCTGATGCCACAATCTTTCTCCCCAAAAATTCGACCTCTGGCCCCGGAAAACACACCTGGATTGTTTCAACGTGAGTCTCACTCTGTCGAGTCGACTTAGAACCTCTTCCAGGTTGTGCAGGTGTTCAGTGGTGTCACGACCGGTGATCAGGATTTCATCTTGAAACACAACGGTGCATGGAACTGATTTCAGCAGACTTTCCATGTTCCTCTGGAAGATGGCAGCAGTCGAGCGAATCCCAAAAGGGCACCTGTGGTATATAAACAGCCCTTTGTGCGTGTTAATGCACTTCAATCTTTTTGAAGATTCAGCCAGCTTTGTGTCATGTCGGCAGATGTTAGGTCCAACTTGGAGAACGACTTCCCCCCCACCCCCGCTAACATTGCGAACAGGTCATCCGCTTTGGGTAGCGGGTAATGATCTTGTTACGAAACTCGGTTGATCGTTACCTTGTAGTCTCCGCAGATTCTGACCGTGCCATCGCTTTTCAACACCGGAACAATCGGACTACCCACTCGTTGAACTTGACTGGCGATATGATTCCCTCTCGTTGAAGTCTGTCCAGTTCGATCTTTCTCCCTCATCATATATGGAACCGATCGAGCCTTGTGATGAACGGGCCTTGCATCGGGGACTAAATGGATCTGCACCTTGGCGCCTGTGAAGTTGCCGATGCCTGGTTCAAATAGCGACAGAAATTTTCTCAGCACTTGGGCGCACGAAAGCAAGAATGTCTTTCCTCAATGAGGAGACCAAAACTAAACACAATATTCCAGGTGAGGCCTCACCAAGGCCCTGTACAACTGCAGTAAGACCTCCCTGCTCCTATACTCAAATCCTTTAGCTATGAAGGCCAACATGCCATTTGCCTTCTTCACCGCCTGCTGTACTTGCATGCCAACTTTCAATGACTGATGTACTTTGACACCCAGGTCTCGTTGCACCTCCCCTTTTACTAACCTGTCACCATTCAGAAAATACTCTATCTTCCTGTTTTTGCCAGCAAAGAGGATAACCTCATATTTATCCACATTATACTGCATCTGCCATGCATTTGCCCACTCACCTAACCTGTCCAAGTCACCCTGCAGCCTCTTAGCATCCTCCTCACAGCTCACACCGCCACCCAGCTTTGTGTCATCTGCAAACTTGGAGATATTGCATTCAATTCCTTCATCTAAATCATTTATGTATATTGTAAATAGCTGGGGTCCAAGCACTGAACCCTGCGGCACCTCACTGGTCACTGCCTGCCATTCTGAAAAGGATCCGTTTATTCCGACGCTCTGCTTCCTGTCTGCCAATCAGTTCTCTATCCACGTCAATACATTACCCCCAATACTATGTGCTTTAATTTTGAACCCTAATCTCTTGTGTGGGATCTTGTCTAAAGCCTTCTGAACATCCAAATACACCACATCCACTGGTTCTCCCTTGTCCACTCTACTCGTTACATCCTCAAAAAATTCGAGAAGATTTGTCAAGCATGATTTCCCTTTCATAAATCCATGCTGACTTGGACCGATCCTGTCACTGCTTTCCAAATGCATTGCTATTTCGTCTTTAATAATTGATTCCAACATTTTCCCCACCATCGATGTCAGGCTACCCAGTCTATAATTCCCTGTTTTCTCTCTCCCTCCTTTTTAAAAAAGTGGTGTTACATTCGCTACCCTCCAGTCCATAGGAACTGATCCAGATTTAATAGTATGTTGGAAAATGATCGCCAATGCATCCACTATTTCTAGTGCCACTTCCTGAAGTACTCTGGGATGCAGACTATCAGTCCCTGGGGATTTATTGGCCTTCAATCCCATCAATTTCTCTAACACAATTTCCTGACTAATAAGGATTTCCTTCAGTTCCTCTTTTTCGCTTGACCCTTCGAACCCCTAGTATTTCCGGAAGGTTATTTGTGTTTTCCTTAGTGAAGACAGATCCAAAGTATTTGTTCAATTGGTCTGCAATTTCTTTGTTCTCCATTATAGATTCACCTGATTCTGCCTGCAAAGGACCTACTTTGGTCTTCACTTATCTTTTTCTCTTCACATATCTATAGAAGCGTTTGCAGTCAGTTTTTATGTTCCTTGCAAGCTTCCTCTCATACTTTATTTCCCCTCCTATTTAGACCCTTTGTCCTCCTCTGCTGAATTCTAAATTTCTCCCAGTCCTCAGGTTTGCTGCTTTTTCTGGCCAATTTATATGCCTCTTCCTTGGATTTAACACTATCCCTAATTTTCCTTGTTAGCCACTCTCTTCCTTTTTAAATACCTGTAGAAACTCTTACTATCTGTTTTTATATTTATTGCTAGTTTACTTTCGTAATCTATCTTCTCTCTCTTTTTTAATTTTTTTGTCATCCTTTGCTGTATTTTAAAATTTTCCCAATCCTCTGGCCTCCCACTAATCCTGACCACTTTGTATGCCATTTTTTTAATGTGATATCATCCTTTATTTCCTTTGTTAAACCGGAATGGTTCTCATTTCTTTTAAAGTCTTTCCTTCTCAATGGAATATATTTTTGTTGAAAGTTATAAAATATCTCCTTAAATGTCCGCCACTGCTTATCAACCGTCTTATACTTTAATCTATTTTCCCAGTCCATTTTAGCCAACTCTGCCTTCATACCTTTGCAATTGCCTTTATTTAAGCTCAGGACACTGGTTTGAGATCAAACTTTATCACCCTCCCAACTGAATTTGAAATTCAACCATGCTATGATCACTCTTTCCTAGAGTATCCTTTACTAAGAGGTAAGTTATTAATCCTGTCTCATTACACAGTATCAGATCTACGATATCCTGCTCCCTGTTTAGTTCTGCAATGTAATGTTCAAGGAAACCATCCTGGATATATTCTATGGACTCTTCCTCAAGGCAACCTTGGCCAATTTGACTTGTTCAATTAATATGAAGATTAAAACCGTCCATGATTATTGCCATTCCTTTTCAACAAGCCTCCATTCTTTCTTGAGTTATACTCCGTCCAACAGTGTAGCTATTGTTAGGGGGCTTGTAGACTACATCCACCGGTGACTTCTTTCCCTTATTATTCCTTATCTCCACCCAAACTGATTCTACATCTTGATCTTCTGAGCCAATATCATTCCTCACTACAGCACTGATTTCACTCATCCTTTATTAACAGTGCTACCCTACCCTCTTTTCCTTTCTGTCTATCCTGCCAAATTGTCAAACACCCCTGAATATTCAGTTCCCAGCCTTGGTCACCGTGCAACACTCCCTCAGTACTGCCTGTCATGTATGTAACCACAATGTAACACCACTGTATTACTGTATACATTCAACCTAGATGCACACCTTGACCACAAGGGGTGAACTTGTGGGAGACAATCCTTGCCTGATCACACAGGTATAAAAAGGGAGGTCCCATGCAGGGTCATCGTCTTGGAGCCCTGTGAATAAAGAATTAAGGTCAGAGAATGACCTTGTTCCCAGAATGTGCCTCGTGTGGTTTCATGCTATAGAGTAAGGACTTTACATTGGCGACGAGAAACGGGAATTCATGACCCACGAGAATGGCCACCGGTAGCACAGAGGAACGGTACTGTGTTGGGGAATACTGGGACGATTTTGTCGAGAGGCTTCGGCAAAGCTTCGTTATGAAAGAATGGCTGGGGGATGCAGCGGCCGACAAGCGAAGGGCTCACCTTTTGACCAGCTGCGGACCAAAGACTTATGCGCTCATGAAGGACTTAGTAACACCCGAAAAGCCGGCGGACAAAACCTGCAAATTGATCGGGGAGCACCTCAAACCGGCGAGTAGCATACATATGGCCCGACACAGATTCTACACCCACCGACATCAGGAAGGACAGAGCGTACCGGACTTCGTAGCGGACCTCTGGTGTTTGGCCAGCCTCTTTAAGCCTGCAGTGGGGAGATGCTAAGGAACTTCTTTATCGAGGGCATCGGTCATGCGGGGATTTCCCGCAAATTAATTGAGACCAAGGATTTGACCTTGGAAGCGGCGGCGTTGATAGCTCAAACTTTCATGGCGGGGGAGGAAGAGTCGAAAATAATACACGCGCACAATTGTGTCTCTAACGTGGCGAGGGATCTGGGAGTCAACATCATCAATGCGATTCAGAGCCCCGCAGGCAGGCAGGGGCAGTCCGACATTCCCCAGGCAGCAATAGACCCCAGAGTAGGACTGCAACAGAGACAGTGGCAGGCTGAACGGACATTCACGCCATCACAGTGGACAATGCGGCCCGGGATTGTGCCATTGACACCCAATAATAGGGTACTTAAGAGTAGTCCAAGGGACAGTCAGTGCGGAATGCCTAGCCATAGTCCCTTTGTTCCCAACAATGGAAACTTTAACTCATGCTGGAGGTGTGGGGGAAACACCCAGCCAGATCTTGCAGATTTCAACAGTTTGTCTGCAGGAACTGCAATCTCAGTGGCCATTTAGCTCGAATGTGCAGGAAGCCTGCAACCAGACTGATATATGAGGCGGATGGACCAGAAGAGGGCCCTCTGAGGCGGGATTGACTTTTGGGGCGAATCGATGAACGCCAAGGTTCAGCGGGTCCATGTGGAGAATATTCACAGTGCATACACCAAAACGCCACCCATGCTGATGAAGGTTTTGTTAAATTGTATCCCTGTATGCATGGAGCTGGACACTGGGGCCAGACAGTCACTCATGGGCGTTCAGCAATTTGAGAAGATACGGCCATTTAAAGCCAGTAGACCAAAATTAGAACGTGTTGAGACACAATTACGGACTTACACAAAATAAATCATTCTGGTGCTAGGCAGTGCAAGGTTGGCTGTCACACACAACAGGTTAGTGAATCGGCTGCCGCTTTGGATTGTCCCGGGCAATGGTCCCGCACTGTTGGGGAGGAGCTGGTTAGCCGAGATGAACTGGAAATGGGGGGATGTTCACGCAATGTCTTCTGTGGAGCGAAGTTCGTGCTCACAAGTTCTGCAACAATTCGATTCATTATTCCAACCTGGCGTCGGGACTTTCAAAGGCACTAAAGTAGTGATACACATCATCCCAGACACCAGGCCAGACCACCACAAAGCCAGAGCAGTGCCGTATGTAATGCGTGAAAAGATCGAGAGCGAATTGGACCGGCTGTTGAGAGAAGGCATCATCTCGCCTGTTGAATTCAGTGACTGGGCGAGCCCCATCATTCCCGTACTAATAGCGGATGGCTCTGTCAGGATCTGTGGTGACCACAAGGCCACCATCAATCGGGTGTCCCTTCAAGATCAATACCCGCTCCCGAGTGCAGAGGACCTTTTCGTCACACTGGCAGGCGGCAAGCTATTGACCAATTTGGACCTCACTTCAGCCTACATGACCCAGGAACTGGCCAACGAATCCAAACTACTGACCAGCATCACCACGCACAAGGGACTGTTCATTTATAACAGGTGCCCATTTGGCATTCGATCAGCGGCCGCGATTTTTCAACAAAACATGGAAAGCCTGCTTCAATCCATTCCTGGAACGATCGTATTCCAGGACGACATCCTCATCACGGGTCGAGACACCGAGGAACACCTCCACAACCTGGAGAAGGTGCTACGCCGACTAGACCGGGTAGGCCTGCGACTGAAGAAGTCCAAATACGTGTTTTTATCTCCTGAGGTTGAGTTTCTGGGCAGCAGGGTTGCTGCAGATGGGATTCGGCTCACCGAATCCAAAACATAGGCGATTCGACGAGCACCCAGGCCCTGCAACATATCGGAGCTGCGTCCATTCCTGGGACTGTTGAACTATTTCGGGAACTTTCTGCCGAACTTGAGCACGTTGTTGGAGCCGCTACATGTGCTCCTGCGTAAGGGTTGTGATTGGTTTTGGAGGAACTGTCAAGAACGGGCTTTTGATCGGACGCGAAACCTACCTTGTTCAAATAAGTTGTTGACCCTGTATGACCCCTGTAAAAAATTATTTTTTTACATGCGATGCATCGTCCTATGGGGTTGGGTACGTGTTGCAGTAGGGCAATGCTAAGGGTCAACTACAACCTGTGGCTTATGTCTCCAGGTCACTCTCTCAAGCAGAACGTGGATATGGCATGGTTGAGAAGGAAGCGCTTGCATGTGTCTATGGTGTAAAAAAAATGCTTCAGTACCTCTTTGGTAGGAAGTTTGAGTTAGAGACGGACCACAAGCCATTAGCCATTAACATCCCTGTTATCTGACAGCAAGGCTATCAATGCCAACGCATCAGCTCGCATACAGCGATGGGCTCTCACACTGGCTGCTTATGACTACTCCATCCGGCACCAGCCCGGTACTGAAAATTGCGCTGACGCGCTCAGCAGGCTTCCAGTGGCCACCACTGAGGGGGCAGCGGAGCAAATCACCGAGATGGTCATGGCTGTCGATGCCTTTGACAGCGCAGGCTCCCCCATCACAGCCCGCCAGATCAAAATCTGGACAAACAGAGATCCCCTCCTATCCCTGATTAAGAAATGTGTCCTGACTGGGGATTGGGCGCCTGCACACGGAGCATGCCCTGAGGAGGTCAGACCGTTCCACAGATGGATGGATGAGCTCTCCATCCAAGCCGACGTCCTACTATTGGGCAACCGGGTAGTTATGCCCCAGAAGGGCAGGGAGGCATTCATCCGGGTACTCCACAGCGAGCACCCAGGCATTGTGCTGATGAAGGCCATTGCCCAGTCATACGTTTGGTGGCCTGGGATTGATTCAGACCTGGAGCACTGTGTTTGCAGGTGCATGACGTGTGCCCAGCTGAGCAATGCCCCCAGGAAGGCCCCGCTCAGTCCATGGCCCTGATCCACCAGGCCATGGTCACGCATTCATGTTGACTACGCGGGCCCGTTCATGGGTAAGATGTTCCTTATTGTGGTAGATGCGTACTTGAAATGGATCGAGTGCATCATTCTGAATTCATGCATGTCATCCACCACTGTGGAAAGCCTCCATGCGATCTTTGCAACCCATGGCTTGTCGGACATCCTGGTTAGCGATAATAGCCCATGTTTCACAAGCTACGAATTCCGAGAGTTTATGTCGGGCAATGGCATCAACCAAGTCAGGACTGCGCCGTTCAAGCTGGCCTCCAATGGCCAGGCGGAACGTGCGGTCCACGTCATTAAGCAAGGTTTGCTCAGAATTCAAGGACCCTCCCTACAATGCCACCTATCGCGCCTCCTGCTGGCCTATAGATCCCGACTGCACTCGTTCACAGGGGTACCGCCCGCAGAGCTACTAATGAAACAGACACTCAAAACTCGGTTGTCCCTCATTCACCCAGTCCTGACCGACATAGTTGAGGGCAAGCGCAAGTCACAAAACGAGTACCATGACCGTAATACGAGGGGGAGATGTATAGCAATAAATGATCCTGTATTCGTCCTCAATCACGCCACGGGGCCCAAATGGCTTGAGGGTACTGTAATTGACAAAGAGGGGAATAGGGTCATCGTGGTAAAACTCAACAATGGTCAGATATGCCGTAAGCATCTGGACCAAGAAAAAAAAAGGTTCAGCAACGACACGGAGGAACCTGAAGAAGACCATGAGATGGAGCTCACAACACCGCCAGTGAATGAGCAACAAGAGCAATCAGAGGAATGCACAGTCCCTGCGTTCAGCCCGGACAGGCCGGAATCACCACAGGTGACAGACACTCACGTCAATGTCCAACAACCAAAGCCCCAACTGCGATGCTCCACGAGGGAGTGTAGACCACCTGAAAGACTAAACCTATGATCCCAATAAGACTTTGCGGGGGGGAAGGTGATGTCATGTATGTAACCACAATGTAACACCACTGTATTACTGTATACACTCAACCTAGATGCACACCTTGACCACAAGGGGTGAACTTGTGGGAGACACTCCTTGTCTGATCACACATGTATAAAAACAGAGTTCCCACGCAGGGCCATCACTTGGAGTCCTGTGAATAAAGAGTTAAGGTCAGAGAGTGACCTTGTTCCCAGAATGTGCCTCGTGTGGTTTCATGCTATAGAGTAAGGACTTTACACTGCCCCTCTGACAGTGCAGAACTCCCTTCGTCCTGACCCTCCGACAGTGCAACACTCCCTCAGTACTGCCCCTCTGACAGCGCAGCACTCCCTCAGTACTAGATAGAGCCTTAGGGCTCAAGTTTCGGCCTTAGTTGCTCCTATTTTTTTTGGAGCAACTAGTTTAGAATGGAGCATCATAGAAATTGCAATTCTCAGCATTTAGTTTGCTCCAGTTCTAGTGAGTTAGAATAGTTTCATTATAGAACAGATTTTTTTTTCAAAAGGGAGCGTGTCCAGCCACTTACGGCTGTTTTGCAAGTTTAGGCAGCAAAAACTTACTACAAACTAACTTAGAATGGAGTAAGTGTCGATTTTTGTACGCTCAGAAAAACCTTGCCTAAACTTATAAATCAGGCGTAGGTAACGAGAGATGGGGGGTGGGGGGTGGGGAAGGGGGGTTTACAAATATTAAACACTTCACTTTGACAAATAAAGAACCATCATCAATAATAAATGATAAATAAATCAATAAATCAATCATTAAATCAATCCAAAAAAATTAAATAATAAAAAATAAAAAAATAATGAAAAATCAATCAATAAATAAAAGATTAAGTTTCTACTCACCTACTGCAGCACCGGGAGCCCTCCAAAAGTGTGCTGGGATGGGGCCTCCCCAGTGTCTCTCTCTCTCTCTCTGTCTGTGTCAGTGTCTCTCTATCTGTCTCTGTCAGTGAGTCTCTGTGTTTCTGACAGCGAGAGGTGGGGGAACGAGGGGGGAAGGGGGGAAGGGAAGGAGGGGGGATGGGGAGCAGGAGGGATGGGGTGGAGTGGGTCAAAGTGGGGGAGGGAGAGGAGGAGCCGGAGAGCAGGAGGGGAGAGTGAGGGGGGAAGGGGGGGTGGGAAGAGAAGAGGGGGAGAGGAGGGGGGAGAGGAGGGGGCCAGGAGGGGGCCAGGAGGGGGAGAGGAGGGGGAGAGGAGGGGGAAAGAGAGTGGGAGGGAAGGGAAGGGGGAGAGGAGCAGGGAGGGAGTGGAGAGAGGCGGGAGAGGAGGGGGGAGAGAAGGGGGGCAGGGCTGAACGGGAGGGGAGAGGGAAGGGGGAGGGGGTAAAGGGCTGAATGGGAGGTGGGAGGTAGGGGGGTAAGGGCTGAACAGGAGGGAGGGAGGCTCAATGGGATGGGGGGAGGATCAACAGGAGGGAGGGAGGCTGAATGGGAGGAGTGGGGGGGAAGGCTGAATGGGAGGGAGGGGGAAGGCTGAACGGGAGGGAGGGGGGAGGATGAACGGGAGGGTGGGGAGGTTGAACGGGAGGGAGGGAGGGGGAGAGCTGAAGAGGGGGAGAGCTGAACGGGAGGGAGGGAGGGAGGCTGAACGGAGGGAGGGAGGGGGAGAGCTGAACGGGAGGGAGGGAGGGAGGCTGAGCAGGAGGGAGGGAGGGGGAGAGCTGAAGAGGGGGAGAGCTGAACGGGAGGGAGGGAGGGAGGCTGAACGGAGGGAGGGAGGGGGAGAGCTGAACGGGAGGGAGGGAGGGAGGCTGAGCAGGAGGGAGGGAGGAGGAGGAGCTGAATGGGAGGGAGGGAGGGGGGGTGGAGCTGAACAGGAGGGAAGCCCGAGTCCCGAAGTTCAGTGCCTGGGGAGCCTATTCGGCCAGGGCGAGGGATGGCAATCTTCGGGCCTCTCCCACGCAGCCTGCAGAGCGTTGGGCTGCGAGGAGCCACTGCACATGCGTGCACACTCGAGCGCACATGTGTAGAGGTCCCGGCACTGTTTTCAGCGCCAGGACCTGGCTCCGCCCTCCACGCGTTCTGCTGCACTGCGCCAAGGGCCTGGATCGACCGGACGGCGGGGAGAATACCAAGGTAAAGAATAGGCGCCGTTTCTGTTCTAAAAAGTCGGTGCAACACACGGAAGTGTGCCGTTCTAACCCCGGGGGGTAAACTTGGGCCCATAGAATATAAAAGCAAAGAGATCATGATTGAAGTTTATAAATCATTGGCTAGGCCTCAGCTGGAGTTTGTGGACAATTCTGGGCACTGCAGTTCTGGAAATATGTAAAGGCCTTAGAGAGGGTAGCGAGGGGGTTTACCAGGATATTAGCAGGGATGATGGATTCAGTTCTGGGAAGAGGTTGGAAAAATTTGGAGTGTTCTCCTTGGAACAGAGAAGGATAATAGAGGTTTTCAAGATGATGAGGAGTTTTGATAGAGTTTTGATAGAGAAGATAGAGAAAAACTATTATTGCTGGTGTGCAGGTCCATAACCAGAGGTCATAGATTTAAAATCATTGGCAAAAGATCGAGAGGGCGATGAAGAGAATTGTTTTCACTCAGAGAGTTGTCGGGATCTGGAAGCTGATTCCATAAATAATTTTAAAAGGGAGTTGGACAGGTCCTTAAGGATGAGAAACATTACTGTCTGCTCGTACTGAGCCTTAACCTTTCACCTCACTCCACACTCTGACACCAGGCAGACCAACAAGCTCATCCCCAGTCCTGGGCTTCAGACACTGAGCGACAAGGACAGAAAATCATTGCTGTCAAAACATCTCAACCCAAGGCTATTATAATCGCAAATTAAATCAGTCACCTTGAGAGGGCTGGAAGATGAAGGAATCAACCACTTCACACCTGTTATACTGAATCTCATAGATTCAGCGGGACTGCTACATGACAAGTTGGGGAACTAGTCAGCAATTGAATGTCCTGTTAATTGCTGCCAGTGATTAATGGAATCGCAGACAAGGTGTTTATTCCAAGGTCCATCTGATCATCATTCCATCAGATGATGGGATTAAGCAGAGAGACGTCCCCATGACCCTCAGCACTCTCGTTCCCCAGTCACTGCCCGAGGAATGAAACTGAGGGATACTCTTTGTTATTAACGCAGGTACAATAGTGTAATCCCTATCACTGTAACCCCCTCCCTATCCCTGTAAACTCCTCCCACCCTACACCCCTCCCTATCCCTGTAACCTCCACCCTATCCCTGTAACCTCCTCCCAATCTACACCCTTCCCTATCCCTGTAACCCCCTCCCACCCTACACCCCTCCCTATCCCTGTAACCTCCTCTCACCCTACACCCCTCCCTATCCCTGTAACCTCCTCTCACCCTACACCCCTCCCTATCCCTGTAACCCCCTCCCTATCCCTGTAATCCCCTCCCACCCTACACCCCTCCCTATCCCTGTAACCTCCACCCTATCCCTGTAACCTCCTCCCAATCTACACCCCTCCCTATCCCTGTAACCCCCTCCCACCCTACACCCCTCCCTATCCCTGTAACCTCCTCTCACCCTACACCCCTCCCTATCCCTGTAACCTCCTCTCACCCTACACCCCTCCCTATCCCTGTAACCTCCTCTCACCCTACACCCCTCCCTATCCCTTTAACCCCCTCCCTATCCCTGTAACCTCCTCCCACCCTACACCCCTCCCTATCTCTGAAACTTCCTCCAGCCCTACAACCCTCCGAGATCTCTGCGTCCCTCCAATTCAGGCCTCATGTCCATCCCCCACTCCCTTCGCTCCACCATTGATGCCTGTGCCTTCAGCTGGCTGGGCGCTAAGCTCAGGAATTCCCTCGCTAAACCCCTACAGATCTCTCTCCTCCTTTAAGACGCTCCTTGAAACCTACTTCAGAGACCAAGCTTTTGGTCACCTGTCCTAATATCTCCTTCCATGTCTCAGTTACAAATATTGTCTGATTACACACCTATGAAGTGCCTTGGGGGGGGTTTCTGAGTTAGAGGCGCTATATAAATGCAAGCTGTTGTTTAATGAAATTAAACTGAGGCCCTGTCTGTTCTCTCAGGTGGATGAATAAAAGCCCATGGCAATATTTTGAAGGAGAGCAGGGGAGCACTCCCATGTATCCTGGTCAATATTTATCCCTGAACAACATCACGTAAAATAGAGATTATCGACCATTATCACATTGCTGTTTGTGGGAGCTTACTGTGCTCAAATTGGCTGTTGCGTTTCCTACATTTCAACAGTGACAACACTTCAAAAAGTACTTCATTGGCTGTGAAGCGCTTTGGGACTTCCTGTGGTGGTGAAATGCGTTACATAAATCACACGTCTTTTGCAATGAGAGGATTTCCTTAAATCCACAAACCTCAGCAAATTCCCCAGTCTGCCATTCTCACATCAAACCCTTCACTTTATAACACTTCTGTGAATTGAAATGTATCTGTGGTGAAAATGCCATCTTGCTCATTGCCACATTTATTGCAGTATTTGTGAGCAGCGAGTCTTGTGTTGAGAAACCTAAGGGACTGACTGGATTGTGTGAAGCTATTAAACCTGTGCTGACACAGTCTCTGAGCAGGTAATGGTCATACAGACCATAATACCAGTCTGTGAGCACAGTCTCCAAAATAAACCTTCGCCTCACACTGGCTGTTAAATAATGTAAAGGTTCATCAGAAACTGGGAAATCAGGAAAAAGCAGCAATAATTTCCCCCAATGATTAAACGGACAATCGTGGCAATAAAATGAAAGATCGTGAGCTCACTCAGTGAGAAATGTAAAAGGCCGATCGCAGGAGAAAGTGAATCATCTGTGAGTCGCCTCACAATCTGCGCAGAGCTGCTGTCAGAGTCTGTCACAGTTTCATAGAATCACAGAATCAGACAGCACAGGGGGGGCCATTCGGCCCATCGGGCCTGTGCCGGCTCTTTAAAAGAGCTTCCAATTAATCCCACTCCCCGCTCTTTCCCCATACCCTGCAAATCTTTCCCCTTCAAGTATTTATCCAATTCCCTTTGAAAGTTACGATTGAATCTGCTCCCACCGCCCTTTCAGGCAGCGCATTCCAGATCACAACATTTCTCCTCATCTCCCCTCTGGGTCTTTAGCCAATGACCTTAGATCTGTGTCCTCTGGTTACCGAGCCTCCTGCCACTGGAAACAGTTCCTCCTTATTTACTCGATCAAAGCCACTGATAATTGTGAACACCTCTATTAAATCTCCCCTGGACCTTCTCCGCTCGAAGGAGATATTTGTTGTCGAGAAATAGCTTTCTTGGTGCAGGATTGTGCTGAAAGCCTCTGAGTGTTTAATGCTCCTTCCTAACCTCGCATTCTCTGCTATAATTCTCCTCACTGGAACCAAACGGCTGAGAATCAATTACAGGGAATGAAGGCCCATTCCCAGAGGCTCTGGGCTTTGGAATGTGCTGCTGATCACTCACAGCTTATTCTGGTTAAAATCTTTCTCACATAACGTGAACCTTGTGAGAAGACAAGGTTGTTTCCACAATCATCTCCCATCCCAGGGCATTACATCGTTCTGTGATCTCAGGGATTCACCTCCCTCGACAGATCTCTCCGCTCACCACAGAGACACTCTATACTCTAATAGTTGCTCAACAAATCCTTTCCCACAGGCCGACATTCTGAGCGTGTAACTGATGGAGTGCTGCACTGTCAGAGCGGCAGTACTGAGGGAATGCTGCACTGCCAGAGCGGCAGTACTGAGGGAGTGCTGCACTGTCAGAGGGGCAGTACTGATGGAGTGCTGCACTATCAGAGCGGCATACTGAGGGAGTGCTGCACTGTCAGAGCGGCATTCTGAGGGAGTGCTGCCCTGTCAGAGGGGGCAGTACTGAGGGAACACTCCAATGTCAGAGGGGGCAGTACTGAGGGAGTGCTGCACTGTCAGAGCAGCAGTACTGAGGGAACACTGCACTGTCGAAGCGACAGTACTGAGGGAGCGCTGCACTGTCAGAGCGGCAGTACTGAGGGAGTGCTGCCCTGTAGAAGCGACAGTACTGAGAGAGCGCTGCACTGTCGGAAGGGCAGTACTGAGGGAGTGCTGCCCCGTCAGAGCGGCAGTACTGATAGAGAGCTGCACTGTTGCAACAACAGTATTGAGATAGTGCTGCACTGTCAGTGCGGCAGTACTGAGGGAGTGCTGCACTGTTTGAGTGGCAGTACTGAGGGAGTGCTGCATTGTCAGTGGGGCAGTACTGAGGGAGGACCTGCAAGAGAAAAGCTCCACAGGTCGGGATACAAAAGAGCTGGAGTGGCATACCAATTCAACCTCCAGCGCGAGCTGCTCCAAGGATTTTGAGCTGGGCGACTAGGTGACGTCATCAAAACCCTGGTTGCCGTTTTGGAGCGTGGGCAGGAACCTCGGCAGGTACAGAGGGGTGGGAAGGCCGGGGCGCATGAGCGGCGAGTGCTTGTGGCGAGATGCGGTGAATGTTTATGGCGGAGGACCGGCGAGGGATTGTGGCGGAGGTGCGACAAATGATGGTACGCGGCCCAGAAGAGCCGAGGGCCCAGGGGCAGCACGGGCCAGCCCACACTGTGATATGTGCGCGCTAGGTCCGTGCAGGAGAGCAGGTCTCCAGTCGTCTTGGTTAACCCTTGCCACTGGACTAAGATATAGCTCTGTCAAGCCCGTGTGGTGCCTGGTGTGCAACAGTCACAACATGTTTAAAAAATTCACGCACAGGCATCTTCCATCCCCTCAATTGGAGTTCAAGACTGGAATATCGGGTCCTTCATCGAAACACCTGTGAATTTGTTCGAGGGACTGCCTATGACGATGATGACTGAGGGAGTGCTGCACTGTCGGAGGGGCAGTACTGAGGGAGTGCTGCACTGTCAGGGGAGCAGTACTGAGGGAGTGCTGCACTGTCAGGGGAGCAGTACTGAATGAGTGCTGCACTGTCGGTGAGGTAATACTGAGGAAGTGGCAGTACTGAAGGAGTGCTGCACTGTCAGAGGGGCAGTACTGAGGGAGCACTGCACTGTCAGAGGGGCAGTACTGAGGGAGCACTGCACTGTCAGAGGGGCAGTACTGAGGGAGCACTGCACTGTCAGAGGGGCAGTACTGAGGGACTGCACACTCACACTCAGACTCACATGAACAACGACTCACACTAAAACAAACACACAAAGATGCTGCTCCATCTGACACACACACTCAATTACACACCCACACCCACACTCACACTCAGACACACAAACTCACACACACCCACATTCAGACACGCACATTCACACACACCCACACCCACTCTCACACACTCACACTCAGACACACAAACTCACACACACCCACACTCAGACACACACACACATTCACACACACACACACACACACTCACGCCCGCTCACAATGACTGACACATTTATACAAACACACAAAGTCACACACACACACACACACACACAGCTATCCACAAATCGACACAGATACGCTCGCAGGCACAATAAACTACCAGAGAATCAAGCTTAGTATTTCATGAATAAAGATGATTTGTCGCTCTCTGAACCTTCTGTAAACTCCCCGAAGCAGCTCATCCATCCCAGGAAATATTCATGAGGATCAGGTTGGGGTCCAGAAAGTCCACATCAGGCGGGATTGATTCTCACTTCCAATATCCTCTTTAAACAACTTTCCTTTTGCGATGCGCAGATTGAAATGTCACTCCCATCAATCTGTTTGTCTCAATATTGCTGCTGCTTTGATTTTGCTGATGTTGGGTTGTGGTGAGTTTGAGATGTCCCGGGGTAAAGATCGCCCCCTTTAGATGTTCCCATGTCCCTCAGTTGGTCCGTAAACCCCAATACCTCAGGAAGATGATTGGGGAACACGGGAGGAGCAGGAAGTGTGGAATGTCTCCATTCCGGTGTCGTGGTGTTCAGAGAATCACAGAATCTCACAGAACAGAAGGAGGCCTTTCGGCCCATCGGGCCTGTGCCGGCTCTTTGAAAGATCTATCCAATTAGTCCCACTCTCCTGCTCTTTCCCCATAGCCTGGAAATTTTTCCTTTTCAAGTATTTATCAAATGCCCTTTTGAAAGTTACTATTAAATCTGCTCCCACCGCCCTTTCAGGCAGTGCATTCTAGATCACATCAACTCTCTGCATAAACAACATTCTCCTGATTTACTCTCCTATCAAAACCCCTCATGATTTTGAAAACCTCTATTAAATCACCTTTTTCTACTCTCAGGAGAACAATCCCAGCTTCTCCAGTCTCCACATAACTGAAGTTTCTCATCCCTGGTACCATTCCAGTAAATCTCCTCTGCACCCTCTCCAAGGCCTTGACATCCTCCCTAAAGTGTGGTGCCCAGAATTGGACACAATACTCCAGCTGGGGCCCAACCACTGATTAATGGTGTGTAACAGAAAGGCAGTGGATATTAACCCTGGATATTAATCCTGGATATTAAACCTAGATATTAACCCTGGATATTAACCTTGGATATTAACCTGGATATTTACCCTGGATATTAACCTCTGGATGTTAACCCCTGGATATTAAGCCTGGAGCATCTGCGATGCTGACGATCTCGTGAATAGCATGTTTAGTGAGTTGGTCACACCGCAGGTAAAGGTTACTCAGACAGATAGGGAATGGGTGACCATCAAGAAGAGCAGTGGAAGGAAGGTAGTGCAGGGGTCCCCACCGGGCATCTTCCTCCAAAACAGATACACCACATTGGGTATTGTTGGGGGAAGATGACTCATCAGGGGAAGGCAGCAGCAGCCAAGTCCATGGCACCAGGGGTAGCTCTGCTGCACAGGAGGGCAGGAAAACGACAGGGAGAGCTATAGTGATAGGAGATTCTATTGTAAGGGGAATAGATAGGCTGAAAACGAGACTCCACGATGGTATGTTGCCTCCCTGGTGCAAGGGTCAAGGATGTCTCGGAGCGGCTGCAGCACATTCTGCAGGGGGTGGATGAACAGCCAGCTGTTGGGTACATATAGGTACCAACAATATAGGTAAAAAATGGGATGAGGTCCTACAATCTGAGTTTAGGGAGCTAGGAGATAAAGTAAAAAGTAGGACCTCAAAGGTAGTAATCTCAGGATTGCTACCAGTACCACGTGCTAGTCAAGTAGGAAATGCAGGATAGCTCAGAAGATTACGTGGCTTGAGGAATGGTGCAAGGGGGAGGGATTCAAATTTCTGGAATATTGGAAATGGATCTGGGGGAGGGGGGACCAGTACAAACCGGACGGTCTGCATCTGGGCAGGACCAGAAACGATGTCCTAGGCGGAGTGTTTGCTAGTGCTATTGGGGAGGGTTTAATCTAAAATGGCAGGGGGATGGGAACCTATGTAAGGAGACAGAGGGAAGTAAAATGGGGGCAGAAGTAAAAGATAGAAACAACAAAAGTAAAAGTGGAGGGCAGAGAAATCCAAGGCAAAAATCAAAAAGGGCAACATGACATCAAAATTCTAAAGGGGCAAAGAGTGTTAAAAAGACAAGCCTGACTCTGTGCCTCAATGCGAGGATTATTCGTAATAAGGTGGACGAATTAACTGCGCAGGCAGCTATTAACGAATATGATATATTTGGGATTACAGAGACATGGCTCCAGGGTGGCCAAGGCTGGGAACTCTGCATCCAGTGGTATTCAACATTCAGGAAGGATAGACAGAAAGGAAAAGGAGGTGGGGTAGCATTGCTGGTTAAAGAGGAAATTAACGCACTAATAAGGAAGGACATTAGCTTGGATGATGTGGAATCTGTATGGTACAGCTGCGGAATACCAAAGGACAGAAAACGCGAGTGGGAGTTGTGTACAGACCACCAAACAGTAGTAGTGAGGTTGGGGACAGCATCAAACAAGAAATTAGGGATTTGCGCAATAAAGGTACCATGGGCGACTTTAATCTACATATAGATTGGGCTCGCCAAACTGGTAGCAGTACGGTGGAGGAGGATTTCCTGGAGTGTATTAGGGATGGTTTTCTGGACAAATATGTCAAGGAACCAACTAGAGAGCTGGCCATCCTAGACTGGGTGATGTGCAATGAGAAAGGACTAATTAGCAATCTTGTTGTGCGAGGCCGCTTGGGGAAGAGTGACCATAATATGGTAGAATTCTTTATTAAGATGGAGAGTGACACAGTTAATTCAGAGACAAGGGTCCTGAACTTAAGGAAAGGTAACTTCGATGGTATGAGACGTGAATTGGCTAGAATAAACTGGTGAATGATACATAAAGAGTTGATGATGAATTGGCAATGGCAAACATTTCAAGATCACATGGATGAAATTCAACGATTGTGCATCCCTGTCTGGAGTAAAAATAAAACGGGGAAGGTGATTCAACCGTGGCTAACAAGGGAAATTAGGGATAGTGTAAAATCCAAGGAAGAGGCATGTAAATTGGCCAGAGAAAGAAGCAACCCTGAGGCCTGGGAGAAATTTAGAATTCAGCAGAGGAGGACAAAGGGTTCAATTAGGAGGGGAAAATAGAATATGAGAGGAAGCTTGCTGGGAACATAAAAACCGACTGAAAAAGCTTCTACAGCTATATGAAGAGAAAAAAGATTAATGAAGACAAATGTAGGTCCCTTGCAGTCAGAATCAGGTGAATTTATAATGGGGAAGAAAGAAACCGCAGACCAATTGAACGAATACTTTGGTTCTGTTTTCACGAAGTAAGAGACATATAACCTTTCGGAAATACGAGGGGACCGAGTGTCTGGTGAGAAGGAGGAACTGAAGGAAATCCTTATCAGTCAGGAAATTGTATTAGGGAAATTGAAGGCCGATAAATGCCCGTGGCCTGAAAGTCTGCATCCCAGAGTACTTAAGGAAGTGGTCCGAGAAATAGTGGATGCATTGGTGATCATTTTCCAACAGTCTATCAACTCTGATCAGTTCCTATGGACTGGAGGGTAGCTAATGTAACACCACTTTTTAAAAAAGGAGGGAGAGAGAAAACAGCATTAAAGACCGGTTAGCCTGACATCAGTAGTGGGGAAAATGTTGGAATCAATTATTAGAGATGAAATAGCAGCGCATTTGGAAAGCAGTGACAGGATCAGTCCAAGTCAGCATGGATTTATGAAAGGGAAATCATGCTTGACAAATCTTCTAGAATTTTTTGAGGATGTAACTAGTAGAGTGGACAAAGGAGAACCAGTGCATGTGGTGTATTTGGACTTTCAAAAGGCTTTTGACAAGTTCCCACACAAGAGATTAGGGTGCAAAATTAAAGCACATGGTATTGGGGGTAATGTACTGACGTGGATAGAGAACTGGTTGGCAGACAGGAAGTAGAGAGTCGGGATAAATGGGTCCTTTTCAGAATGGCAGGCAGTGACTAGTGGGGTGCTGCAGGGCTCACTGCTGGCACCCCAGCTATTTATAATCTACATTAATGATTTAGATGAAGGAATTGAGTGTAATATCTCCAAGTTTGCAGCTGACACTAAGCTGGGTGGTAGTGTAAGCTCTGAGGAGGATGCTCAGAGGCTGCAGGGTGACTTGGACAAGTTAGATGAGTGGGCAAACGCATGGCAGATGCAGTATAATATGGATAAATATGAGGTTATCCATTTTGGGGGCAAAAACACGAAGGCAGAATATTATCTGAATGGTGGCAGATTATGAAAAGGGGAGGTGCAACGAGATCTGGGTGTCACGGTACATCAATCATTGAAAGTTGGCATGCAGGTACAGCAGGTGGTGAAGAAGGCAAATGGTTTGTTGGCCTTCATAACTAGGGGATTTGAGTATAGAAACAGGGAAGTCTTACTGCAGTTGTACAGGGACTTAGTGAGGCCTCACCTGGAATATTGTGTTCAGTTTTGTTCTCCTAATCTGAGGAAGGACGTTCTTGCTATTGAGGGAGTGCAGCAAAGGTTCACTAGAATGATCCCCAGGATGGCGGGACTGACATATGAGGAGAGACTGGATCGACTGGGTCTTTATTCACTGGAATTTAGAAGGATGAGCGGGGATCTCATAGAAACATATAAAGTTCTGATGGGACTGGACAGGCTAGATGCAGGAAGAATGTTCCCGATGTTGGGGATGTCCAGAACCAGGGGACATAGTCTGAGGATAAGGGGTAGGCCATTTAGGACTGAGATGAGGATAAAAGTCTTCACTCAGAGAGTTGTTAACCTATGGAATTCCCTGCCGCAGAGAGTTGCTGATGCCAGTTCATTGTATATATTCAAGAGGGAGTTAGATATGGCACTTATGGCTAAAGGGATCAAGGGGTATGGAGAGAAAGCAGGAAAGGAGTACTGAGGGAATGATCAGCCATGATCTTATTGAATGGTGGTGCAGGCTCGAAGGACCGAATGGCCTACTTCTGCACCTATTTTCTATGTATGATTCAATGTATTTTTCCATTTATTATCAGGGCTCTCCATCCTTCTTTTCCATTTTCCCTATCTCTTCTAAAAATTAAGTATCCTGGAATATTTAGTTCCCAATTTAAGTATCTGGAACATCCATCATCACTTCCTTGGTTTTGTATTCTATGCATCTATTGATGAAGCCCAGGATCTCTTATGCTTTTTCAACGGCTTTCTCAACCTGCCCTGCCACTTTCAATGGTTTGTCGACATATACCCCCAGGTCTCTCCCATTTAAAATTGTACCCTATAGTTTATATTGCCTCTCATCGTTCTTCCTGCCAAAATGTATCACTCCACACTTTTATGCATTAAATGTCATCAGCCATGTGTCCACACATTGCAATTTACACGGACCATATCTATTATGAATGCAACCCTATGTAACCAGCATTCTACCGCCACCAGAGGGCATATCTGTTGGAGTCCTAAGGGATCCCAGCATCCCTTGGGAGCACTGTATACAAGCAGGCCTCCCATGCTGTACCAACATTCTGGAATTAGAATAAAGAGATTAAGGTCACACTTACTCATGTCTACAGTACTCAATCACATTACTCTATTCTGGACATAACAACTGGCGACGAGATAACGCACCATCATGCGAAAATGCGGAGAACTTTTGGTATACTGGAGAAATTCTCAGAAGAGGACGATTGGGAGACCTTCGTGGAGTGATTCGACCAATACTTCGTGGCCAATGAGCTGGAAGGGAATGAGAATGCTGCCAAACGAAGGGCGATACTCCTCACCGTCTGCGGGGCAACAATCTATGGCCTCATGAAGAATCTTCTTGCTGTGGTGAAACCAACAACCAAATTGTATGAAGAACTGTGCACGCTGGTCCGGGAGTATGTAAATCCGAAGGAGAACATTCTGATGGCAAGGTATCGATTTGTCAACTGTCTGAAGGCCAGGAAGTGGTGAGCTACGTTGCCGAACTAAGGCGCCTTGTGGGACATTGCAAATTTGATGGATTCTTGGAGCAAATGCTAAGAGACTTTTTTGTGCTTGGCATTGGCCATGTGGTTATCCTTCGCAAACTATTGACTGTTCAAACACCGAACCTGAGCAAAGCCATAACAATAGCCCAGGCATTTATGTCCACCAGACAGAACACCAAACAAATTTTGCAACATAAAGATGTTTCGGCAAGTACTGTACACAAAGTAACGTCGTTTTCAGGCAGGAATGCATATGGCAGAATGTACACGCCTGCAGCTGCACGACCTCAGATGTCTCAGACACAACTATCAAGCGTTAATGCGCGTCAGTTAACACCTTGTTGGCGCTGCGGAGGTGATCATCGAACCCATCAATGCTGCTTCAAACACGATGCGTGCAAAGGCTGTGGAACAATGGGACACCTTCAGCGAATGTGCAGCCGAGCTGCAAACTCTGCAAGCCACCACGTTGCAGAGGAAGACCGATCCATGGCAGATCAAACTGAACTAGAGACTCAAACCGAGGAGGCAGAAGTGTATGGGGTACATACCTTCACCACGAAATGTCCACTGATCATGTTAAAAGTTGAACTAAATGGAATTCCAGTATCCGTGGAAATGGACATGGGTGCTCGTCAGTCCACAATGAGCAAAAAGGCCTTCGACAGGCTGTGGTGCAACAAGGCACACAGGCCCAAGCTGAGTCCCATTCACACCAAGCTGAGAACTTACGCGAAAGAGCTGATCCCTGTAATTGGCAGTACAGCAGTAAAAGTCTCCTATGATGGAGCAGTGCACGAACTACCACTCTGGATAGTACCAGGAGCTGGCCCCACACTATTCGGCAGAAGCTGGCTGGGAAAAATCCGCTGGAACTGGAACGACATCCGAGCGCTTTCGTCCATCGACGACGCCTCATGTGCCCAGGTTCTGAGCAAGTTTCTGTCATTGTTTGAGCCAGGAATCGGAAGTTTCTCGGGTCACAGGTGCAGATCCACTTGATTCCCGGTACATGACCCATCCACCACAAGGCACGGGCAGTGCCATCTGTGATGCGAGAGAAAGTGGAGATCGAGCAAGACAGGCTGCAACGAGAGAGCATCATCGCGCCGGTGGAGTTCAACGAGTTGGTCAGTCCGATTGTTCCGGTTCTCAAGGGCGATGGCACGGTCAGAATTTGCGGGGACTATAAATAAACGATTAACTGTTTTTCGCCGCAGGACCAGTACCCACTACCCAAGGCAGATGACCTATTTGCGACGCTGGCAGGAGGAAAGGTGTTCACCAAGTTGGACCTGACCTCGGCCTACATGACGCAGGAACTGGCGGAATCTTTGAAAGGCCTCACCTGCATCAACACGCACAAAGGTCTGTTCATCGGCAATAGATGCCTGTTTGAAATTCGATTGGCAGCGGCTATTTTTCAAAGGAACATGGAGAATCTGCTAAAGTCAGTTCCGCTCACCGTGGTTTTTCAGGACAACATACTGATCACAGGTTGGGACACCATCGAGCACTTGCAGAACCTGGAAGAGGTTCTAATTCGGCTAGATCGTGTGCGACTCAGGTTTAAACGCTCGAAGTATGTTTTCCTGGCGACAGAGGTCGAGTTCTTAGGGAGAAGAATTGCGGTAGATGGCATCATACCCACTAACGCCAAGATGGAGGCCATCAAGAACACGCCGAGAACAAAGAATGTGACGGAGTTGCAGTCGTTCCTGGGACTCCTCAATTATTTGGGTAATTTCCTAACCAGGTTAAGCATCTTGCTCGAACCTCGACACATGTTGCTACGCAAGGGACATGGCTGGGTATGGGGGAAATCACAAGAGACAGCCTTTGAGAAAGCCTGAAATCTGTTATGTTCGAACAAACTGCTTGTCCTGCATGATCCTTGTAAACGTTAATGCTAGCTTGAGATGTGTCTTCGTACAGGGTCGGGTGTGTGTTACAAGCAAACGAATTGGGAACATTGCAATCGGTCGCTTATGCATCCAGGAGCTTGTCCAAGGCCGAAACGGCCTGTAGCATGATTGAAAAAGAAGCTCTAGCATGCGTTTATGGGGAAAAAAAAATGCATCAGTATCTGGGCATAAATTTGAGTTAAAAACTGACCCTAAGCTGCTCATATCGCTATTCTCAGAGAGCAAAGGTATCAATGCCAATGCCTCTGCTAGCATCCAAAGATGGGCACTCAAGCTGTCTGCATATAGCTATATAATTCGCCACAGGCCAGGCACAGAGAACTGCGCTGACGCCCTCAGTCGGCTACCATTGCCCATCATCGGTGTGGAAATGGCACAGCCTGCAGACTCGCTCTTGGTGATCGATGCATTTGAAAATGAAAAGTCACCCATTACGGCCCACCAGATCAGGACCTGGACCAGCCAGGATCCTTTCCTGTCCCTTGTCCATGGGAGCTAGTCCAGCGTCCCAGTGGAGATGCATGAAGAGCTCAAGCCGTTCCAGCGGAGTAAAGACGAAATGTCCAGACAGGCGGACTGTCTTTTGTGGGGTAATCGCGTGGTTTAGCCCAAGAAAGGCAGGGAAACATTTATACGCGACCTACACAGTACCCATAGTAATGATGAAAACAATAGCCAGATCCCATGTGTGGTGGCCTGGCATTGACTCAGATTTGGAGTGTTGCGTGCGCCAATGCAACACTTGCTCTCAATTGAGCAATGCACCCAGGGAGGCAACGCTAAGTTTGTGATCACGGCCCTCCAAACCGTGGTCTAGGATCCACGTTGACTTCGCTGGCCCGTTTCTAGGCAAAATGTTCCTGGTTGTTGTGGATCCTTATTCAAAGTGGATTGAGTGTGCAATAATATCTGAAAGCACGTCCACTGCCACCATCGAAAACCTACGAGCCATGTTTTCCACACACGGCCTGCCTGATGTCCTTGTCAGCGACAATGGGCCGTGCTTCACCAGCGCTGAATTCAAGGATTTCATGACCTGCAATGGGATCAAGCTTGTCACATCTGCCCCGTTCAAGCCCGCATCCAATCACCAGCCAGAACAGGCAGTCCAAACCATCAAGCAAAGCTTGAAACACGTGTCGGAAGGCTTCCTGCAGACCCGCCTGTCCCGAGTCCTGCTCAGCTACCAGACGCCACTCTCTCACCGGGGTTCCCCCTGCCGAACTGCTCATGAAAAGGGCACTCAACACAAGGCTCTCTCTAGTCCACCCTGATCTCCATGATCATGTCGAGGGCAGGCGGCATCAACGAAGCATGTACCATGATCGTGCAAGTTTGTCATGTCATATTGAAGTCAATGACCCTGTATTTGTGCTCAACTATGGACATGGTCCAAAATCGCTTGCTGGCACTCTTGTGGCCAAAGAAGGAGTCGGGTGTTTCAGGTCAAAGTCGCAAATGGACTAACTTACAGAAAGCACTTGGACTAAACCAAACTGCGATTCACAGAAAGCCATGAGCATCCTGAAGAGGACACCACCAATTTCGACCCTCCGACGCACACACAAGTGGCAACCGACATCACGGTTGACCATGAAGCTGAACTCATCACCCTCTGCAGCCCAGCAAGACCAGCTGCGCAGCAGCCCAGTGAAGAACCAACCAACTCACCTGCACCTGCATTTGTACCGAGGTGATTAACGAGGGAACGAAAAGCCCCAGATCGTCTCACCCTGTAAATAAGTATACTATTGACTTTGGAAGGGAGTGATGTTATATATGCAACCCTATGTAACCAGCATTCTACTGCCACCAGAGGGCATGTCTGTTGGAGTCCCAAGGGATCCCAGCATCCCTTGGGAGCACTGTATATAAGCAGGCCTCCCATGCTGTTCCAACACTCTGAAGCTAGAATAAAGAGACTATGGTCACACTTACTCACGTCTACAGTACTCAATCACATTACTCTATTCTGGACATAACAAGATCCATTCTCAATCACATTACTCTAGATTGCTCCCTGTCAAAACCTTATGATACTATGATCACTGTTCCCTATATCCTCCCCGACTGCCACTTGCTCTACTTGACCCACCTAATTCCAAGAACCAGATCCAGCAATGTCTCCTTCCTCATTGGGCCAGAAACGTACTGTTCAAGAAAGTTCTCCTGAACACACTTCAGAAATTCTTCGCCCTCTCTGCCCTTTACACTATTACTATCCCACCTATATTAGGATAGTTGAAGTCCCCTACTATCAGTACTTTATAGTTCTTCCACCTCTCTGTAATTTCCCTGCAGATTTGCTGCTCTATATCCTTCCCACTAGTTGGTGACCTATAGAATACACCTAGTAGTTTAATGGCACCTCGATTGTTTCTCAACTCTAACCAAATAGATTCAGTCCTTGACCCCTTCAGGATATCCTCTCTTTCCAGCACTGTAATAATCTCCTTAATCAATACTGCCACCCCACCTCCTTTCTTTCCTTCCCTATCTTTCCTGAACACCTTATATCCAGGAATATTTAATACCCAATCCAGCCCTTTATTGAGCCAGGTCTCTGTTATCGCCACAACATCATAATCCCATCTGTCTATTTGTGCTTGGAGCTTACCAACCTCATTTACCAAACTTCATGCATTCACACACATGCACTGTAAACCACTCTTACACCTTCTTGTGTTCTTTCTTAGTCTGACCCTACCGAATATCGTACTATTTCTTACTCTAGTGCTATCTGTCGCCCCAATCCTTCGTGCACCTTGTTTCTCCTTTCTAATATAAGAAATAGGAGCAGGAGTAGGCCTCTGGCCCCTCTTGCCTGCTCCGCCATTTAATAAGATCATGGCTGATCTGATCTTGGACTTAGCTCCACTTCCCTGCCCACTCCCCATAACCCTTCACTCCCTTGTCGCTCAAAATCTGTCTCTCTCCACCTTTAATATATTCAATGACCCGGCCTCCATGACTAATGATACATCCTGTTGCCCATCCCCAGCCTAATTAGTTGAAACCCTCCCCAACAGTGCTAGCAACCTGCCCCCTGCCGTCCCCCGGCCCCAACAAGGAAATTAGTCCCAGCTCTGTTGAGGTGTGAGATGTAACCCGTCCAGGTCCCACCTCCCCCAGAACCGATCCCAGTGTCCCAGGGGTCTGAAGCCCTCCCTCCTGCACCAAGCCATGCATTCATCTGCTCTATCCTGCTATTTCTCTACTCATGTGTTACTGACATATTTATATTGGCTAAGATCATGCGTAACTGACCTGACAGGGGGTTAACCATGACCCCAACGTGGTTCTCCCTGGATCAGGAAAGTGGTTCTCCTATGCTTTTTGGAAATAGGAGGTGGGTGGGGTGGATTGACCCATCCACCTCCACGGAGGTGTGTGGGTTTGCTGACCCATCCACCTCCATGGCACGAACCTGGTGTTGCAGTACTTCCAGGAACGGTGCTTGGGCTCTAGGCCTTTTGGCTAAGAGCATTAGCGCAGGGTGATCCTTGATGTGTGCAAGGTGACCTCTGGCGTTTGTGATCTGACAAAGAATTGGAAAGATTGGCTACGAAAAATTTAATTAAAAAAAATAAAATTTTTTTCTATATAAATAAATAAATAAATAAAATAAAAAAAATAAAAATTATAATTAAACACCAGCCTTTTAATTCAATGTAAACTGCACTGTAGGAGCAGTGACTGATGTTGCTGGGATGCTGAGATCAGGGCAGTCATTTCATTCTTTGACATTCTCTGCAATTGTGGAGAAAATCGATGGTTTGCTCCTGACACCCAAAGCAGGACAGACAGAGGGCAGGCAGGAGGGAGAATCATTTAATTCATTCTCTGCATGTGGGCGTCGCTGGCAAGGCCGGCATTTATTGCCCATCCCAAGTCGCCCTTGAGAAGGTGGTGGTGAACCTTCTTAAACCACTGCGGTCCGTGTGGTGAAGGTTCTCTCACAGCTCTGTGAGGGAGGGAGTGTTTGAAGGGAAAAAGTCTTGGCGAGTTGCTGCAGTGCGTTTGTAGATGGTACACTCTGGAACCATGGTAAGCCGGTGGTGGAAATAGTGAGTTTGGCACTAATTAGATATCAGCCATGGCTCAGTGGGCTGCACCCTCGCCTCTGAGTCAGAAGGTCGTGGGTTAAAGTCCCACTCCAGATCCCATAATTAATGCTGACACTCCCAGTGCAATACTCCCAGCTGCACTATAGGAGGGTCAGTACTGAGGGAGTGCTGGATTCAGAAGGGCAGTATTAAGGGAGCGCTGCACTGTCGGAGGGGCAGTACTGAGGGAGTGCTAGATTCAGCAGGGCAGCACTGCGGGAGCACTGCACTGTCAGAGGGGCAGTACTGAGGGAGAGCTGCACTGTCAGAGAAGCAGTACTGAGGGAGAGCTGCACTGTTGGAGGGGCAGTACTTAGGGAGCATTGTACTGTTGGAGGGGCAGTACTGAGGGAACGCTGCACTGTTGGAGGGGCAGTTTTGAGAGAATACTGAGAGGTGCCATCATTGAGATGAGATGTTAAACCGAGGTCCCATCTGTCTTTTCAGTTAAATGTATAAGATCCCACTGCATTCTTGATGAAGATCTTAACGTGTGCAGATTGGCTGCCACGTTTCCTACATTACAACAGTGACTACACTTCAAAAATACTTCATTGTCTGTGAGGCACTTTTGGACGTCCTGAGGTGGTGAAAGGCGCTATAGAAATGCAAGTCCTTTCTTTCTTTACTGTCTGCGGCCCAGAGCTGGGGGGTTTCAGACCTGGTTCTCGTTCAGAGTGAAACGACTGCCTTTGTTCCCTGGGGACAGACAATAAATGACGGCAGATTTCAGATTACGCTCTGCCCCCGAGTCTCGGCCTCAGCTGATGTTTCCCGTCGCGTTTCTCAATACTCCTACTTTTTATTTTGATAGATCGGGCTGTCCATCGAGGATTGAATTCCATCGAGCTTTGCTCATTTATCTCGCCCTGTTTACAGATTGGCCTTTATTGCAAGGGGGATGGAGTATAAAAGCAGAGATATCCTGCTACAACTATACAGGGTATTGGTGAGGTCACACCTGGAGTACTGCGTACAGTTTTGGTCTCCGTATTTAAGGAAGGATATACTTGCGTTGGAGGCAGTTCAGAGAAGGTTCACTAGGTTGATTCCAGAGATGAGGGGGTTCATTTATGAAGATAGGTTGAGTAGGTCAGGGCTATGCTCATTGGAGTTCAGAATAATGAGAGGTGATCTTAGCGAAACATATAAGATAATGAGGGGGCTCGACAAGTTGGATGCAGAGAGGATGTTTCCACTCATAGGGAAACTAAAACTAGGAGACATATTTTCAGAATAAGGGGCCGCCCATTTAAAACTGAGATGAAGAGAAATTTCTTCTCTCAGAGGGTTGTAAATCTATGGAATTCTCTGCCCCAGAGAGCAGTAGAGGCTGAATCATTGAATATATTTAAGGTGGAGATAGACAGACTTTTGACGATAAGGGAATAAAGGGTTATGGGGAGTGGGCAGGGAAGTGAGCTGAGTCCATGATCAATTCAGTCATGATCTTATTAAATGGCGGAGCAGGATCGAGGGGCCAAATGGCCTATTCCTGCTCCTATTTCTTTTGTTCTTATGTTCTTAGTGTAGTGCTGTAAATCATGTGAAATGAGCAGAGCTGGGAGTTGGGGGATTGGGACTAATATCACATGGTGTGATTCAGGGAAATCACGGTGTGTGTAGTGGGAAATCAAAAGACAATCATCGTTAATTCATTCTCAGAATTTGGATGTCGCTGGCCAGGCTGGCATTACTGCCCATCCCTAGTTACATAGCAACAGGAGGAGGCCACTCAGCCCCTCGAGCCTGTTCACCATACTCTCCATGTAACCCGTGCTGTACCTGCCCTGGGAGTGTTTGATGGGACAGTGTAGAGGAAGTTTTACTCTGTATCTATCTGTACTGTACTTTCCCTGGGAATGTTTGATGGGACAGTGTAGAGAGAGTTTTACTCTGTATCTATTCGTACTGTACTTTCCTGGGAGTGTTTGATGGGACAGTGTTGAATGAGCTTTATTCTGTATCTAACCCGTGCTGTACCTGCCCTGTGAGTGTTTAATGGGACAGTGTAGAGGGAACTTTACTCTGTATCTAACCCGTGCTGTACCTGCCCTGGGAGTAATTAATGGGACAGTGTGGAGGGAACTTTACTCTGTATCTAACCCGTGCTGTACCTGCCCTGGGAATGTTTGATGCCGACACTGGGTAATGAAATGGGGATATGTTTCTGTCCCAGCACCAACATCCTTCAACCTTCAGGAACATAAAATGAATGAAAAAAACTCCAGATTCTCATGTGATAAAAATGCAATGTGACTTTATTCAGTCCCAGACCATAAATAATTCATTCCTTTATCAGCAAATATTCATTGCTTGAGAGCTTGGCTTGTGACTGGAGCTCCGCAGATTGATGGTAACCTGGTTACTCTCGATCGCTGACTGCAGATTGATGGTAACCTGGTTACTCTCGATCACTGACTGCAGATGGAGAATGGAACTGTCACTGTAAGTGTTTAATCCTCTCACACTGCATTCTCCTGTGGGACACAGCCCAGTATCCCAGCACAGTCCCCCATTCCCCTGTGGGACACAGCCCAGTATCCCAGCACAGTCTCCCATTCCTCTGTGGGACACAGCCCAGTATCCCAGCACAGTCCCCCATTCCCCTGTGGGACACAGCCCAGTATCCCAGCACAGTCTCCTCATCCCCTGTGGGACACAGCCCAGTATCGCAGCATATTCCCCATTCCCCTGTGGGACACAGCCCAGTATCCCAGCACAGTCCCCCATTTCCCTGTGGGATACAGCCCAGTATCCCAGCACAGTCCCCCATTCCCCTGTGGGACACAGCCCAGTTTCTCAGCACAGCCTTCCATTCCTCTGTGTGACACAGCGCAGTATCCTAGCACAGTCCCCCATTTCTCTGTGGGACGCAGCCCAGTATCCCAGCACAGCCTCCCATTCCCCTGTGGGTCACAGCCCAGTATCCCAGCAAGTCCACCATTCCTCTGTGGGTCACAGCCCAGTATCTCAGCACAGTCCCCCATTCCCCTGTGGGACACAGCCCAGTATCCCAGCACAGTCCCACATTCCCCTGGAAGGTGCACGGCTGCACATGCACGGTATTTTGAAAAGGTCGCGCGGCCCGGAATTTTTTTCACAGGTAACATGGAGGAGGTTACAGAGATAGGGAGGGGTGTAGGGCTGGATGGGGTTCCAGAGATAGGGAGTGGTGTATGATGGGAGTGGTTACCGAGATAGGGAGGGGTGTAGGGCTGGAGAGGGTTACAGAGATTGGGAGGGGCGTGGCCCTGGAAGGATGAGAATTTTAAAATCGAGGCGTTGCAGAGATCCCAGTTTTATTTCAGTGACAGCAGAGTGTGGAATTTTGAAGCTCTGTTTATATTTGGATCGATTTCTTTGTCCTCAAATATCTTTTAAATCTAATCTAAGGATCAGTTTACAGAAGTCTCTAAATACCAATAAATCGCGAGTTATTGCTTGTGTTGTTCTGGGGTTTATCAAACGGACACGTTGATTGTTGTACATTGTTCCTTGGGGGAACAGTGTGGAGCAGAGTTTGGGAGAGAATTCCTTTCACCGTATCTAACCGCACGGCCGAGGGTTTGATCGAGTCGATGGTCCAGCCAGCGATCCGAAGCAGCTCGACCTGGGTGTGTGGCGACGCTCTGATCCGGATTGACGGGCTGAGGAGTTGCTGCTGCAACAATTGAGATGCCTGAAGGACAGAAGTTTATTCGGCGAGTCTCTGCGATCGGGGCACTGAGGCTTCGGAGCGGGAAATCTGCGGATGTCCCAGATCAGGAGGGGTGGGTAATGGTTCAGAAGGTCCAAGGGCCCGGCACAGGGATATTATGGGATGGGGAATGGGCCGGACAGGGGCAGGGGGATATTATGGGATGGGGAGTGGGCTGGACAGGGGCAGAGGTATATTATGGGATGGGGAATGGACAGGACAGGGACAGAGGGATATTATGGGATGGGGAATGAGCCGGACAGGGGCAGGGGGATATTATGGGATGGGGAATGGGTTGGACAGGGGCAGAGATATATTATGGGATGGGGAATGGTCTGGACAGGGACAGAGGGATATTATGGGATGGGGAATGGGCCGAACAGGAGCAGTGAGATATTATGGGATGGGGAATGGGCTGAACAGCGGCAGGGGATATTATGGGATGGGGAATGGGCTGGACAGGGTATATTATGGGATGGAGAATGGGCTGGACAGGGGCAGAGAGATATGGGATGGGGAATGGGCTGGACAGGGACAGGGGGATATTATGGGATGAGGAATGGGCTGGATAGGGGCAGTTCAAGCATTGTGTGCAGTATTGGGCTCCACACTATAGAGAGGAGAGTGAGGCTGTTGAGGGGGAACAGCACAGATTCACTCGGGTGCTGCCTGGTGTGAGGGAATCCAAATATGGAGAGAGACTTGGAAAATGGATCTCTGTTTCTCTCTCCCTATGTCTCTTCGGTCTCTCTGTATCTCTGTCTCTTTTCTCGCTCTCTCCTTGTCTGTCTCTGTCTCTGTTTCTCAGTCTCTCTGTATCTGTCTCTGACTGTCGCTGTCTGTCTACATCTCTCCCTTTCTCTTTCCTTCCTTCTCACTCTCTCTCTGGGTTGAATGAGATGGGATTTTACAAAATTGTAGATGATACTAAGTGGATTGGAAAGGGTTAGTCCCCAGTCACTATTTGAAGTTAAGCGGTGACTGCAGGACAAGGAGACACAGGTACAGACTGGAAAAAGGCAGGTTCGGGCCTGGTATAAGGAGACACTTCACACCCAGAGTGACCAATACGTGAAATGGGCCCAGGGCAGGGAGTGGGATTGAAACCTCTGGGGCCATTCCCAAGGGTCAGTGGGAGGCTGTGACAGGCGGGGCGGGGGATTTGCAGTTTTTAAAAAAATGTGAGGCTGGTTGGGCTGAACGGCCTCCCTCTGCATCTCTCTTAAAGCTGCCGGACTTGCCTTCATTTCTCGAGTTAAATGCTGCAGGCCGATGGGTCCATAAACCCCCCACCCCAAGGTTTATGTGTTTAATCCTTCCATACAATCAGACAGCACAGGAGGGGGCCATTCGGCCCATCGGGTCTGTACCGGCTCTTTGAAAGAGCGATCCAATCAGTCCCACTCCCTGCTCTTTCCCCAGAGCCCTGTATAGATGGGATATTAGTCAGCTCTCCCGGGAAGATTGTAAACAGCAACAGGACAGATCTCTGAAGCAGTGCAGACATCTGACCTCCACCCTGACTGTCAGCTCCCCTCCCCCATATTATTAAATCTCTCATTACCGCATTTCATGTGGATTTTTATATTTAAATAACAGCAGAACACTTTTCCCAGCTCACAACCGAGCTGAATATCCGATTCGTTTTGATTGGGGCAGCCAAGTAATTGGACAGTGGAACTTGGCTGGCTTTAGGACCGCGCGGAATGCTGAGCTGGGGCGACGTTCCCAGTCCGAGCCCCTGGATTGAGATTTCAGTTTTCTCTCTCTGTGAGTCTCGGGATCGCGATTTCTCTCTCTCTCTCGTTTTCTTCCCCTTTTCTCTTTCTCTGTTTCTCTCTCTCTCAGTCAAATTTTCTCTTTTGATTTCTCACTCCCTTTCCTCACTTCTGTGTCTTTCTCTTTTGTTCCCATCCCTCTCTCCCCCCTCCCTCTCTTTCTCCATCTCTCGCTCCTTCAATATCCCTCTCCCTCAATCTCTCTACTCTCTCTCCCTTTCTCACTCTCTTTCTCCCTCATCCTCTTTTCCTCCCCTCTCCCTTTCCCTCTCTCTCCCTCTCCCCTCTCCCTCAACCTCTCGCTCCCTCTCCATCAATCTCTCTCGTCTCTCTTTCCCTCCCTCTCTCCCTTTCTCTCTCCCTCAGTCTCTCCCTCTCCCTCAATCTCTCCTCTCTCTTTCCCTCCCTCTCTCGCTCCCTCTTCCTTCCGCTCTCTCCCTCTCCCTCCCTCTCGCTCAATCTCTCCTCTCTCTCTCTTTCCCTCCCTCTCTCTCTCTCAATCTCTCCCTCTCCCTCAATCTCTCCTCTCTCTTTCCCTCCCTCTCTCGCTCCCTTTCCCTCCCGCTCTCTCCCTCTCCCTCCCTCCCTCTCGCTCAATCTCTCCTCTCTCTCTCTTTCCCTCCCTCTCTCTCTCTCAATCTCTCCCTCTCCCTCAATCTCTCCTCTCTCTTTCCTTCCCTCTCTCGCTCCCTCTCCCTCCCTCTCCCTCCCTCCCTCTCGCTCAATCTCTCCTCTCTCTTTCTCTCCCACCCTCTCTCTCCCTCCCTCTCTTTCCATCCCTCTCCCTTTCTCTCCCTCTCCCGAACTCTCCCTCTCCCTCCCTCTTTCCCCCCTCCCTCTCCCTCCCTCTTTCCCCCTCTCTCCCTCTCTCTACCTCCCTCTCTTTCCTCCTCGCTCCCTCTCCATCAATCCCTCTCGTCTCTCTTTCCCTCCCTCTCTCTCCCTCTCTCCCTCTGTTTCCCCCTCCCTCTCCCTCTCCCCTTCTCTCTCTTTCCCTCCCCTTGAGGGCAGATTCTGTGCTAAACTCCTCCGGTCCATTGAGGAGGCTCCTGGACTTGTTGCTGAGCAATGCGGAGCTGGCTCCGGGACCTCGCCGCGCCCGGAGCTCGCTGATCTCCCCCAGAGTGAGTCAGACTCTGTCCCGGGATCTCCCGGGATCGCCTTGCTGTTTCCAACAGCGATTGACGGCTTGGCGCGGGGATCAGACTGGTTCCTGTGTGGATTGTATCGGAGGGCTGGAGAATTGGAGAGGACGATTCTGTGTGCATTCTAGAGCAGCAATCTTCCATTGGATAAGAGTGCATTGTATCTGAGGATTGCAGGCATTGTACAGGAGAGCTGTGCATTGTATCGGAGCACTGCAGCAATCTGTACAATGAAGGAACGCATTGTATAACAACTTGCATTTATATAGCGCCTCAACCCAGTAAAATATCCCAAGAAGCTTCACAGGAGCGTAAATCAGTGTGACTGGAGACGGTGAGTGTGTGTTGGGGGTGTGACTGGAGACGGTGAGTGTGTGTTGGGGGTGTGACTGGAGATGGTGAGTGTGTGTTGGGGGTGTGACTGGAGATGGTGAGTTTGTGTTGGGGGTGTGACTGGAGATGGTGAGTGTGTGTTGGGGGTGTGACTGGAAATGGTGAGTGTGTGTTGGGGGTGTGACTGGAGATGGTGAGTGTGTGTTGGGGATGTGACTGGAGATGGTGAGTGTGTGTTGTGGGGTGTGACTGGAGATGGTGAGTGTGTGTTGGGGGTGTGACTGGAGACGGTGAGTGTGTGTTGGGGGTGTGACTGGAGATGGTGAGTGTGTGTTGTGGGGTGTGACTGGAGATGGTGAGTGTGTGTTGGGGGTGTGACTGGAGACGGTGAGTGTGTGTTGGGGGTGTGACTGGAGACAGTGAGTGTGTGTTGGGGGTGTGACTGGAGACGGTGAGTGTGTGTTGGGGGTGAGACTGGAGATGGTGAGTGTGTGTTGGGGGTGTGACTGGAGATGGTGAGTGTGTGTTGGGGTATGACTGGAGATGGTGAGCGTGTGTTGGGGTTTGAGCAGGAGGAGTGACGTCAGGCCCAGAAGGTGACTGTGGATTGTGATGCTCGAGCTGAAGTGGAACAGCATTACGGGCGAGGAAGTGAGACATTCAGAGACTATTCCTGCTCGCGGTGCAGCAGTTTGTAAAAGCTCATTGAATTCATTATAGAAAAAAGATTATAAATATCCCCGTTACTAGTCTGTATATCAGTCACAGCCCAGAGTAACACCTTGTGTCATAAAACAGGCAGTGGGAGCGTCACCAAACACAGAATCTGTCAGTGTTGAAAGGGGCAACTTTTTAAAGTGTAAGAACATTACATAAGAATTAGGAACAGGAGTAGGCCATCTAGCCCCTCGAGCCTGCTCCGCCATTCAACAAGATCATGGCTGATCTGGCCATGGACTCAGCTCCACTTACCCGCCCGCTCCCCGTAACCCTTAATTCCCTTATTGGTTAAAAATCTATCTATCTGTGACTTGAATACATTCAATGAGCTAGCCTCAACTGCTTCCTTGGGCAGAGAATTCCTCAGATTCACAACCCTCTGGGAGAAGAAATTCCTTCTCAACTCGGTTTTCAATTGGCTCCCCCGTATTTTGAGGCTGTGCCCCCTAGTTCTAGTCTCCCCGAACAGTGGACACAACCTCTCTGCCTCTAGCTTGTCTATCCCTTTCATTATTTTAAATGTTTCTATAAGATCACCCCTCATCCTTCTGAATTCCAACAAGTAAAGACCCAGTCTACTCAATCTATCATCATAAGGTAACCTCATCTCCGGAATCAGCCTAGTGAATTGTCTCTGTACCCCCTCCAAAGCTAGTATATCCTTCCTTAATTAAGGTGACCAAAACTGCATGCAGTACTCCAGGTGCGGCCTCACCAATACCCTATACAGTTGCAGAAGGACCTCCCTGCTTTTGTACTCCATCCTTCTCGCAATGAAGGCCAACATTCCATTTGCCTTCCTGATTACCTGCTGCACCGGCAAACTAACTTTTTGGGATTCATGCACAAGGACCCCCAGGTCCCTCTGCACCGCAGCATGTTGTAATTTCTCCCCATTCAAATAATATTCCCTTATACTGTTTTTTTTCCCAAGGTGGATGACCTCACACTTTCCGACATTGTATTCCATCTGCCAAACCTTAGCCTATTTGCTTAACCTATCTAAATCTCTTTGCAGCCTCTCTGTGTCCTCTACACAACCCACTTTCCCACTAATCTTTGTGTCATCTGCAAATTTTGTTACACTACACTCTGTCCCCTCTTCCAGGTCATCTATGTATATTTTAAACAGTTGTGGTCCCAGCACTGATCCCTGTGGCACACCACTAACCACTGATTTCCAACCCGAAAAGGACCCATTTATCCCGACTCTCTGCTTTCTGTTAGCCAGCCAATTCTCTATCCATGCTGATACATTTCCTCTGACTCCGCGTACCTTTATCTTCTGCAGTAATCTTTTGTGTGGCACCTTATCGAATGCCTTTTGAAAATCTAAATACACCACATCCATTGGTGCACCTCTATCCACCATGCTCGTTATATCCTCAAAGAATTCTGGTAAATTAGTTAAACATGATTTCCCCTTCATGAATCCATGCTGCGTCTGCTTGATTGCACTAAGAAGTAGAATAATTTTGCTTTTCCAGTGAGAGCTCTGAGATTGAGGTGCGATAATGGAGGAAGGAGAATAGATTTTGCTGAAGGAGCTGACTCAATCCCACTCCAGAGACTCGAGCCCAGCATCTAGGTTGACACTCCCAGTGCAGTACTGAGAGCGCGCTGCACTGTCGGAGGGGCAGTACTGAGGGAGTGCTGCACTGTCGGAGGGGCAGTACTGAGGGAGTGCACCACTGTTGGAGGGGCAGTACCGAGGGAGTGCTGCAGTGTCGGAGGGGCAGTACTGAAGGACTGCAGCAATGTCACAGAGGTAGTACTGAGGGAGTGCTGAACCTTTGGAGGGGCAGTACTGAGGGAGTGTTGCACTTTTGGAGGGGCAGTACTGAGGGAATGCTGCACTTCCTGAGGGCAGTCTTGAGGGAGCACTGCACTGTCGAACAAGGCGGTAAATCGAGGCCCCGTCTGCCCTCTCAGCTTCACATCAAAGATCCCCTGGCTTTATTTCAAAGAAGAACAGGGGAGTTCTCCCCAGTATCCTGAGCAATATTTGTCCCTCAACCAACATCACTAAAATAGGATAATTGTTCATTTGTCTCATTTGGTATATTAACAAAAGTGATTTAGCCACCTCCTATTGGCTGCGGTGATTCCCAACTGGTGATTATTTCTGTGTAACGCTGCAGCTAATGGGAGGCGGTGTTGGAGGGTGGGGGTCGAAGGTCAGGAGCAGCACCTGTTCCAAAATGCATTGATTTTATTTCTCTCCTCACAGGGAACTGATGGCAGAAGGAAGAGATGATCGATGGGAAACAGACTCTGGTCAGGAGACAATCATCACATTGGGTCCCAATACTGACTGATCAGCCTATCAGAGCATCTGTTTGATACAGCGGGCAGCTGGGGGGAAAACAGTTGGGATCCCAACACCTGGAATATCTGTACAAACACTGGGAAAACAGCTGGAATCCCAACACCCAGAACATCTGTACCAACACTGGGAAACAGCTGGGATCCTAACATCTGGAACATCTGTACCAACACTGGGAAACAGCTGGAATCCTGACACCCGGAACATCTGCATAAACACTGGGAAAATAGCTGAAAGCTCAACACCTAAAAGATCTTCACCAACACTGGGAAAACAGCTGGAATCCCGACACCTGGAACACGTGCACCAACACTGGGAAAACAGCTGCAATCCCAACACCTGGAACATTTGCACCAACACTGGGAAAGCATCTGCAATCCCAACACCTGGAACATTTGCAAGCACCGAGATCGCCCCTCTGTGAGCAGGTCCAGTCAGATCAGGGACCCCCTGAATCATCCCCAGACGGACCGAGATCGCCCCTCTCTGAGAGGGTCCAGTCGGAGCAGTGACCCCCTGAATCACCCCCAGATGGACCGAGATGGCCCCTCTCTGAGCGGGTCCAGTTGGAGCGATGCGTCTGTACGGTTTGTTGCCCCTTCAGGCCCTTTGGGTGGCCCTGTCTCTCGCCGCGCAGCACTTCCCGTCCTGGGGTCACTACGACCTGTGTAAGGCCCAGCTTCACTGGGACCAGGCCATGAGTTGGGATTACATGGCTTGCCAGCCCGAGGCCACCCTGCTCACCAGGTCACTGAAGGTCAGCTTAGATCCCTCCGACAGTACGTGTGGAGAGACCCTCGAGATGTACTGCACGCTGGTGAGTATAAGCCTTTCTGAGACAGCCTCTGTTGTGTGTCACACTGTGAATGGACGCTCACTGAACGGCCTTTATCAAAGTGAATTCCATCCAAACTCCTACATTTGCTTCATTAACAGAGGCATTGAGTGCAAAAGCAAGGGAGTCATGGTGAACCTTCATACATCATTGGTTCGGCCCCAACTGGAGTATTGTGTCCAATTCTGGGCACCACACTTTAGGAAGGATGACAAGGCCTTGGAGAGGGTGCAGAGGAGATTTACTGGAATGTTTCCAGGGATGAGGGACTTCAGTTATGTGAAGAGACTGGAGAAGCTGGGATGGTTCTCCTCAGAGCAGAGAAGGTTAAGGGGAGATTTGATGAGGTGTTTAAAATCATGAAGGGTTTTGAAAGAGTAAATAAGGAGACACTGTTTCATGTGGCAGGAGGGCCAGTAACCAGAGGACACAGATTTCAGATAATTGGCAAAAAAGCCAAGGGGGGAGATGAGGAGAATGTTTTAATGCAGCGAGTTTTTATGATCTGGAATGTGCTGCCTGAAAAGGAGGTGGAAGGAGATTCAAGAATAACATTCAAAAGGGAATTGGATAAATACTGGGAAAGGAGAAATGTACAGGGCTATGGGGAAGGAGTAGGAGAGTGGGACTAACTAGACAGCTCTGAGCCAGTGGCAGAGACAGACGATATCATGGAGGTGAAAGGAGGCGGGCTTGGTGAAGGAGGAGATATGGGGATGGAATAACAGTCTGATAAGTTGCATTTCGTGGAACTGTGAGGAGATGTAAAACTGCTGGGCTGAACAGGAAAGGTCAGGACACGAAAACCACAAAACTCGCTGCTTCCCAGTGACTCACCATAAGGGGTGGCAGTGTTTGTAAAATTAGACATGGTAATAGATGTGAGGAGGGAGTTCGAATGTTTATAAACACTCCCTGGAGCTCCTGATCCCTGTGTCTGACCCCTTCCCAATATCCCCAGTGGGGAATATGTCCCATTGTGTCTGAGCCCTGCCCAATATCCCCAGTGGGGAATATGTCCCATTGTGTCTGAGCCCTGCCCAATATCTCCAGTGTGGAATATGTCCCATTGTGTCTGAGCCCTGCCCAATATCCCCAGTGTGGAATATGTCCCATTGTGTCTGAGCCCTGCCCATTATCTTCAGTGGGGAATATGTCCCATTGTGTCTGAGCCCTGCCCAATATCCCCAGTGTGGAATATGTCCCATTGTGTCTGAGCCCTGCCCAATATCTCCAGTGTGGAATATGTCCCATTGTGCCTGAGCCCTGCCCAATATCCCCAGTGAGGAATATGTCCCATTGTGTCTGAGCCCTGCCCAATATCCCCAGTGAGGAATATGTCCCATTGTGTCTGAGCCCTGCCCAATATCTCCAGTGTGGAATATATTCCATTGTGCCTGAGCCCTGCCCAATATCCCCAATGGGGAATATGTCCTTGAGATGTAAATTCAAGCCTGTTTCTAAATATTAATGATGCTCTTGTTGAGTGAATCATCTCCTCAGGATAATTGGTTCCTACATCATTGTTCGAGGGGAAACGCCTGGTTTAATAATCAGCCGTATGTTTCAGCAATAATTGAAAATGTATAATTTATTGCAGAACATGCAGTTCCTCAGAGGGAATTATTCTCCAGCTCAATTAGTAATCTGTTGTAAAAATACTACGAGTCTTTGAGGTAAATCTTCCATCTGTCCCATATCCCACTGTGGGAGCTGTGTGTGAAACAGGGCCCGGACTCAGTGAGACCACAATAGATGTTACTGTCTCAGTTTCACACCTCAGGACGTCCCAAAGTGCTTCACAGACAATGAAGGACTTTTTGAAATCGCAATCATTTTTCTTTCACCGATAAAAACGCGGCTGAATTTATCGGCCGTTATCTCATAGTTTGCATTTTTTAATATGTAACAGTTTTTGACAGGTGTACTCGCTCCTTCTTTCCCGATGTGTCCCGACTCCTGAACTTGTGTTCCCTGATTGTGTGTTGACTGTGAGTGGGTGAGTGAGACGGAAAGACTCCAGGGTGAGAATGTATTCAGACTGTGGCTGTAACCTTGGTGCAAAGACACGAATTCCTGGTCACAAACTGCTGTGATCGAATGCACCGGGGCACGGTGGTGCAGGGCTTCTGTGATTGGACCAGTAATCCACAGAACTGCACTTCCAATCCCTCCATGGGCTTTGAGACTGGGCAGAGGGAGATACTGCCGGTCCTGCTGGGAGACTCAGTCCCAGGCACATCCTTCAGTTTTTTATTTGTTCCTGGGATGTGGGCGTCGCTGGCAAGGCCGGCATTTATTGCCCATCCCTAATTGCCCTTGTGAAGGTGGTGATGAGCCACCTTCTTGAACCGCTGCAATCCGTGTGGTGAAGTTACTCCCACAGTGCTGTTAGGAAGGGAGTTCAGGATTTTGACCCAGTGACAATGAAGGAACATTGAATATATTTCCCAATCAGGATGCAGTGTAACTTGGAGGGGAACGTGGAGATGGTGGTGTTCCCATGGAGGCCATGGGTTTGTGAGGTGCTGCCGAAGAAGTCTTGGTGAGTTGCTGCAGTGCATCTTGTAGATGGTAAACACTGCAGCCATGGTACACCGGTGGTGGAGGGAGAGAATGTTTAAGGTGGTGGATGGGCTGCTTTGTCCGGGATGGTGTGAAGCTTCTTGCGTATTGTTGGAGCTGCAGTCATCCAGGCAAGTGGAGAGTATTCCATCACCCGCCTGACTTGTGTCTTGTAGGTGGTGGAAAGGCTTTGGGGAGTCAGGAGGTGAGACAGTCGCCGCAGAATACTCACCTCTGACCTGCTCTTGTACCACAGTATTTATGTGGCTGGTCCAGTTAAGTTTCTGGTCAATGGTGATCCCCAGGATGCTGATAGTGGGGGATCCGACAATGGTAACGCCGTTGAATGTCATGGAGAGGTAGTTGGACTCTGGCTTGTTGGAGATGATCATTGCCTTCCAGGTGTGGACCACAAATGTTACTTGCCACTTCGGTGTTGCCAGACTGGGAAACAACGTCGGTGAGTGAGCACAGGGGCGATGGGGGAACAGGACTTGTGTGTGTTAGGACACGGGCAGCACAGGTTTGGATGAGCTGAAATTTACGGAGAGTGGAAGATGGGAGTCCGGCCAGGAGAACATTGGAATGGTCGAGCCTGGAGGGAACAAAGTATTGATGAGGGTTTCAGCAGCAGATGTGCTGAGGCAGGGGCGGAGACGGGCGATGTTACCGAGGTGGAAATAGGTGGCCTTGGTGATCGAGCGGATATGATTGTTTGTTTTAGTTCTTCTCGACCAAAAGGCACCAGTTAATGCTCATCGATCTCAGTGTTGGAAATAGAATCTCCCGCTGGTCTGTAATCCCCAATTTGATTAATCTCTGGCACCAGCTCAAAGTATTCGCCTCCAATTCCACTTCAGTGCCGATTTGTTCATTGATTTGGGTGTTTCGCGTGCTGCAAAGCAAAACTCACAGTATCTGAGCACACACCGAGGGAGAGGCACATCTGGAATACTGCGGGCAGAGTGGGCTCCTCATTGTAGGGGCGAGATGGGACATGGGGCACAGGGACACAGTGTGACCGGAGGTAAGGGGGTGAGGGGAGAAAGAGATGGGACACGGGACACAGTGACACAGTGTGACCAGGGGTGAGGGGGTGAGGGACTGTGTTATGAGGTTAGCTCGAACAGTCGAATTAAAGGGAGAATTGTCACCACTTCTGTAGAAACACAGTCTGTGCCTTGCTCGGGTAAAAGTCTGACAGCCAATTATTTCTGAATCCGATCACCAATTCTGGAAATCCCAGCGAGTGGTGACAGCTGGTGAATGTTAACGTGGAGTTTCTGGGTAATTTCTGTAAGCTGAGTTTGAACTGATTGTAAACTGGTGCCTGGAGATTGTGTCTGATCCTCTCGGGATTGTTAACATCTGTATCCGTTCCCCCGCCAGCTGTTCACACAATCTCACAGCACAGCAGGAGGCCATTCGGCCCATCGTGCCTGTGCCGGCTCTTTGAGAGAGCGATCCAATTAGTCCCACTCCCTGCTCTTTCCCCATAGCCTTGCAAATTTATCCTTTTTCCCAAATTTATCAAGTATATTTTTCCCTGTTTTAAGGGAGTTTAGTTGAAGCAGGTTCAAACAGCTCTTCAAAGAGCGAACACAGGCACGATGGGCCGAATGGCCTTCTGTGCTGTGAGATTCTGTGATATTTCCCCTGTTTTAAGGGAGTTTATTTTCAGCAGATGCGAGCAGCAGATGGGATTTCAGTCTGAACGAGCCAAACATTCTCTTTGTAATATTGCAGTCCGTTCTATTGGGTCTGGGACTAAACCTTTAATACTCAGATGGGAAATCGAGGGTTTGGGAGAGGCCTACAGTAAGTGGATTAAACCTGAGACCATAGACTTTATCCCCATGAATCCTCCCCCTGCCCAATATCTCACTCACTGCCCACTGTCCCCAGTAAACCGGCTGCACATTAAACTTTCCCAGTCTCTTGATTCCTGGATCAGAGCTCCCTCACTGTGCTGCTCTCTGACAATGTTTCGCTCACTTTAGCAGCTCAGACAGGAGAATGTTTGAAGAACGATTTACTGTTGTTGTGGCACTGACTGACTGACCCCTGACCCTGTCACCAGTGGATGGATTTTTCTATCGAGCAGTTTGAATGATGAGGAGTCTCGGTTCCATCTCCTGTTATTCTCTGTTTCCCATTCTCTGTATTGGCCTCACGCAAATTTCATTATAAACACAGATAGAGGCAGACAGGCAAAGTCGAGGGTTCAAGTCCCACTCCAGAGACTTGAGCACAAAACCGAGGTCGAGACTCCCAGTGCAGTACTGAGGGAGTACTGCACTGTCGTAGGGGCAGTACTGAGGGAGTGCTGCACTGTCGTAGGGGCAGTGCTGACGGAGAGCTCCACTGTCGGAGGAGCAGTACTGAGGGAGTGCTGCACTGTCGGAGGGGCAATACTGAGGGAATGCTCCACTGTCGGAGAGGCAATACTGAGGGAGTGCTGCACTGTCGGAGGGGCAGTACTGAGGGAGCGCTACACTGTCAGAGCATCAGTACTGAGTGAGCACTGCACTGTCGGAGGGGCAGTACTGAGGGAGTACTGCACTGTCGTAGGGGCAGTACTGAGGGAGTGCTCCACTGTCGGAGGGGCAGTACTGAGGGAGTGCTGCACTGTCATAGGGGCAGTGCTGACGGAAAGCTCCACTGTCGGAGGAGCAGTACTGAGGGAGTGCTGCACTGTCGGAGGGGCAATACTGAGGGAATGCTCCACTGTCGGAGAGGCAATACTGAGGGAGTGCTGCACTGTCGGAGGGGCAGTACTGAGGGAGCGCTACACTGTCGGAGCATCAGTACTGAGTGAGCACTGCACTGTCGGAGGGGCAGTACGGAGGGAGTGCTGCACTGTCGGAGGGGCAGTTCTGAGGGTGCGCTGCACTGTCGGAGCATCAGTACTAAGTGAGCACTGGACTGTCGGAGGGGCAGTACTGAAGGAGCACTGCACTGTCGGAGGGGCAGTACTGAGGGAGCACTGCACTGTCGGAGGGGCAGTACTGAAGGAGCGCTGCACTGTCGGAGGTGCAGTACTGAGGGAGTGCTACACTGTTAGAGGGGCAGTGCTGAGGGAGCGCTGCACTGTCGGAGGGGCAGTACTGAGGGAGTGCTGCAGTGTCGGAGGGGCAGTACTGAGGGAGCGCTGCACTGCTCTCATCCTGAGTTAGTGAATGGCGCTTTAGAATTCAGTCTTTGCTCTCTCTTTCTCTCCACTCTCTTTCTCTCTCTTACTCCCTCCTCCCCTCCCACATTACACGGGCTCATTCACCAGAAACACCCTGTTGCCGAATTTGCCCTCCGACGAAAGGGGGCGCACTCACTGAGCGAACCGATTTTCCCCGCCCCAATCCATGGAGTGGAGAGTTGAGCAAAATTCAGCTCTTTGTAGATTGTTTTTGTTGCGGGCGGTGCAGTCAGTTTGCGGCGGGGTGGAAGTGCGTGGGGAGCGGGGCGGACGGCGGTATATGTCTGCGAGCTCCTGTTTTATTTCCCACCCCCAGGAACCTGCTGACTGACGGAGCTGAAATGAGCCTGGGATTAAAGTGTTTGTTTAAATCTGGTTTGACAGACAGTCGGTGGGTTCCCTGAACACCTGCTCACAGCCCTGAGTCTCCGTGAGGCTCGGGCACTGGGGACATTAGTTTGGGGAGAAGGCCCTTTATTGGGGACCTTTCATTAGAAGGAGGTCACCCATTGGGGATGGATGGTTTAAAATTGGAAGCTGGGTGTTTAATGAACGATGGCTGTGGTCTATAAGGACCGATCGACACAGGCCGGTCAATAATGTGGGATTACACCACAGCTGGTTGAAGATTTGCTGCAGATTCTCAATCTTTCCCCAGTCTGGTTTCTTTCTCTGAAACCTCCCTCTGGTCTTCTCATTGCTGAAATGTTTAGATACAAACACCAGGTGCAGAGTTCTGGGTTTCATTAACTTGAACAAACATTCATTTCTGCCGGCTCACGTTTTTTTATAATTAAATTCCAAAGTGTAGAATCCCATCGAGCTCCCTGGCAAGATGTTGACTTAAAACCGCCGTTCCTTTATTAAATTAATTCTTGGGATGCTGACATGGCCGGCATTTATTGCCCATCCCCAGGTGTCCTGAGAAGGTGGGGGTGGGCCGCCTTCTTGATCCGCTGGGAGCGAGTTTGATACAAACTGAGTGTCTCGCTCGGCCACTTCAGAGGGTCATTACTAGTCAACCACGTTGGTGTGGGCCTGGAGTCACATATAGGCCCGGGCAGGTTACAGAGGCAGGTTTCCTTCCCTAAAGGACATTACTGAACCAGTTGGGCTTCACGGCAATCTCCCTGAGCTGTGGGCCGTGGGGAGATGGACCCTCTCCCTGACCCACTGTGGGCCGTGGGGAGATGGAGCCTCTCCCTGACCCACTGTGGGCCGTGGGGAGATGGACTCTCTCCCTGACCCACTGTGGGCCGTGGGGAGAGGACTCTCTCCCTGACCAACTGTAGGCCGTGGGGAGATGGACTCTCTCCCTGACCCACTGTAGGCCGTGGGGAGAGGACTCTCTCCCTGACCCACTGTGGGCCGTGGGGAGAGGACCCTCTCCCTGACCCACTGTGGGCCGTGGGGAGATGGACCCTCTCCCTGACCCACTGTGGGCCGTGGGGAGAGGACCCTCTCCCTGACCCACTGTGGGCCGTGGGGAGATGGACTCTCTCCCTGACCCACTGTGGGCCGTGGGGAGAGGACCCTCTCCCTGACCCACTGTGGGCCGTGGGGAGAGGACTCTCTCCCTGAGTTGTGGGCCGTGGGGAGATGGAGCCTCTCCCTGACCCACTGTGGGCCGTGGGGAGAGGACCCTCTCCCTGACCCACTGTGGGCCGTGGGGAGATGGATCCTCTCCGTGACCCACTGCGGGCCGTGGGGAGAGGACCCTCTCCCTGACTCACTGTGGGCCGTGGGGAGATGGAGCCTCTCCCTGACCCATTGTGGGCCGTGGGGAGAGGACCCTCTCCCTGAGCTGTGGGCCGTGGGGAGATGGATCCTCTCCCTGACCCACTGTGGGCCGTGGGGAGAGGACCCTCTCCCTGACCCACTGTGGGCCGTGGGGAGATGGATAATACCAGAAATGAGAGGGTATACATATCAGGAAAGGATGAACAGGCTGGGTCACTTTTCTCTTGAAAAGAGAATGCTGAGGGATGATCTAATAGAGGTCTTTGAAATTTTGAAAGGGTTTGATAGAGTGGATACAGACAGAACCAAGAAATCCAATCAGAAGAAACGTCTGTACCCAAAGAGTGGTGAGAATGTGCAACTTGCTACCACAGGGAGTGGTTAAAACGAATAGTGTAGATGCATTAAGAGGGGGCTAGACAAGCGTATGAGGGAGACGGGAATAGAGGGTTGTGGATAGATTTAGATGAGGAAAGACTGGAGGAGGCTCGAGTGGAGCATAAACACCGGCATGGACTGGTGGGGCCGAATGGCCTGTTTCTGTGCCGTGTATCTTATGTAATCCTATATGTAATCCTATAAGTAATCCTATGTAATCTTTCAGCTCAGTACTGGCCCACTAAATGCTGCTAACTGAGCAACTCTGCTCGAACATTAACTCCAACAAAGGGCCTGATTACTGGGTGATGGGAAGTGACATCAATCTGTGGGATTGTACTTTATGGAGCTACTAACTTCTGTACTCAATAATACACTAATTAATATCATTAACCAGGGGAGTGAACCGTGCTGTTAGCGAGTGGTTTAGTTAGTGATAACGACAGGCTCTTCGTCACACCACACAGTGTAAATGCGAGACAGCAACACTTAAACCCCCGAAATAAATGTCAAGGGATGAGTGGATTTGTAGAAAGAACAATGATTTATAAGATGCTCCGTTTATGCTCCAGTGTTGCAGGAGCAGTTTCTGTAATACATGATCCTTATATTGAAATATCTTCCCTTCCCGCGTTGATGCAGCCACACACAGCAGGAGCCTGTTGTGTCTCTCTCTCCCTGGGCTGTATGGTGATGTTTAATTCTTCTCTTCTTCCTAGGCAGTCCCCCGGAGTCGAGGATGACTTGCTTCCACATTAAAATGAGTTGTCAGGTGACTGATGAGACCAATGTGAGATCCACAGTCTCTGTCACAGGTGGGGTAGATGGTGGTTAGAGGGACGGGTGGGTGGGGTGCTTGGGTTGTCGTACGCACCTTCTGCTGTTTGTACTTGGCTTCCGCATTCTCCCGGCAAAGAGACTCGATGTGTTCATCGCCTTCTCGGATGCTTCTCCTCCATTTTGAGCGGTCTGGATCCAAAGATCCAAGATGCGGCCACTCACAACAACATCGAGCAGACAATAGGGGTGATCAAGCAGCGTTTCCGAAGCCTGGACCGCTCTGGAGGCAGCCTTCAATACTTCCCTCAACAGGTGTCGCTATTCATTGTGGTGTGCTGCATGTTGCACAACTTGGCCATCATGAGGGCCCAGGCCTTACCAGTGGGGAGTGCAGCCCCAACTCAGGAGGAGGAGAAAGAGGAACAGGAGCCTGGAGAGGCCCCGACTGGTCAGCCAGAGGAGGAGGTGCAGCAGCCACGGAGGAGACACCGTGGCACTGCTCCCGATACAAGGGCCACATGTCAGCGGCTCATCATACATCGGTTCTCCAACAACACAACACAACCCCTGACCAGCAACTAATAAACATTTAACAACGGCCCCTTGAAACACCATAACACACAATTAACCTCAACAATATCTGTACACAGGCCCCTGCCATTTGTCATTCCTCAACAGTACCCATGTGCCGTATTAGGCACATACACTTACAACAATAGCAGGCCTCAAAAACTGCAACCAGATCATGACAAACATATTTACAGGATGAGGCCATCTCTCCATTGTGGCCAAAGTTTTTATTGAGACTAGCTCTGGCATTTGCTACCCCTTACCTTAACCCCCTCCCACATCTCCTGCTCCTCCTCAATGTTGCCTCAGTGCCTGCAGCAAGGCTGCTTGAGGGCTGCTGTGTGTTTAACACAGACACTACAGATGGCCTAGTAGGATACATTGGACCAGCTCTGGGCCTAGAAGGCCCGGCTGCAGACTGCACCACCTCAGCATCGGCGGCAGCAGTCTAGGTTGGCTGGTGTGTAGACCGCAGCAGGTGCAAAGGCAGAGTGGCAGTGGTGGGAGCCAGAATGCTGTCATCTTGAGCAAAGACAACAAGTTCCATTTCCCACGGCCCACTGCCACCTCCCCCAGGGCGGAGCCTCAACATCTGGAGCAATATGTGGGAGCGCGGATTACTGGCCTGCTTCGGCACCGTTACCTCCCCGTTGGACTGTGGGGAACAGAGAGGATGGCAGCAGTCAGTGTTTGCATGGCATCACTCTGTGACTGACTCAGGACAGCCTGAGTCTCAAACGCAGCGTTCTGAGAGTTGTTGCCACAATCATTGACAGTATCACATCACAAAGGCCTTGCGTGGCTTGGGTCTGTGATGCGATAGCTGCTGCCACGTCAACCATGGCACGCGCTCTCCCCTCTGCGACTCCACTGTCGCTGGTTGAGTCCATCTCCCTCTGTAAATGGGCAAGGATGGGTTCATTGAACTGCTGAGAGGCAGGGACAATGCTTGAGGCGGTCTCCCCCAACCTCAGTGCAAGTGTATCCATGCTCTGCGGGACCTTCTCCAATGCACCCATTGGCTCGCGGTGCATTTGCATGGACTCTCTGGACATAGCCTCCAAGTCCAGGTCCACGTCTGACTGTCTCTGAGCAGGACTGATAGGCCGACTCACTGTCCGGGGAGATGGCCCCCGAACTTCCCCTCGCTCTGGGCGCTGCTGTATGCCACTGGAGTCAGGAGCCTCAGGCTCTTCAAAGCCCAGGAATGTTGGCTCTTCCACCAAGGTGGTGTCCCCACACGGAGCAACTGATGAAGGGTCCCACACAGGCACCACACTTTCCTCACCTTCCTCTTCATCTTCCCCGTCAGTTGAAGTGGACGGCGTTTGCTGTCAAGGTTCAAGGATCTCACAGAAATGCCAAAGGGCATTCACATACCGTCACGGTCCACAGGGGGCGCTGCTTCTCCGGCCACTACCGCACCAACTGGTGTGCCCATGGGGATGGACACTCGCTCCTCCACGTCACTGAGGGCTTGTATGTCAGGCTCCCCTCCACCGGTGCACTGCTGCTCTCTCCTGTTGTGAGCTAGTTTCACCTGCAGTAAGAAGCACAAGAAGGTGTGAGTGAGTGTGCAGCTCATCGTGTGCCACATGTGCCTTCCATAGTTGAATAGTTGCTGCTGTGTGGATGTGCGCAAACGTGCATTTGAATCTGCGTGGCTGCTCACAGTGCATGTGTGAACGGTGGGATGAGGTGAGAAGGGCCTCAGATTAGGGTTGAGGCTGAAGTCTTGAGAAAGGGTAGTGTGAGGAGGGGTGAGGCTGAGTAGGGAACAAGAAGGTGAGCCAGGTTTGGATGGGCCGGGCATGGCTGGTGACCTGAGCCTGAACCTTTATGGTGCCTTCACCAACAAAGACCACGGCCTGGGACACACAGTGATGGAGCAGTCGGAGGTCAGTTGTAGCGCTGGGGCACGGTGCTGTTAATTATGTCCCGAGGACACGGCAATTCAGGAGCACGTCACATCTGCACCGTTCCATTATTCATTCATACTTTACACAGCTTTAGGATTCTGGTACTAATGTTCACTCCATTCCTTCTGCATCGAGTATTAAAAATAACCAATCCAATATGCGGCTTTAGTCACTGCCTTTAGTCGATGCTGTGACAATTGTAGATTCATTAATCTCTATGATCTCTGTATATTGCCGCGCTCTCCATCTTTATCACACACATTAGTTTTATTGATTGCTGCAACAGCCACTTGCTGGGGATGAGGATGTTACAGGTAAGCTGTCTGATCATTTGGAAAAGGATGTCGGGCTGATTCTGTGTTGCCGATGTCAGGCAGAGTCCCAGTGTGTCCGATCCACAGGATGCACTGCAGCAACTCGCCAAGGCTTCTTCAGCAGCACCTCCCAAACCTGCCACCTCTACCACCTAGAAGGACGAGGGCAGCAGGTGCCTGGGAACACCATCACCTCCAAGTTCCCCTCGAGTCACACAGTGTCCCGACTTAAAATCACAGCATCATAGAATGATGCAGCACAGAAGGAGTCCATTCGGCCCATCATGCCTGTGCTGGCTCTTTGAAAGTGTTACCCAATTCACCCCACTCCCCCGCTCTTTCACCACAGCTCTGTAAATCTTTCCCCTTCAAGTATTTCTCCAATTCCCGATTGAATCTGCTGCCATCGCCCTTTCAGGCAGCGCATTCCAGATCACAACATGTGGAGCTGCCGCTGTGTCCATCGCTGCTTCACCGTGGAAGGTCAATGACCTGATGTGACCCCGAGGGAGCCCTGCCACCTCCGACTGCTCCCTCACAAACCAGCCTGAGGTAAAGCATCATTAGGCCCACAGGCTGGGTGAGGGTCCGACACACAGAGCCCAGGGGTAAGGCCTGAGCACAAATAAGGGATTGTTTTAACAATAGACGATAAAAAGACAAGTTCCCATTAATCATTCTGCCCACAAAACTCTCGCCCTTTCTCTCTCTCTCTAACCCAAACAGACAGCTGCAGTGAGACTCATTTTCCCATCTCTGAAGGTCGGAGGTCGGAGATTCTTTCACTGAACATGAACTTTGGAAAATCTAAACAAAGAAAACTTCCAAAATGTCGTCATGTCAGAAATCTATCCAAATGTCAGCTCCCTGGTCTCTTTACAGTCCATTTTATTTTGCTCAAAACGATTCCCAAGGATGATTGGGGAACTGAGAGGATCTAACTATGGGGAAAGGCTGAATAGGCTGGGGCTCGTTCCTGGTCCCAGGGATGGAGGACTTCAGTTACAGGGAGATACTGGAGAAGCTGGGATTGTTTTCCTTACAGCAGAGAAGGTTAAGGGGAGATTTAATACAGGTGTTCATGGTCATGAGGGGTTTAGACAGAGTAGATAGAGAGAAACTGTTCCCATTGACGGAAGGCTCGAGAACCAGAGGACACATATTTAAGGTGATTGACAAAGAACCAAAGGCGACTTGAGGAAAATTGTTTTTGCGCAGTGAGTGGTTAGGATCTGGAATGCACTGCCTGAAAGGGTGGTGGAGGCAGAGCCCAGCGGGAGAATTGTGTCCAAATTCTGGGCACCACACTTTAGGAAGGATGATAGGGCCTTGGAGAGGGTGCAGACGAGATTTACTGGAATGGTCCCAGGGATGAGGGACTTCAGTTATGTGGAGATTCTGGAGAAGCTGGGATTTTCTCCTCAGAGCAGAGAAGGTTAAGGGGAGATTTAATACAGGTGTTCAAAATCATGAAGGGATTTTGATTGAGTAAATAAGGAGACACTGTTTCCAGTGGCAGGAGGGTCGGTAACCAGAGGACACAGATTGAAGGTGATTGGTGAAAGTACCAGAGGGGAGATGAGGAGACCCCACTTTCTACCTTCTGACACTCTGAATAGCTGCCCTTTACCCCTACTCTCTGCTTTATGTCCTGAAGCCAGCGAGCTATCCATTCTGCTACTGGCTCCCTGACTCTGCATTCTCTGACCTTATTCATTAGTCTATTATGTGGTCCCTTATCGAAGTTCTTTTGGAAATCTGGATAAATTATATCTACTACATTACCCTTGTCTGCTCTCTCTGTTACCTCTTCAGAGAATGCAATGAGGTTGGTCAAGCAAGACTTTCCCTTTTGAACTCCATGCTGACTATTCATTATTATACTTTTGCTCTCTAAATGTTATTCTATATTCTCCTTTAGTAAGGATTCCATTATTTCTCCAACCACCGATATTAAGTTGATGGGTTTACAGTTCCCTGAACATGTTCTATCTCCCTTCTTAAATATAAGTATTATGTTAGCTATCTTCCAGTCCTCGGGTATGACACCTTTTTCAAACTAATTAATAAATATGTGCCCCTGCTATTTCTTCCCCAGATTCATTTAAAAAGCACAGAAGTGTTCCGTCCAGACCTGGGGTTTTATTTAACCCGTGCTGTACCTGTCCTGGGAGTGTTTGATGGGACAGTGTAGAGGGAGCTTTACTCTGTATCTAACCCATGCTGTACCTGCCCTGGGAGTGTTTGATGGGACAGTGCAGAGCTTTACTCTGTCTCTAACCCGTGTTGTACCTGCCCTGGGAGTGTTTGATGGGACAGCGTAGAGGGAGCTTTACTCTGTATCTAACCCGTGCTGTATCTGCCCTGGGAGTGTTTGATGGGACAGTGTAGAGGGAGCTTTACTCTGTATCTAACCCGTGCTGTACCTGCCCTGGGAGTGTTTGATGGGACAGTGTAGAGGGAGCTTCACTCTGTATCTAACCCGTGTTGTTCCGTCTCTGTTTCCAGGAGAACCCGTACATGTGCAACAACGAGTGTGATGCTCACACGCCCGAGCTCGCACACCCGCTTGAGCTGATGCTGGATGATGAGGGGCGGATTCCCAACACCTTTTGGCAAAGTGTCTCCTGGAGGAGTTTCCCCGAGCCCCTCCTGATCAACATCACTCTGTCCTGGGGCAAGACCATCGAGCTGACCGAGGACATAGTCATCACCTTCGAGTCAGGCCGGCCGGAGCAGATGGTCCTGGAGAAGTCTCTGGACCACGGCCGGACGTGGCAACCCTACCAGTTCTACGCGGCCGACTGCCTCACCTCCTTCGGGATGGAGCCGAGAAGTGCCCGGGATCTGAGCCCGGCCTCGGTGCTGGATATCATCTGCACGGAGGAGTACTCCAGGGGCTACGTGTGGAAGGTGGACAAGATGGTCCGCTTCGAGATCCAGGAGCGTTTTGCCCTGTTCGGGGGGCCCCGTCTCCAGGACATGGCCTCGCTGTACGGCCAGCTGGACACCACCAAGGACCTGAGGGACTTCTTCACCCTGACCGACCTGCGGGTCAGGCTGCTCCGGCCGGCCACTGGGGCCACCAGTGTTGACCAGCACAACCTCTCCAAATACTTTTACGCCATCTCCAACCTGGACATTCATGGCCGGTGAGAGCTCCTCGCTCCTTCTGGCCAGAGTCGCAGATCCCACACTTCACACCCGGGGGGTGCCCTGTCAGGCCAACATCTGGGGCACTCACAGGAACAACATCTGGGGGCACTCACAGGACCAACATCGGGGGGGGGGGGCGCTCAGGGTCAACATCTGGGGGCACTCACAGGGTCAACATCTGGGGTTAACTCACAGGGACACCATCTGGGGTTAACTCACAGGGAAAGATCTGGGGAGCACTCACAGGGCCAACATCTGGGGCACTCATAGGGTCACCATCTGGGGTAACTCACGTGGCCAACATCTGAGAGGGCACTCACAGGGTCAATATCTGGGGGAGCTCAGGGTCAACATCTGGGGGCACTCAGTTTCAACATTTCAGGGCACTCTATCAGGACCAGCATCTGGGAGCACTCACAAGGCCAACATCTGGGGGCACTATCAAGGAGAACATCTGGGGCACTCTATCAAGGCAACATCTGGGGAACTCTATCAGGGCCAACATCTGGGGGATACTCTCAGTCTATGAACTTGGTGATACTCCATCAGAGCAAATAGCTGGTGTTCTCTATCAGAGCTAACATCTGGGATACTTTATCAGGGATAACATCTGGCATGGCAATCTAGCAGTTATCATCTGGAGGGCACTATATCGGAGTTAACATCTGGCACACAATCTCAATGAACATCTGAAGGGCAGTCTATCAGGGCCAACATCTAATTACGAGGAGAGATTACACAAACTAGGGTTGTGTTCCTAGAATTTAGAAGGTGAATTGAATGAAGTTTTCAAGTTATGAAGGGAAACTGAAAGGGTAGATAGAGAGAAACTATTCCCCTGGTTCGGGATTCTAGGAGTAGGGAGAAAATCTAAAAATTAGAGCCAGACCTTTCAGGAGTCAAATTAGGAAACACTTCTACACACAAAGGGTGGTAGAAGTTTGGAACTCTCTTCCACAAATAGCAGTTGATGCAAGATCAATTGTTAATTTTAAATCTGAGATTAATAGATTTTATCAGCCAATGGTATTCAGGGATATGGGGCAAAGGCGGGTGAATGGAGTTAGGTCACAGATCAGCTATCATCCCATTGAATGGCGGAGCAGGCTCGAGGGGCTGAATGGCCTCCTCCTGTTCCGATGTGAACGCTGGGTAACTGGGAGGTTTGACAGCGATAGATGGGGATCCCTCCCCCGGCCCACTGGGCACCGTCAGCTGCCCCTGTGTCGGGTGTTTGAGCTTCCCTGAATGGCCCTGCGACAGTGGGCACAGACCAGCACTGTGCAAGCTCTCCCTGCCGCTGGTGATGGGCCCGTTAGCGAGCTTTCACAGTCCTGCTGGCTGGCTGGCGATGAGTCAGCGAGTTCCTGCTCAGTGTTCAGCCAATCGAGTAGCACGGAGCGAGCAGAGTCTGTCCCTTTACTCTCAGCACTGCCGAGCTCCAGTCTGATCAGGATTCAGAGAGTGAGAGGATCACACAACACAGGGGGAGGCCATTCAGACCATCGGGCCTGTGCCGGTCTTTGAAAGAGATATCCAATTAGTCCCACTCCCCGCTCTTTCCCCATAGCCCTGCAAATCTTTCCCTTGAAGTATTTTATCCAATTCCCTTCTGAAAGTTACAATTGAATCTGCTCCCACCGCCCTTTCAGGCAGCGCATTCCAGATCACAACTCGCTGCATAAATAAACTCTCCTCATCTCCCCTCTGCGTCTTTTACCAATTACCTTCAACCTGTGACCTCTGTTCCCCGACCCTCCTGCCACTGGAAACAGTTGCTCCCATTTACTCGATCCAAGCCCTTCCTGATTTGAGGAATGATTGTGACTGAAGGCTTCCTTCGTGTTGGATCTATATTCAGTCTGGGTCAGTGAGTTCCCATTCTCCCATCACACAATCTCCAGGGCTTGGAGCCATTCCCTCATTATTCCACACTCAGCTTCTGGGAGGCTCGCTCCAACTTTTAGCCGAGGACAATCTTCAGATACTAATTAGAGAACAGGAGCAGTAAAATGTTTACGCTGCCGTTAATGTGACTCCAAGGAACTGCCTGGGTATCTGCTTAGTTCAGCAAACAGTGCCCAGAACTGACAATTTGCTGAATGTGCAACGTACAATCTGCGGATTATGAAGCTTCACCCTCGCAGTGAGTTAAACAGCTCCTTGGCCTCTCCTCCTCCCTATCTGTGTAACCTCCTCTCACCCTACAGCCCTCCGAGATCTCTGCTCTCCTCCACCACAGGCCTCTTGCCCATCCCCCACTCCCTTCGCTCCACCATTGGTGGCCGTGCCTTCATCTGCCTGGGCCCTGAGCTCTGGAATTCCCTCCCTAAACATCTCCCTCTCTACCTCTCTCTCTCTTAAGACGCTCCTTAAAACTGACCTCTTCGACTAAGCTTTTGGTCACCTGTCCTAATATCACCTTAAGTGGCTCGGTGTCAGTTTATCTGATTTACGCTCCTGTGAAGCACCTTGGGACGAAATGCATTATATAAATGCAAGTTGTTGTTGCAGGTGTTATTGTTGTTGAAAAGCAATAACTTGTGCGAGGCGCTCTATAAATGCAAGCTCTTCCTTTGAGGGGCCTGGAAGGCCGGAGCTGATCAGAAACTCTCTCCTAACGTGTTGTTATTGCTGCCCAGAATCTGATCGTCAATCAGCGGAAACACACCCAGAAACTGACCCGCCGCCTGGGTTGAAAGGCAGTAAGTGGGAGAAAAATGTTGCTGTTTGCAGAGCGAAGCTGGGAAAGGGAGAGCGGACTCGCGGAGCGGCCAGTCCCCAGTCTAACCCGGCTGCTCAGCTTATTTGAAACCAGCTTGCTGTTGTTTTTTGCCAGGTGTAAGTGCAATCTTCACGCCAACAACTGTATCTGGGAGAAGGGGAAGCTGAGTTGCGAGTGCGAGCACAACACGACGGGGCCGGACTGCGAGAGATGCAAGAAAGGCTTTCAAGGCCGAGCGTGGAGAGCGGGCTCGTACCTCCCAATCCCCAAAGGGACGGCCAATGTCTGTGAGTAATCAGAGCTGCTCCGGCCCGGCCCAGTGCCGGCACCAGATTCCCTTCACATTTCATTCTCAGCCCAACTCTCGGCAATGTACCGACTCCAAAATACAACCCACCCATCTTTGTCATTGTGTTCATGTGGGAACAGAGACTCACAGCGGGAGATTGGACAGAGCCAGGGACAGAGATAGGGTCCGTGCCCACAGCTCCACACTGAGGGAAAGGGTGGGGGGGGGGGCGGCGGAGAGAGAAAGAGACAGAGATGGAGAAAGAGAGAAAGAGAGAAGCAAAGAATGAAAGAGAGAACAAACAAAAAGAAAGAGAAAGTGGGAAACAGAGAAATAGAGAAAGTGATAAAGAGGGAGAGAGAGAAGCAGAGAAATTAAGTTAGAATGAGAGACAGAAAGTAAGAGAGACAAAAGGAAAGTGAGAGAAAGAATTAGAGATATAGCGAAGAAAAAAAAGAATGAAAGGAAAATTATCCAATTAGTCCCACTCCCCGCTCTTTCCCCATGGACCTGCAAATGTTGCCTTTTCAAGTATTTATCCAACTCCCTTTTGAAAGTTATGATTGAATCTGCTCCCATCGCCCTTTCAGGCAGCGCATTCCAGATCACAACAACTTGCTGCGTAAAAATAATCCTCATCTCCCTCTGGGTCTTTGGCCAATCACCTTCAATCTGTGTCCTTGGGTTACCCACCCTCCTGCCCTTGCAAACAGTTTCTCCTTATTCACTCCATCAAAACCCTTCCTCATTTTGAAGCCCTCTATCAATGTAATGTCGGGGTCAGTGAGCGAGGGGGATCGCTGGCATTATGTAGAGGGTGAGGTTGTAATAGCCGCAGGTGTTGAATTTGCTGAAACCTTACTCCGGACACCCACAGATACAGAGCCAGCAGTGAGGTGCAGACTAATGTGAGAATGGAATGTTCACAGCTGGATGAATATCTGGGGAACAGCTGGGGAGGGTGAGAGGAGAATAAGCCTCTATGTAATCAATATCTGAAGCAGATCAGGAAGTGAAGGTTGTGAGGGACATCTGTGGCCATTGCTGTGTGTGGAATGTCCCGAGATCAATATCCGGATAGTGAGCTGACTGGGCAGTGGGGGAGGGGTGTGTGTGACTACTGATGCCCTTACGTATTAACTCTGCGTACTTACACACTAATCGCACGTAGTGGGAGCGTCCCCACATACTACTCTCACACTCACCTTACGGGAGCACTTTAGCAACTCTACCTGGTCTCACACAGGGCTGGTGTGATCGCTCAGAGGATGCAGCATGCCAATCCCCCATCAGTTCCTTGTTCTGAGTTTGAGTGACGTCGATCTGATGAACACTCCGTGTAATGGGTTGTGTTAATGTGTTTATCGATAAAGATTGTTAATCAGATGTCTCTCTAACTCTGTTTGTTTCTCTTTCCCTCTCCAGGCTTCCCTGACCCCGTGGCGAATGGCCGTGAGTTGGACCTATACTCTCTGACCTGTGACCTGTGACCTGCTGACCCAGAGCCCATTTCTGCATCGGGAATAATCCGCTTCCCTCAAACCTCCCTCATCTCTCAGTGAGCGAGGAACAGGTGTAGGTGTGAGCGGGGGCCGAGTGTGAGCAGGGGTAGAGTGTGAGCGGGTGAAGGTGTGAACAGGTGAAGGTGTGAGGCAGTGCAGGTGTGAGCAGGGCTGGGATCAGGAGTCTGCTTGTCCGTGTATCTATGGAGTAAAGTATAATCTTCTCGAGTGGTGCAGCAGATATGAAGCAGGGAAGATGTAATATATATGACCCACATCTTAGCTGAGACAAAAATGCTTCTTAACACTGTCTCAGTGAGAATGTTCAGTGGGAAGTGGAGGGAAGATTTGTAGAAAGCCACGTGGTGGCTGAGGCCGAGATCAATGGTGACCTGTTGTAATCCCGTAATCCCAGATGCAGGAATAGGAACTGGGTGAGTGTCTCGGCCTCAATCTGTTCCCCTTTGTTCCTGTCAACTTGTTCCCATTTATTTAACCCTTCGCATGCTGTCAATGTCATTCCAAACCATCCGCCATATCGCAACCCTGAACCAACACCCAGACTGACCGGGAGCAGAGTGACCATAACTCCCCATACTGAATGGGAGTGAACATAACTCCCCACACTGATCGGGAGTGACCATAACTCCGCACACTGACCGGGAGTGACCATAACTCCCCACACTAATCAGGAGTGACCATAACTCTCCACACTGACCAGGAGTGACCATAACTCCCCACACTGATTGGAATGACCATAACTCTCCAAACTGACCGAGAGTGACCATAACCCACCACACTGACCGGGTCTGGGGGTCTGAGGCACCTGGAGCTTCGATGAAATGTTACACTTTGACCCCAAACCTGCCCCTTTCCTGCCCAGGTACAGCTAGAACCGACACTCAAAACCTTCATCACCGACACAAACTGAACTAAAGACAAACTAGTTCTAATGTCTGGCGATGAATCTCCATTTTGTGCTGAATTACTGAGTGAGATGTTGCTGTATTCAGTCACACTGAATCATAACAGGGAGACTCTGTCACATCCAGCATTACACAGTTTGCCTTTCAAACCCTCAACCCACTCGAATGTACCGAAATCCCACAATAACAGCCTGTCACGGCCTCACCCCATTTAATCATCGCTCCGCGGACCAGATTCCACTAATTATCCATCGATCCGCTTCGAGCGACAGCCCGGGCAGTGAGTAGCCCCGGGGAAGTGATTGATTGAGCCGACATTGGCTCCCAGTCCAACATCGCCTCCAATTTATAATTCTCATCCTCGCATTCAAATCCCTCCATGGCCCCACCACTCTCTATCTCAGTAAGTCCTCCCACCCGACTCTCCTCCCGATCTCAGTAAACCTCCTTCCAATCTCCATCAACCTCCTCCCACCCTACACTCTCCCTATCTTAGTAAACCCTCCTACCTACACTCTCCCGATCTCAGTAAACTCTCCCACCCTACACCCTCCCTATCTCAGTAAACCCTCCTACCTACGCCCTCCCTATCTCAGTAAATCCTCCCAACTTACACCCCTCCCTATCTCAATAAACCCTCCCACCCTACACCCCTCCCTATCTCCATCAACCTCCTCCAACCCTACACCCCTCCCTATCGCTGTAACCTCCTCCAGCTCTACACCCCTCCCTATCTCTATATCCCCCTCCCACCCTACAACCCTCCCTATCTCTGTAACCTCCTCCATCCCTAATGCCTTCCCAAGCCTCCAGCTGCCTGGGTCCGAAGCTTTGGAATTCCCTCCCTAAACCTCTCCACACCACCTCTCTCTTCTCCTTTAAGAATCTCCTTAAAACCTTCCACTTTGACCGAGCTTTTGGTCACCTGTCCTAATATCTCCTCCCGAGTCTCGGTGTGAGTTTCTGTCTGATTGGCGGTGTAGCGGAGATGGAAATGTCTGTTTGCTTGTCTCTCGGATACTCCTGCAATCCCGGACAGTCTCCACTCGATGTGTGTGCGCACAGTACAGATGTTCTGTTCAGAACGCGCGTTGTTCTCCAGCTGGGATTAATAATTGCTGATTTCTCCTGACACATGCAGCTGACCCAAAGCTCGGTCGCAAATGGCCAAGAATCTCATCACTAGAGGTCACGATCCCAGAGCAAGGTAGGAGCTCTCAAACACCGCGACTGGCTCAGAGCACAGGAGAAAGCAAGGATTTGCATTTATATAGTGTTCCTTCAGGACTGCCCCACCGGCAGGGCAGCAATCCCTCAGTACTGCCCCTCAAACAGTGCAGTGTTTCCTCAGTACTTTCCCTCCGACAGTGCAGCACTCCCTTAGTACTGTCCCTCTGGCAGTGCAGCAGTCTTTCAGTACTACCACTCCAGCAGTGCAGCAATCCCTCAGTAATGCCCCTCACACAGTGCAGCACTCCCTCAGTACTGCCCCTCTGTCAGTGAAGCACTCCCTCAGTACTCCACCTCACACAGTGCAGCACTCCCCCTCACACAGTGCAGCACTCCCTCAGTACTCCCCGTTTTACAGTGCAGCACTCCCTCAGTACTCCCCCTCACACAGTGCAGCACTCCCTCAGTACTCCCCCTCACACAATGCAGCACTCCCTTAGTACTCCCCCTCACACAGTGCAGCACTCCCTCAGTACTCCCCCTCACACAGTGCAGCACTCCCTCAGTACTGCCCGCTGAAACTGCAGCGCTCCCTCAGTACTGCACTGGGAGCGTCAGTCTGGATTATGGGCTCAAGTCTCTGGAATGGGACTTGAACCGATGACCTTCTGACTCCGAGGCGAACGTGCTGCCAACTGAGCCACAGTTGAAAGGCCCCTAACTTGGCAGTGCTGTGTAAAACCCGGCACAGAATCTATAAACCTGGGATTGGGACCATCCATTGCCATCTGCCTGATTCAATGCAAACCGTAACTAGCCAGGAGTCTGATGTTTTCCCCTCACTGCTAAAAGCCTCAGTGTTCCCTCCCTCCCTCCCATTCCTGCCATTTCCTCCCCACCTCTCATTCCTGCAGCATGTGACCCTCTCACAGTCTGCAAACTGCCTGTGTCCCGTCTACACTCTCTGTCTTTTCCCTGCAAGCCTGCGAATGCTTCGGCCATTCGAACCGGTGCAGTTACCTCGAGCTGCTCACCACCGCCATTTGCGTGAGCTGTAAGCACAACACTAGAGGCCGACACTGCCAGTTATGTCGGCTGGGCTACCACCGAAACCCTTCAGCACAGCTGGACCACCACAACGTTTGCCGAGGTCAGTTCCTGTTACAATCTCTGCTCTCACCTTCTTTCACCCTTCACCTTCTTTCACCCTTCTGCTTTCAGCCCAAAACAAGATAAAGAAACAAAGAAAATACCTTCAATAGGGCTGAGCAAAGCACGTCGGAAATCAGCCCCTGTTTCCCCAGTGACCAGCCTCAATCCAACCTTTCCCCAGTGACTAGGCCCCGACCCAACCTTCCCCCAGTGACTAGACCCCGACCCAACCTTTCCCCAGAGACTCGACCCCGACCCAACCTTTCCCCAGTGACTAGACCCCGACCCAACCTTTCCCCAGTGACTAGACCCCGACCCAACCTTTCCCCAGTGACTAGACCCCAACCCAACCTTTCCCCAGTGACGAGACCCCGACCCAACCTTTCCCCAGTGACTAGACCCCGACCCAACCTTTCCCCAGTGACGAGGCTCCGACCCAACCTTTCCCCAGTGACTAGGCCCCGACTCAACCTTTCCCCAGTGACTAGGCCCCGACTCAACCTTTCCCCAGTGACTAGACCCCGACCCAACCTTTCCCCAGTGACTAGGCCCCGACTCAACCTTTCCCCAGTGACTAGACCCCGACCCAACCTTTCCCCAGTGACTAGACCCCGACCCAACCTTTCCCCAGTGACTAGGCCCCGACTCAACCTTTCCCCAGTGACTAGACCCCGACCCAACCTTTCCCCAGTGACTAGACCCCGACCCAACCTTTCCCCAGTGACGAGACCCCGACCCAACCTTTCCCCAGTGACTAGGCCCCGACTCAACCTTTCCCCAGTGACTAGACCCCGACCCAACCTTTCCCCAGTGACTAGACCCCGACCCAACCTTTCCCCAGTGACTAGACCCCGACCCAACCTTTCCCCAGTGACTAGACCCCGACCCAACCTTTCCCCAGTGACTAGACCCCCGACCCAACCTTTCCCCAGCGACTAGGCACCGACTCAAACTTTCCCTAGCGATGAGGCCTGGCCCAGGCTTTCCCTCGCGATGAGGCCTGGCCCAGGCTGTGTTGAGGTAAATTAAAAGCTCTGTGCTTTGACGATATCATCATTGCCTCCCTGTCTGCATTGTTTTTCAGGAATTTGTATGTTGTTTGTAATATGTCCTTACTGTACAGTATAAATGCACACGAGGCCCATACTTGAGAGAAGGTCACTCTGTGACCAGTTACCTTTATTACCAAGACCTCAAGAGACAGACGGTGGGTGGAGCTTCCCCTTTTCTACCAGAAAGTCCAGGTTAGGAGTGTCTCCCACAAGTTCGCGCCCTGTGGTCAGTGTTCTCAAGGTGTACAACTTAGGTCAGCTTATTCATGGGTCACAATGACAGTTGAATACATGACATCACCTCCCCCCCAAAGTCTTATTGGGATCACAGGTTAAGTCTCTCTGGTGGTTTACACTCCCTTGTAGAGCGCCTGAGTTGGGGCTCCGGTTGGGGCTCCGGTTGGGGCTGGCCTGAGTGTTTGCTGTTTGCGGTGCCTCAGGACTGTCCGGACTGCCCACAGTGACTGGGCTCTCCTCCACTTAGTTCCGGTGTTCGGTCACCTGTGGTGGAATAAACTCTACGCCGTGTTCTTCCTCTGCTTCTTCTATGAGGTTGCTGAACCTCCTTTTAGTTTGATCCACGTGTTTGCGGCAGATTTGTCCATTGGTAAGTTTAACTACCAAAACCCGATTCCCCTCTTTGGCAATCACAGTGCCTGCAAGCCATTTGGGCCCTGCAGCGTAATTAAGGACAGAAACAGGGTCATTGATATCAATACATCGTGCCCTCGCATTCCTGTCATGGTAGTCACATTGCGACTGACGCCTGCTCTCAACAATTTCTTTCATTGTAGGGTGTATAAGGATAACCTGGTTTTGAGCATCCTTTTCAATAGCAGCTCTGCGGGTGGAACCTCTGTGAGCGAGTATGGTCAGGATCTATTGGCCAACAGGAGACGTGATAAGCAGCTTTGTAGGGAACCCCCTTGGATTCTGAGCATCCCCTGTTTGATTATCTGCACTGCTCGTTCCACCTGGCCGTTTGAGGCTGGCTGACATGGTTGATTCCATTGCCTGCCATGAAGTCCTGGAATTCAGTGCTTGTGAAGCACGGGCCATTGTCACTGACCAAGACGTTTGGTAGATCATGGGCGGCAAATATTGCCCGTAGACTTTCTACCGTGGCAGAGGATGTGCTTCAATTTAAAATGGCACACTAATAATGGTTGTAGTAAGCGTCTACTACAACCAAAAGCATTTTTCCCATGAAAAGACCTGCGTAGTCCACATGGATGGGTGACCATAGCTTGGCGGGCCAGGACCAGGGCTATGGGGGGCTTCCCTGGCTGCGTTGCCCAGCTGAGCACACGTGTTGCATCTGCCAACACAAAGTTCCAGGTCTATCCCTGGCCACCAAACGTATGACCTGGCAATTGCCTTCATCATGACAATGCCCGGGTGCTCATTGTGAAGTTCTCTGATAAACACCCCTCTGCCCTTCTGGGGCATGACTACTCGGTTTCCCCACAGTAGGCAATCGGCCTGAATCGAGAGTTCATCCTTGCGCCTATGAAAAGGTTTAAACTCCTCAGGGCCTGCCCCGTACGTGGCTGCCCAGTCCCCATTCAGGACACATTTCTTAACTAAAGACAGTAGCGGGTCATTATTTGTCCAGACATTAATCTGACGGGCTATCACAGGTGAGCCTTTGCTTTCGAAAGCTTCAACAGCCATGACCATCTCAGAATCATGCTCAGCTGCCCCCTCAGTGGTGGCTAGTGGGAGCCTGCTGAGTTCATCGGCGCAGTTTTCAGTGCCCGGTCTGTGTCGAATTGTGTAGTCATGGGCGGCTAACGTGAGTGCCCACCTCTGTATGCGGGCCAATGCATTCGCATTTATGGCCTTTTTGTCGGCCAAAAGGGACATTAGGGGCTTGTGATCTGTCTCCAGCTCAAATTTCCTGCCAAACAGGTACTGATGCATTTTTTTTTACTGCATATACACATGCTAGCACTTCCTTTTCTACCATCCCGTAGCCCCTTTCTACCTGGGACAGACTTCTGGAGGCATAAGCTACAGGCTGTAACTGACCATTGGCATTCACATGCTGCAACACATACCCGACCCCATAGGACGACGCATCACACGTTAAAACTAGTTTCTTACACGGGTCATATAACGTTAACAGTTTGTTAGAGCACAACAAATTGCGTGCTCTATCAAAAGCCCTTTCCTGGCTGTCCCCCCAGACCCAATCACGACCTTTGCATAGGAGCACATGTAGCGGCTCTAACAGCGTGCTCAATTTGGGAAGAAAGTTACCAAAATAGTTCAGGAGCCCCAGGAACGAACGCAGCTCCGTTGTGTTACGGCTCTCTGGATCGATTCCGTTTTGGACGCAGTAGGTCTGATCCCGTCTGCTGCTACCTTCCTCCCCAGGAATTCTACCTCTGGAGCAAAGAAGACGCACTTCGCCTTTTTCAGTCGCAGCCCTACCCGGTCCAGTCTGCGTAGCACCTCCTCCAGGTTATGGAGGTGTTGTTCAATATCGCGACCCGTGATGCGGATGTCGTCTTGAAAGACCACTGTCCTTGGAATCGACTTGAGAAGGCTTTCCATATTTCGCTGAAAGATCGCCGCGGCCGAATGAATCCCGAACGGACATCTGTTATACTCAAACAACCCATTGTGTGTCGTGATGGTGGTCAGCTTCTTTGACTCACTTGCCAGCTCCGGGGTCATGTAAGCTGAGGTCAGGTCCAATTTTGAAAAAGGTTTGCCACCGGATAGCGTCGCAAAGAGGTCCTCCACTCTCGGTAGCGGGTACTGATCTTGGAGTGATACCCGATTGATGGTGGCCTTGTAATCGCCACATATCCTGACCGACCCATCCGCCGTGAGCACCGGCATGAGCGGGCTCGCCCAGTCACTGAATTCAACTGGCGAGATGATGCCTTCCCTCAGCAGGCAGTCCAATTTGCATTCTATCTTTTCCCGCATCACGTACGGCACCGCACTGGCCTTGTGGTATACTGGGCTGGCATCCGGGTTTATGTGAATCACTACCTTGGTCCCCATGAAAGTGCCGATGCCGGGTTGAAATAATGAGCCAAATATGTGCAGGAGCTGTGAGAATGATACTCGCTCCACAGAACAAATTGCATTGACATCGCCCATTTCCAGTTCATGACAGCAAGCCAACTCCTCCCCAGTAGTGCGGGACCGTCCCACGGGAAAATCCAGAGTGGCAACCTGTTCTCCGAATCTTTGTGGGTCATGGCTCTGTTGTTTATACTCTCGGTAAACGACCATCCTGCATCGTAGCAGCATCGCTTCCCTCTGCTCAATGTTACCCCTCCCCCCAGTGTCCACCAACAATCCCCTCTCTCCATTTCCTCATCTCCTCCCATTCTCCACACACACAATTACACAGAATGTGCAGCACTGAAACAGGCCATTCGGCTCAACCGCTCCATGCCGGTGTTTATGCTCCACACGAGCCTCCTCCCACCCCTCTTCATCTCACCCAATCAGCATATCCTTCTATTCCTTTCGCCCTCATGTGTTTATCTCGCTTCCCCTTAAATGCATCGATACTATTCGCCTCAATCACTCCCTGTGGGAGCAAGTTCCATTCTCTGGATAAAGAAGTTTCTCCTCCATTCCCTATTGGATTTATTAGTGACTATCTTATATTTATGACCCTAGTTTTTGACTCCCCACAAGTGGAATCATCTTCTCTACGTCCACCCTATCAAACCGCTTCACAATTTTAAAGACCTCGATCAGGTCACCCCTCAGTCTTCTCTTTACCAGCAAAGAGCCCCAGCCTGGTCAGCCTTTCCTGATAGGTACAACGTCTCAGTTCTGGTATCATCCTTGTAAATCTACTTTGTACCTACTCCAGTGCCTCTATGTCCTTTTAATAATACGGAGACCAGAACTGCGCCCAGTGCTCCAAGTTCGATACAAGTTTAACATCACTTCTGTGCTTGTGCATTCTATCCTCTATTGATGAACCTGGTTTGTTTTTTCTGGCCTTGTTAACCTGCGTTAATTCTGTGCAGTCGCCCCAGGGAGTGGAACACGGGCCGTGTGCAGTCAGTGTGTGGAGGATTGAAGCTGTTTGTAAAGTGTTGGAGACTTGTTTCACCCCCACAGTCTGAGCCTCCCTTGTCCCGGCTCGCACTCATTCCTGTCGCTGAGATTGTGTCGCTGTATTTATTGGGAACAGCCGTGTGCAGTTTGTGTGTTGTCTTGTTTCTGCAGACTGTGAGTGTCACCTTGATGGCTCGCTCCACCATCGCTGTAATGACACGGGATATTGTGACTGTAAGGAGGGGGCGACAGGGCCCAAGTGTGACAGGTGCCTGCCCGGATATAACTGGCACAGGGGCTGTCGAGGTAAGTAACCGTTCCAGCACCAGCCCCTCCCCTCACTCCGCCCCGGCTTCTGGGTGTCAGGGTCAGCAGAGTATCCGATAGCAGAGATACCGTGGGGGGAAACACAGAGGCTTTTAGTGAGTGAATCCCCCTGGACTCTCCCATCACCTGCCACACAATTAGTGGCACAGCTCCTCACAAAGGGAGGCCTGGAGTTCAGTGAGGGTGGGTCATAGAATCAGACAGCACAGAAGGAGGCCATTCGGCCCATCGGGCCTGTGCTGGCTCTTTGAAAGAGCAATCCATTTAGTTCCACTCCCTGCTCTTTCCCAATAGACCTGCACATCTTTCCTTTTCAAATATTTATCCAATTCCCTTTTGAAAGTTACGATTGAATCTGCTCTCACCGCCCTTTCAGGCAGCGCATTCCAGATCACAACAACTCGCTGCGTAAATAAACTCGCCCCATCTCCCCTCTGGTCCTTTGCCAATTACCTTCAACCTGTGACCTCTGGTCCCTGACCCTCCTGCCCCTGGAAACATCTTCTACTTATTTACTCGATCAAAAACCTTTCATAATTGTGAACACCACGATTAAATCTCCCTTTAACCTTCTCTGCTCGAAGGAGAAGAATCCCAGCTTTTCCAGTCTCCCCACATAACTGAAGTCCCACATCCCCAGTATCATTCCTGTAAATCTTCTCTGCTCCCTCTCCAAGGCCTTGACATCCTTCCTAATGCGCCCAGAATTAGACAGAATAATTGGACACAGAATTTAATCCTCAGTCTCAGCCTCAATATTTAATCCCATCCTAATTTGCACCAAGTCCCGTTCACCTATCTCACCTGTGCTCGCTGATCCTCATTGGCTCCCAGTCTGGCAATGCCTCGAATTTAAAATTCTCATGTTTGTGTTCAAATCCCTCCATGGCCACATACCCCAATATCTCTGTAACCTCCTCCATCCTACAACCCTCCCTATCTCTGTGACCCCCTCCAGCCCGACACCTCTCCCTATCTCTGTAACCCCCTCCAACCTACAACCCTCCCTATCTCTGTAACTTCCTCCATCCTACAACCCTCCCTATCTCTGTAACCTCCTCCATCCTACAACCCTCCCTATCTCTGTAACCTTCTCCAGCCCTACACCCCTCCCTATATCTGTAACCCCCTCCAGCCCTACACCCCTCCCTATCTCTGTAACCTCCACCAGCCTTACACCCCTCCCTATCTCTGTAACCTTCTCCAGCCCTACACCCGTCCCTATATCTGTAAACCCCTCCAGCCCTACACCCCTCCCTATCTCTGTAACCTCCACCAGCCCTCCCTATTTCTGTAACCTCCTCCAGCCCAACACCCCTCCCTATCTCGGTAACCCCCTCCTGCCCTACACTCCTCCCTATCTCTGTAACCGCCTCCAGCCCTACACTCCTCCCTAACTCTGTAACCCCCTCCAGCCCTACACCCCTCCCTATCTCTGTAACCTCCTCCCGCCCCACACCCCTCCCTATCTCTGTAATCTCCTCCAGCCCTACACCCCTCCCTATCTCTGTAACCCCCTCCAGCCCTATCCCCCTCCCAATCTCAGTAACCTCCTCTAACCTTACACCCCTCCCTATCTCTGTAATCTCCTCCAGCCCTACACCCCTCCCTATCTCGGTAACCTCCTGCAGACCTACACCCCTCCCTATCTCTGTAACCACCTCCAGCCCTACGCCCCTCCCTATCTCTGTAATCCCCTCCAGCCCTATACCCCTCCCTATCTCTGTAACCCCCTCCAGCCCTACATCCCTCCCTATCTCTGTAACCACCTCCAGCCCTACGCCCCTCCTTATCTCTGTAACCCCCTCCAGCCCTACACCCCTCCCTATCTCTATAACCCCTCCAGCTGCATAACCCTCCACGATCTCTGTGCTCCTCCAGTTCTGTCCTCTTGCATATCCCCAACTCTAATCGCTCAACCATTGGGGGCCGTGCCTTCAGCTGCCTGGGCCCGAAGCTCTGGAGTTCACTCCATAAACCTCTCCACCTCTCGCTCCTCCTATAAGACAATCCTTAAACCCGACTTCTTGGGCCAAGCTTTTGGTCCCCTGTCCTAATATCTCCTTTTGTGTCTCGGTGTTAAATTTTGTCTGATAACCTGTGAAGCACCTTGGGACGTTTTATTACGATTAAGACACTATATAAATGCAAGTTGTTGTAAAAGTGAGAGAGAGTTGGAACAATCTGTAACGTGGGAGAGTTTCTATGACCTGACCTTTCTTTTCTCTGACCCCTTGCAGCGGGCGTGTGCGATAACGTTCTGACGTGGTGTGAGAACGGAGGAGTGTGTGAGGACAATGGGAGGTGTGTGTGCCCCGCTCCCTACACCGGGCTCCTGTGTGAGAAAGGCCAGTGTGGGGAGGAAGTGGGAGGGTGTGTCTCCCAATCCCCGCGGGACCCCACCTTACACCGGGTGCTGCTGTCGCTGACTGCGCTGCTAACCACCGCTAACGGCCGCCCGCCGCTCTGACCGGCTTCCAGCGCCATGGCCGCTCACGGGAAGGTGCGAAGAGCGCAGGAGGATCCAGCGTTTACTGCGTCGCCGGTAAAACACGCTCCCCTCCCCCACTCCCACCCCTGGGAAAGGCAAAGTGGAACCGAGGCCGGAGCCCACCCAGCCCGACTGGATGTGAGAGGCCGGAAGGAATGGGCAGTCAGTGGGGACTGGACTCTCGGACTCCCCGCGGGGCCCAGGCAGCTGCTAATATTCATTCTGTAATTGCCAGCCGCTCGGCCCATGTCCAGCTTTGGGACAAAGAAAGAAAGGACTTGCATTTCTCCATCGCCTTTCGCCCCTCAGGATGGCCCAAAGCGCCTCACAGACAATGAAGGACTTTCTCAACAAACAGCAATGTGATAATGACCAGACAACCTGTTTTAGTGATGTTGGTCAAGGGATAAATATTGGCCAGGACACTGGGGATAACTCCCCCGCTCTTCTTCCAAATAGTGAAATGGGATCTTTTACAGCCACCTGAGAGGGCAGACTCGGTTTAATGTCGCATCTGAAAGATGGTACCTCCGATAGTGCAGCACTCATTCATTCACACTTGTTACTGTTATGTCTGTAATGCACTTATGAATGACTCCACGGGGCAATGTGCTGTAGTCAAACTGTAGTGACCTTGGTCCTTTATTCGTAATTCCAGAGTCAGGCACAAGCTTGGTGGGCAGCCTTTTATACTGGGCCCTGCACACCTATGCAGGTGACCCTCAGGTCTCCCACCACAGTGCCCTCTGGTTGAAAGCCTCTGCCACAGGGGCAGGAAACCCTGGTCTCCAACAGTTGCACCCTCTAGTGGTGCCAGCATAATATATATGCAGTGTAAACCTTATTGATCGTACAGCAGGTAACAAGTATCCATCTTCTGTAACTATACAGTGACTACACAGAGAGTATATCTATAGTCTGCATATATAACAGTTACACTCCATCACTCTGAGTCCATCCACTCCCTCCCTCTCTCCCTCCCTCTCTCACTCCATTTGACAGTGCAGCACTCCCTCAGTACTGCCCCACCGACAGTGCAGTGCTCCCTCAGTATTGTGCCTCCGTCAGTGCAGCACTCCCTCAGTACTGCCCCTCCGACAGTGCAGATGAACTCTGACCTGAGACCTTGACTGACCACGGCTGAGAAATGGTCCACTTTGCTTTGAGTTTATTTTACACAGAGAATTCAAAGCTTTTACAATAAAATAGACGAGAGATTGTGTCAAGAAAATATTTCAATCGCTGGAGCTCTAGACAAGGACATTAATCATCATTTACTTCTGGTTCCACAGAATCTTTTCCTGACCTGTCTCGGGAACTCTTTAGAATATTTCCTGGTTTTCAGGAATTATCGTCAAAGCCCATTTATCTGACGTTTCAGATATTAAATGTTGAAAATTCACTCGCCTGGGTCAGAATGGCTCCACTGGGCCCTTTCATCTCAGTTTAACGCTCCGCACTTGCTCAACAGGTTGTGTGAAGATTTATCGGCAGATTTAAAATTTGCTTGTTGCTGATGACAAACAATGATTTGCTCTTTAGATTCGAGCCATTGCACACGGACTGGAACTGGAGCCCAGTGTTTGGGCAAATTATTTCCCTTTAGTTTATGGCTTTGAAGAGCTGTCTCTGTTGTGTGGCTTTGCATCAAATGGTTTTGGGGCTGAAATTGACCCTTTATTTAAGAGCAGTTACCAACGGTCGGTAAGCAGCTACCGCTCAGTCGGGGCGGAGGTGACGCCATTTTAGAAATTGCCCTGGTGCATTTTTGTGTCGGTGTAAGCTACCACCCCGCCTGTGTTCCCACCCCATCGGGCGCACGCCGACCCCTTACCGACCGGCGTTGACCCCCTTTCCGCCCCGCGAGGGAAATTGCCCCGTGGGAAATTACCCCGTAAGAGCAGATCGGCCGGCAGTCGGTGCCACTGACAGCTTTCCCCGGCGGGAAGCTGCTTGTGGCTGGGTGAGGCGTCCGCCATTAAAGGCCATTTTATTTTAATTGTCGGTCGCTGGCCCGGCCGAAACCCTCCCTGGTGGCCCAGTGGGCACCACTAAAGTTGATGCAGAGCTGGCAGCGGCCCTCCCCTTTAACTGAAGGGGAGGGACGTTGTGACACGTCAGAGCGACGCCCCTGAATCCGCCCACCTTCCGCCCCGCTCTCCACCGACTTCCGCCCCGCCGCAGCCCGGCTTCACCGTCCCGCCAGGGAAACATTTAACAAAGGTCCAAAATCGATCCAGACACAACGATTGGGGCGGTAAATCAGCAAAGGAAACGGTGAGTGTGTCCCGTTTTGGTTGGAGAGCAATTTCGGCCCCTTTGTGTTCTAACTCGCACCAAGTCCCGTTCACCCACCACCCCGCCGTTCACTGACCGACATTGTTCCCAGTCCGGCCACACCTCGATTTTAAATTCTCACCCTTGTGTTCAACTCCATCCATGGCCTCGCCCCTCCCTATCTCTGTAACCCCTCTCCAGCCATACACCCCCTCCCTATCTCTGTAACCCCTCTCCAGCCCTACACCCCTCCCTATCTCTGTAACCCCCCTCCAGCCCTACACCCCTCCCTATCTCTGTAACCCCACTACAGCCATACACCCCCTCCCTATCCCTGTAACTTCCTCCAGCCCTGCACCCCTCCCTATCTCTGTAACCTCCTCCAGCCCTACACCACTCCCTATCTCTGTAACCTCCTCCAGCCTTGCACCCCTCCCTATCTTTATAACCTCCTCCAGCTCTACCACCCTCCGAGATCCCTGCACTTTTGTACATCACCGATTTTAATCACCCCAACATTGACGGCCATGCATTCAGCCGCCTGGGCCTCAAACTCTGGAATTCCCTCCCTAAACCTCTCTGCCTCTCCCTCCTCGAAGATGCTCCTTAAAACCTCACATGTCCGAATATCTCCTTACACGGATCGGTGTCAAATAATTTACGCTCCTGTGAAGCACTAGGTTTCCTCCCCTGCCACAGTATCGAAACAACTCTCATCAAAGTCACAAGTGATGTACTGCCCCCTCTGATAGTGCAGCGCTCCCTCAGTACTGCCCCTCTGACATTGCAGCACTCCCTCAGTACTGCCCCTCTGACATTGCAGCACTCCCTCAGTACTGCCCCCTCTGACAGTGCATAGATGAGCTGACATCACTCTCTCGGTATTGTATTGGGAGTATCTGCCTGGATTATCGGCTCAAATCTCTAGGGGGCAACTTGAACCCATGACCTTCTAACTCAGAGCCAAAATGCTGCCCACTGAACCACAGCTCATGTCTAAAGTTCAACTTTCCTTTAAAAAAAACTCTTTGAAATTTCTCCAAACCTGTTTGTCATCGACTGTCAGACCGAAATCTGAGCAAACAATGATACCAACAGACTTCCTCAATGAAATATTTATTGCCTCTGTTGACAGGATGTCGAATGAGAGTTAAAAGAAGTTGAAATAAACAGGTCGGAAAGATCAATAATTCAAAGATGTGTTTCTTATTTCTGACTGAAGTCAGCTGAAATATAAATCTCAGGCCCCGATACATGGGATAGGGAGAGTCCGTGGAAAGTATTTAGGTTTCTGTGTGTTCACTTTCCAGTGAGTTTTTATCAGTGTCGATGTTTATTTGTAAACTTCTCCCTTCTTCCTCCTTCATTGTTACAACCATTCCATCTTCCCTTTCCCTCCCTCTCACTGCCCAACATTGACTGGATGGGAGGGTGGGCTTGTAACTCCCTCCCAAGCTTCTGACACAGCTGCTGCAACATCTGGGGAAGGACCTTAGACTCAAACAACAACATCCTTTAAAGAAAGACCTTGCCTTGATATAAATGGTGCTCAGGAGATAGAAAGTCCTTGAATATAGAAATATTTCTCAAACCTCCATTATTTTTTGAACTGGGCTTTAAACTAATAAAGGGTGGATGGGAGATTTCAGGAAAGAGTAAATTTAAAAGCAGCAAGAGAAATGTCAAGACACTGGAGCAGAGTAAAGTTTTGGGTAAAAATAAGCAGATTGGGTCAGGAAGAGATGGAGAAAGTAACAAAGTTAATAAGGCATCAGTGACTAAGGTGACATCAGGGAAGAAGATAAATAAGTCACAGGTAAAAGCACTATATCTGAATGCACAAAGTATTCACAACAAAATAGATGAATTAATAGCGCTGATAGAAATTAATAGTTTTGATTTAATAGCCATTACGGAGACGTGGTTGCAAAGTGGCTAAGGTTGGGAACTAAATATTACAGGATACTTACTTTTTAGAAGAGATAGGCAACATGGAAAAGGAGGAGCGGTAGCCCTGATAATAAAGGATGGGATAAAGACAGTAGAGAGAAAGGACCTTAGCTCCGAAAATCCAGAAATAGAATCAGTTTGGTTGGAGCTAAGAAATAGCAAGGAGCTGAAAACTTTGGTGGGAGTTGTTTATAGGCCCCTGAAAAGAAGTTGTAATGTAGGGCAGAGTATAAATCATGAGAATTTGGAAATGCATAATCATGGGGAACTTTAATCTACATATAGACTGGGCAAACCAAATTGTCAGTAATACTGCAGAGGTTGAATTCATGAAATGTATGCAAGATAGTTTTCTAGATCAAAATGTTGAGGAACCTACTGGGGAACAGACAATTTATATCTATGATTGTGCAATGAGGAAAGGTTAATTAATAAGCTGTAGTAAAGGGGCCTTTAGGGAAGAGTGACCATAATATGATAGAATTTTACATAAGTTTGAAAGTGATTTAGTTAAATCCGGGTCTTAAATCAAAACAAAGCAAACTATGTAGGTATGTGGGGTGAGTTGGCTAAGGTAGACTGGAAACTACATTGAAAGGTATGATGGTGGACAGGCAATGGATAGCATTTAAAGAATACATAATTTATAACAAAAATTCCTTTAAGGTACCAAAACCCCACAGGAAAAGTGGTTCAACCATGGCTAACAAGGGAAGTTAAAAATAGTATTAGATCAAAGGAAGAGGCTTATAATGTTGCCATAATAAGTAGCAAGCCAGAGGATTGGGAGGATTTTAGAATTCAGCAAAGGAGGACCAAGAAATTGATAAAGAAAGGGAAAATAGCATATGAGAGTAAACTAGCGAGAGACATACAAAAAGACTAAAAGCTTCTATAGGTATGTAAAAAGGTATAGATATATAAAAAAGGAAAAGATTAGCGAAAGCAAATGTGGGTCCCTTTCAGGCTGAGACAGGAGAAATTATAATGAGGAATAACGAAATAGCAGAGAAATTAAACAAATATTTTGCGTCTGTATTCACCGAAGAAGACGCAAACAACTTAGTGGAAATAGTGGAGAACCAAGTGTCTGGAGAGAATGAGGAACTGAAAGAAATTAATATTAGTTAAAAAATGGTACTGGAGAAATTTATGGCACTGAAAGCCTATAAATCCCCTGGACCTGTTGGCCTACATCCTAGGGTTTTGAAAGAGGTGGCTATAGAAATAGTGGATGCATTGGTTGTCATCTTCCAAAATTCTATAGATTATAGGATGGTTCCCGTGGATTGGAAGATAGCAAATGTAACCCTACTATTTAAGAAAGGAGGGAGAGAGAAAACTGGGAACTACAGTCCAGTTAGCCTGGCATCAGTTGCAGAGAGAATTCTCGAATCTATTATTAAGGGCACATAGAAAATAATAAGATTGGGCAGAGTCAACATGGATTTATGAAAGGGCAATCTGTCTGTCTGTACAATACAAGGGACATAGGCTGAGAATATTAATCCTCAAATAATTAAATCTTGTTCACTCTTAATTTGCAGGAAATGATAGATATTTATTAACCTAATTCCTTATGAAAATGACTGATCCAATCCCCCTCCAATATCTAATCCTTTCTGATATCACCATTATAAAAACCTGATCCTCTTTCCACAAATATGAAATCTCAGTAATAGGTTCAGTCTCGAAGGCCCCAATCTTTGCTCCTTCTGTCTCCTGTCTGGGCTCAGATGCTGCAATGTGGTTTCTGTTTCATTTCTCCTGGTATTTGTCAAAGAAAGATTTCTCCCCTCACTAAACTAATGATGTGCCTGAGATCAGACAGCTCCAGCATTCAAACCCAGCGACCTTTCCCCCTTATCCACCTCACATCACAGTGGCTCCCACACTTTCTTACTTTACTCCTTGAGTTTTGCAGCTTGTGACCTCCTTCCACCAATCTCCCGTCATTAGAAAATGGTCACATTGATTTCTGTAACTGCAGGGAGCAGAGCTCAGGATTCTGCCCCTCTCTAAATGTGAAAAGAAATCAGATTCTAATTGTGGGTTCAGTATCCAGGGTCAGTGTGAGCAAAGTATAAATCAGGACATTGCTGGCACAGGATAATAAGCAGCAATCATCCCAATCCCAACCCCAACCAGACCCCAAACCCCAATAATAATATAATATAATCCCTGCAAGATCCACATCCATTAGTTCAAGGGTCAATCTGATGGACACCACTCAGCCCAGGGGTCAAGGGTCAGTCTGATGGACCCCAGGGTCAATCAAGTTGATTGGACGGGGAATTGTTGAAAGGAAAGTTGCTGTTATATCACAGTTTAATAACGGGAGTGAAATAAAATTGAAATCCAGAGACTAGAAGCAGGATGAGAATCTCAATAACCCATCAGTTTGCAAACACTGAAATCTCTGATCCTTTGTGTGTAGGAAGCTCTTTATAGAATAATCCCAGGGTTTAGAGGAATGAGACTGACATTGTCCCAGTCCGGCCACGTTTCATTCTTCAATCTAAACACTGACCTCGTTTTCTCATTCGATGCATCAGCGAAAAAACAATTGCAACCCACAGCTCAGTGTCAGGCGTGGCTCAGTGTGCAGCACTCTCGCCTCTGGGTCAGAAGGTCGTGGGTTCAAATCTCACTCCAGAGACTCAAGCACAGAATCCAGGCTGACACTCCCAGTGCAGTACTGAGGGAGCACTGCACTGTTGGAGGTGCAGTACTGAGGGAGTGCTGCACTGTTGGAGGTGCAGTACTAAGGGACCACTGCACTGTCAGAGGCGCAGTAATGAGGGAGTGCTGCATTATTGGGGTGCAGTACTGAGGGAGTGCTGCACTGTTGGAGGTGCAGTACTGAAGGAGCACTGCAGTGTCGGAGGCGCAGTACTGAGGGAGTTTTGCATGGTTTATATCGCTCATTATACAGCAGTGTGTGGAATATGCTGCGGTTGGGAATAATTGTAAGGTATTTGGGATAATGTGAATGAAAGACTTGTCATGGAATTATGGGAAACAGCGAGGATGATCTGATGGTTAATGATTGTAATAAATCGAGGCCAACACACACTATAACTGAACGTTACCGCTGGAAATTCTCGATCTGCACCAGGCCATTACTGCAAGAGATGGGACTAGACCACTCAGTGATAGCATTGAGCGAGACTTAACCTTGTCTTATTCCAGTAATTTTGTGTAATTTTACTGCCTGTTAAATGTACAGATGTTCTAGGTATTGATATTGTGTTAACACAATCTGTCAGGGTTATGGGTCAGGTTATTGATACTGTTAGTGCTCCCAGTAATACCAGGAGATCTGAGCATCAATATAATCACAGGAAGAGTAACAGAGAGCCTGCCCTCACACACTGCCTCAATCCACGGAGCCAGGAGGCACTCGCTGATTCCTGGAGAGTTTGGGCTCAATTCAGACCATCGTTAGTTAACACTGTTCATGAGAGATTCGCAAGAGGCCAGAATTGGAGGAGCACAGAGAGCTCAGAGCGTTGGAGGGTGGGAGGAGGTTACAGAGATAGGGAGGGGCAGTGCCATGGAGGGATGTGAAAACAAGGATGAGAAGTTAACATCGAAGTGTTGCCAATGTAAGTCAGCGAGCACAAGGGTGATGGGTGAACGGGACTTGGTGCGAGTTAGGACTCGGGCAGCAGAGTTTTTGATGAGCTGTCGTTTACGGAGGGTGAAAGATGGGAGGCCGGCCAGGAGAGCTTGGGAATAGTGGAGTCCAGAGTTAACAAAGGCATGGATGAGGGTTTCAGCAGCAGATGAGCTGAGGCAGGTGCGGAGTCGGGTGATGTTACGGGGGTGGAAATAGACGGTCTTGGTGATGGGGAGGATTTGGGGTGGGAAGCTCAGCTCGGGGTTAAATAGGATTCCAAGGGTGTGGACGGTCTGGTTCAGCCTCAGACAGTGGTCAGCGATGGGGTCGGGGGTCAGGGAACAGAGTTTGTGACGGGGACTGAAGACAATGGCTCTGGGCTTTCCAATATGTCAATATGTAAAGGTCTTGTTTCAGTGTAAATTCTGTTCTCCAACAAGGGACCTGGTGCTGGGATATTCACCATTCAGACAGAATAACAATCGGAAGAATCCCAATGGATATTCAACAGAAATTACCCTTCACAAAACTTGTGAACATTTGCCGGCACTCTGCCAGTTTCTGAGCCAAATCTTTAACTCTTTCCCTGTTCACAGTGGGGATCCCGAGACAGACGGTCCCTGGGCTGTGAGTCTGTTCCAGCAAATTATCACATTGTTCGCAATAATGATCCGTATAAATCCCAACCTTGTTTCTGAAATGAACAAATGTGTAAAGCACAAAAAACAAAAGGATCATCAGGAGATAAAGCAATCTTATTTCAAATCATCATCATCATCATCATCATCATAGGCAGTCCCTCGGAATCGAGGAAGACTTGCTTCCACTCCTGAAGTGAGTTCTTTGGTGGCTGAACAGTCCAATACGATAGTCACAGACTCTGTCACAGGTGGGACAGATAGTCGTTGAGGGAAAGGGTGAGTGGGATAGGTTTGCCGCACGATCTTTCTGCTGTCTGCACTTGATTTCTGCTTGCTCTCGGCGTTGAGACTCGAGGTGCTCAGCATCCTCCCGGATGCACATCCTCCACTTACGGAGGTCTTGGGCCAGGGACTCCCAGGTGTCAGTGGGGATGTTGCACTTTATCAGGGAGGCTTTGAGAGTATCCTTGTAGCATTTCCGCTGCTCACCTTTGACTCGTATGCCATGAAGGAGCTCCAAGTAGAGCACTTGCTTTGGGAGTCTCGTGTCTGGCATGCAGACTGTGGCCTGTCCAGCGGAGCTGATCGAGTGTGGTCAGTGCTTCAATGCTGGGGATGTTAGCCTGAGTGAAGACGCTGATGTTGGTGCGCCTGTCCTCTCAGGGGATTTGTAGGATCTTGCGGAGTCATCATTGGTGATATTGCTCCAGCAACTTGAAGTGTCTACTGTACATGGTCCATGTCTGAGCCATACAGGAGGGCAGGTATTACTACAGCCCTGTGACCATGAGCTTGGTAGCAGTTTGGAGGGCCTGGTCTTCAAACACTTTTCCTCAGGCGACCGAATAAAGCTGGTCATTGATAATGGGAATGGTTGGAATGTCTCCCAGGCTGGTTGTCCCCTCTCAGAATCTGGGTCCTGTTCAGGGTTACGGTTACACAGGGAGGGGCAGTGGGCCCAGACACTTCCTTTGGGATTCTGGGGGAGAGATTTCTGGAAGGAGGATGTGGTAGAATCAATTAGAAATGGGACTGGATCAGCCCAGGAATGTTTGGGAGAATCTAGCACCAACACTCTGAGCCGTGACTCTCCCTCTGGGAATGAGCAGTGAAGTTTAAAGCTTGGGGAGGAGGGCTGATGGGAGCCAATCGAGGACTGAATCTCCGTCTTTAAAGAATCTCGGGAGAGACAGTCTGAAGATGAAGTTATAAAGCACAGAATAGGGAGAGATTCCTCGGAGGAGCAGTTTCAGTTCAATGAGACTCTGACTGAGATCCTGGAGTAATATGGGAGTAAAGGCCGATGTAAAACAGGACACAGGGACAGGCTCCCAGTGCAGGCACAGTGTGGGAATATTGGAGTAATATGGGAGTAAAGGCCGATGTAAAACAGGACACAGGGACAGGCTCCCAGTGCAGGCACAGTGTGGGAATACTGGAGTAATATGGGAGTAAAGGCCGATGTAAAACAGGACACAGGGACAGGCTCCCAGTGCAGGCACAATGTGGGAATACTGGAACCTTGTCTCCGTTCAAAGGGTTGGGATTTACTGGCGACCAGAATCCATCTGCTCTCGGATTCCAATCCCAATGACACGGGAAGAGGTGAGAAGAATGGCATTTTTAAATGCACTTAAAACTCGTGACAGAGATTTGCAAAATTCACAGGAGGATATGTCACAGTTATCATGTATTCAACCAGCATTGTAACCCATGTATAAACTGACCTAAGTTGTACACAGTGTGAACACTGACCACTAGGTGGGAGACACACCTAACCTGGACCTTCAGGTATAAAAGGGGAAGCTCCACCCACCTTCATCACTTGAGTGCTAAGGAATAAAGGGCAGGTCACAGACTGACCTCTCAAGCATGGGCCTCGTGTGCATTTATACTGTGTAGTAAGGACGTATCAATGGCGACAAGAAACTGGGATTTAAACCATGCGAGCATGGCCACTAGCAGAACAGACGAGAGGTACTGTGTTAACGAATGGTTGGGACAGAAATTCAACATTGTTAAAGCAGCACACAGTTCTCCAGGCAGACAAGGGCAGTCAGGCATGCCCCAACATGTAGTCGAACCGAGAGGGGGAGTTCGACAGAGACAATGGCAAGCTGAACAGCGATTCACGCCATTGCAAGGGACAATGCAGCCAGTAATGGGGCCATCAACACCTGTTAATGGTGCACTCAAGGACAATAACAGGGGCAGTCAGGGACGATCGACTGGCAAGGGACCTTTTGTTTTCAACCACAACTCATGCTGGAGGCGTGGAGGCGTGGAGGCATACATTGAGCCGGAGTTTGCAGAGATGAGCAAAATACCTGCAGAAATTGCAGAAATGGACACTGGGGGAAATCGCTGGAAGCTGAAGTCCAGCGAGTTCATGTGGAGCACGTATACAGTTCATACACCAGGACGCCACCAATAATTATGAAAGTGCTCCTCAATGGCATCCCAGTATCAATGGAGTTAGACACGGGTGCCAGCCAGTCCCTGATGGGTATCAAACAGTTCGAAAAGTTGTGGGCATCCAAGGCCGGGAGGCCAAAATTATCGCCGATTGACGCACAGCTACGGACTTACACAAAGCAGATCATTCCGGTGCTGGGCAGCGCCACGGTAGTCGTGACCCACAAAGATTTGGAGAACAGGTTGCCACTCTGGATTGTCCCAGGAGATCGTCCCGCACAACTGGGGAGGAGTTGGCTTGCTGTCATGAACTGGAAATGGGGCGATGTCAATGCCATTTCCTCTGTGGAGCGAGTATCATGCTCACAGGTCTTGAACAAATTTGACTCATTATTTCAACCTGGCATTGGCACTTTCATGGGGGCCAAGGTAGTGATTCACATAAACCCGGACGCCAGACCAGTACACCACAAGGCCAGAGCGGTGCCGTACGTGATGCGGGAAAAGATAGAAGGCTAATTGGACCATCTGTTGAGGGAAGGCATCATCTCGCCAGTCGACTTCAGTGACTGGGCGAGCCCGATTGTGCCGGTGCTCAAGGCGGATGGGTCGGTCAGGATATGTGGCGATTACAAGGCCACCATCAATCGGGTGTCACTCCAAGACCAGTACCCGCTACTGAGAGCAGAGGACCTCTTTGCGACGCTATCCGGTGGCAAACTTTTTTCAAAATTGGACCTGACCTCGGCTTACATGACCCAGGAGCTGGCGAGTGAGTCGAAGAAGCTGACCACCATCACGACACACAAGGGATTGTTTGAGTACAACAGATGTCCGTTCGGGATTCGCTCGGCCGCCGCGATCTTCCAACGAAATACGGAAAGCCTCCTCAAGTCGATTCCAGAGACGGTGGTTTTTCAGGACGACATCCTCATTACGGGTTACGATACTGAAGAACACCTCCACAACCTGGAGGAGGTGCTACGCAGTCTGGACCGGGTAGGTCTGCGACTGAAAAAGGCGAAGTGCGTCTTCCTAGCTCCAGAGGTAGAATTCCTGGGGATGAGGGTAGCAGCAGACGGAATCAGCCCTACTGCATCCAAGACGGAAGCGATCCAGAGAGCACCCAGACCCCGTAACACGACGGAGCTGCGTTCGTTCCTGGGGCTCCTGAACTATTTTGGTAACTTTCTTCCCAAATTGAGCACACTGCTAGAGCTGCTACACGTGCTCCTACGCAAAGGTCGCGAATGGGTCTGGGGGGACAGCCAGGAAAGGGCTTTTAATAGAGCATGCAATTGTTATGTTCCAACAATCTGTTAACGCTATATGACCCATGTACGAAACTTGTGTTAACGTGCGATGCGTCATCCTATGGTGTCGGGTGTGTGTTGCAGCATGTCAGTGCCAAGGGTCAGTTACAGCCGATAGCTTATGCCTCCAGGAGTCTGTCCCAGGCAGAAAGGGGCTACGGGATGGTAGAAAAGGAGGCGCTCGCATGTATATATGCGGTAAAGAAAATGCACCAGTACCTGTTTGGCAGGAAATTTGAGCTGGAGACAGATCACAAACCCCTAACGTCCCTTTTGGCCGACAACAAGGCCATAAATGCAAACGCATCGGCCCGCATACAGAGGTGGGCACTCACGTTAGCTGCCTATGACTACACAATTTGGCACAGACCGGGCACCGAAAACTGCGCCGATGCACTCAGCAGGCTCCCACGAGCCACCACTGAGGGGGCTACCGAGCATGGTGCTGAGATGGTCATGGCTGTTGAAGCTTTCGGAAGCGAAGGCTCACCCGTGACAGCCCGTCAGATTAAAGTCTGGACAAATAGAGACCCGCTATTGTCTCTAGTCAAGAAATGTGTCCTGAATGGGGACTGGGCAGCCACGTACAGGGCATGTCCTGAGAAATTTAAACCATTTCACAGGCGCAAGGATGAACTCTTGATTCAGGCCGATTGCCTACTGTGGGGAAACCGCGTAGTCATGCCCCAGATGGGCAGAGAGGTGTTCATCAGAGAACTCCACAATGGGCACCCGGGCATTGTCACGATGAAGGCAATTGCCAGGTCACACGTTTGGTGGCCAGGGATAGACGCAGATCTGGAACTTTGTGTTCGCAGGTGCAACATGTGTGCCCAGCTGGGCCATGCGCCCAGGGAAGCCCCCCTTAGCCCCTGGCCATGGCCCGCCAAGCCTTGGTCACGCATCCATGTGGACTACGCATGTCCTTTCATGGGAAAAATGTTTTTGGTTGCAGTAGACGCCTACTCCAAATGGATCGAGTGTGACATTTTAAATTCAAGCACATCCTCTGCCACGGTAGAAAGTCTACGGGTAATGTTCGCCGCCCACGGTCTACCGGACATCATGGTCAACGAAGGGGGTTCCCTACAAACCCGTTTATCACGCCTCCTGTTGGCCTATAGATCCCGACCACACTCGCTCACAGGGGTTCCACCCGCAGAGCTACTAATGAAAAGGACGCTCAAAACCCAATTATCCCTTATACACCCCACCATGAAAGAAATTGTCGAGAGCAGGCGCCAGTCACAATATCACTACCATGACAGGAATGCGAGGGCGCGATGTATTGATGTAAATGATCCTGTTTTTGTCTTCAACTGCGCTGCAGGGCCCAAATGGCTCGCAGGCACTGTGGTTGCCAAAGAAGGAAATAGGATTCTGGTAGTTAAACTTACTAATGGACAAATCTGCCGCAAACATGTGGATCAAACAAAAAGGAGGTTCAGCAACACCATAGAAGAAGTAGAGGAACAACACGATATAGAGTTCACTCCACCACAGGTGACCGAACACTGGAACCAAAGGGAGGAGAGCCCAGTCACTGTGGGCAGTCCGGACAGGCCTGAGGCACTGCAAACAGCAGACACTCAGGCCAGAGCCCAACAACCGGAGCTCCAACTCAGGCGCTCTACAAGGGAGCATAAACCACCAGAGAAACTCAACCTGTGATCCCAATAAGACTTTGGGCGGGGGGAGGTGATGTCATGTATTCAACCAGCATTGTAACCCATGTATAAACTGACCTAAGTTGTACACCGTGAGAACACTGACCACGAGGTGGGAGACACTCCTAACCTGGACCTTCAGGTATAAAAGGGGAAGCTCCACCCACCTTTATCACTTGAGTGCTTAGGAATAAAGGACAGGTCACAGACTGACCTTCTCTCAAGCATGGGCCTCGTGTGCATTTATACTGTGTAGTAAGGACGTATCAACAGTCATCAGGGACCGCTGTACTATTAGAGGGGCAGTACTAAGGGAGTACTGCACTGTCAGAGGATCAGTACTAAGGGAGTGCTGCAATGTCAGAGGGGCAGTACTGAGGGAGTGCTGCACTGTCACAGTGGCACTTTTGAGGGAGCGCTGCACTGTCGGAGGAGCAGTACTGAGGGAGTGCTGCACTGTCACAGCGGCACTTTGAGGGAGCGCTGCACTGTCGGAGGGGCAGTACTGAGGGAGTGCTGCACTGTCACAGCAGCACATTTGAGGGAGCGCTGCACTGTCGGAGAAGCAGTACTGAGGGAGCGCTATACAATCGGAGGGGCAGTACTGAGGGAGTGCTGCTCTGTCAGAGGGGCAGTACTGAGGGAGTGCTGCACTGACAGAGGAGCAGTACTGAGGGAGCGCCACACAATTGGAGGGGCAGTACTGAGGGAGCTCTGCACTGTCAGAGTGGCAGTACTGAGGGAGCGCTACACTGTCAGAAGGGCAGTACTGAGGGAGTGCTGCTCTGTCAGAAGTGCAGTACTGAGGGAGCGCTGCACTGTCAGAGGGGCAGAACTGAGGGAGTGCTGCACTGGCAGAGGAATTGGTACTAAGGGAGTGCTGCACTGTCAGAGGGGCACTACTGAAGGAGCGCTATACAATCGGAGGGGCAGTACTGAGGGAGTGCTGCACTGTCAGAGGGGCAGTACTGAAGGAGCACTATACAATCGGAGGGGCAGTACTGAGGGAGAGCTGCACTGTCAGAGGGGCAGTACTGAAGGAGCACTATACAATCGGAGAGGCAGTACTGAGGGAGTGCTGCACTGTCAGAGGGGCAGTACTGAGGGAGTGCTGCTCTGTCAGAAGGGCAGTACTGAGGGAGCGCTGCACTGTCACAGCGGCAGCTTTGAAGGAGCGCTGCACTGTCGGAGGGGCAGTACTGATGGAGTGCTGCACTGTCACAGCGGCACATTTGAAGGAGCGCTGCACTGTCAGAGGAGCAGTACTGAGGGAGCGCTATACAATCGGAGGGGCAGTACTGAGGGAACGCTGCACTGTCAGAGGGGCAGTACTGAGGGAGTGCTGCTCTGTCAGAGGGGCAGTACTGAGGGAGTGCTGCACTGACAGAGGAGCAGTACTGAGGGAGTGCTATACAATCGGAGGGGCAGTACTGAGGGAACGCTGCACTGTCAGAGGAGCAGTACTGAGGGAGTGCTGCTCTGTCAGAAGGGCAGTACTGAGGGAGCGCTGCACTGTCAGAGGCGCAGAACTGAGGGAGTGCTGCACTGGCGGAGGAGCAGTACTGAAGGAGTGCTGCACTGTCAGAGGGGCAGTACTGAAGGAGCGCTATATAATCGGAGGGGCAGTACTGAGGGAGTGCTGCACTGTCAGAGGGGCAGTACTGAGGGAGAGCTGCAATGTCAGAGGGGCAGTACTGAAGGAGCACTATACAATCGGAGGGGCAGTACTGAGGGAGCGCTGCACTGTCACAGGCGCAATATTGAGGGAGCGCTGCACTGTCACAGGGGCAATATTGAGTGAGCGCTGCACTGTCAGAGGGGCAGAACTGAGGAAGTGCTGCACTGTCGGAGGAGCAGTACTGAGGGAGCTGTTAGGGATGGTGTTGCAGGATTTTGAACCAGCGGCGATGAAGGAATGGCCGATCTATTTCCAAGTCAGGATAGTGTATGTGACTCAAAGGAGAACTTGCAGGTGGTGATGTTCCCATGCGCCTGCTGCCCTTGTCCTTCTAGATGGTGGAGTTGGTGGGTTGGGAGGTCCTGTTGAAGAAGCCTTGGCGAGTTGCTGCAGACACTAAGGTAGAGAAGAGCAGCAGTGAGGAGCTGGATGCAGGGAGTTCGGGAGTTAAATCCGTTCACCACCATTTCTGCTCACGATGGGATCGACTGCTCCCGCTGTATCCGCCCCTCCAGTGAAATAAAACGCCCCGTGTTCACCAGCTGATATATCACAGCTCCCACACACTTCAATGTTATTAGATTGTTTCATCTGAGACCCGCTGAGCCTCAATAATCTGTTTAAAGATTCTGGTTAAACGCAACAACACTGAACATCTTAACATTGTCTTTAAGTGCGATCTTTCACAAAGATTTCTGCCTTTGGCAGCGAATGAAAGCTGACCTCCCAAACAGCCCATAATCCGGGGGCTCCGCTCTCTCGCTTTGATGCTCAGTTCTGATTCTGGGCCACATTTGACTAATAGTGATCTGTTCATCGCTTTAATTAATGTTTCATTGTGTTAACCCGGGTCCCACAGTCCATGGGATTTAATGCAACACTCGCCCATATCTCCGATCCTCAAACACAGCTCAGTGTGTGAATGGGAACATCTGAGAGAATATTCAACTGTACAGAAATCCAACCCCTTATTACTGCTTCCTTCTGGCCTTCTCCCTCTGCCTGATATTTCTGGTGATCAATCGATGTGATTAACCCCAGTGCAGGCCAGGATACCAAGGACACATTTGCGGCCTCGCGAATTAATATCAAGCGGCTCATTGTTAGAATAGAATAGCAAAAACATTGATATATTACTCCCCCTCCCCACCTCAGAGTAAACACATTGATATATCGGATCTCACAGCTCTGTATAATTATTACCTCAGGGGTATAATTAAGCCGCGACGCAGCTATTTGCACTACAAAATGCTCTGATTGGCTCTCCTTGATCACATGATCTGATTGCTGATTGGTCTCCTTGGAGGGTAAGACACACCCAGACGTTTCTCTGGAATGTGTAATTGGAACTGCCCAGCCCAAGTTCTGAGTGACTTTGAAAAATATAATTCGAACCATTCTGACTTCAGAGCCCAGACAGGATAAATCTCCCCATCCCAACCCAAGTTCCTGTCCCATCCCCACCATAGATGGGACATTGTGTGTGGGTCACCCCAGTCTCCCTCCCTCGTCTCTCTCTCTCTCCCTCCCCAGTCTCTCTCTCTCTCTCTCTCTCTCTCCCTCTCCCTCTCCCTCCCCAGTCTCTCTCTCTCTCCCTCTCCCTCCCCAGTCTCTCTCTCTCTCTCCCTCTCCCTCCCTCTCCCTCCCCAGTCTCTCTCTCTCTCCCTCTCCCTCCCCAGTCTCTCTCTCTCTCCCTCTCCCTCCCCAGTCTCTCTCTCTCCCTCCCTTTCCCTCCCTCTCCCTCCCCAGTCTCTCTCTCTCTCTCCCTCTCCCTCTCCAGTCTCTCTCTCTCTCCCTCTCCCTCCCCAGTCTCTCTCTCTCTCCCTCTCCCTCCCCAGTCTCTCTCTCTCTCTCTCCCCATCTCCCTCCCCAGTCTCTCGCTCTCTCTCCCTCCCCAGTCTCTCTATCTCTCTCTCCCTCCCCAGTCTCTCTCTCCCTCCCCAGTCTCTCTCTCCCTCCCCAGTCTCTATCTTCTCAGTCTCTCTCTCTCCCTCCCCAGTCTCTCTCTCTCTCTCCCTCCCTCCCCAGTCTCTCTCTCTCTCTCCCTCCCTCCCCAGTCTCTCTCTCTCTCCCTCCCCAGTCTCTCTCTCTCGCTCCCTCCCCAGTCTCTCTCTCTCGCTCCCTCCCCAGTCTCTCTCTCTCGCTCCCTCCCCAGTCTCTCTCTCTCTCTCCCTCCCCAGTCTCTATCTTCTCAGTCTCTCTCTCTCCCTCCCCAGTCTCTCTCTCTCGCTCCCTCTCCAGTCTCTCTCTCTCTCCCTCCCTCCCCAGTCTCTCTCTCTCCCTCCCCAGTCTCTCTCTCTCTCTCTCCCACAAACTCCGACGTTTTCTCTCCCACAGAAGGTCATGAAAACGTTCCAAATAATCCAAAAGCTAGAAGCAGCTCCAGCGGCTGTCTCTTTGTCTCGTGCCCCACTTCCGACTTCCTTGTATGTCGCAGTGCGTATGCACGACCGAGTCGAGGGCCCATGCTCAAAAAGCGGGCGGAGTCCAATGCGCATGCTCAGAAGGACACTGAAAAACCGAGTGCAAATAGTCACTCTGAGGATCGAACCCGCACTCCCATAGTTCCCAAGGCAATGGCACCCTCTAGTGTTGGACTGTTGAATATAAAAATCAATCCAATAACCAGACATTAACCACAGCTTGTATTAATCATTCTGCTACTTGTGCCCTGACTCCACATTCTCTGGCCTTGTTCATCAGTCTATTATGGGCTACCTTATCGAAGGCCTTTTGAAAATCTAGATAAATTACATCTATTTCATTACCCTTGTCTACTCTCTCTGTTACCTCTTCAAAAAATTCAATGAGGTTGGTCAAGTAAGACTTTCCCTTTTGAAATCCATGCTGACTATTCATTATTATATTTTTGGTTTCTAGATGTTCTTCTATTTTCTCCTTTAATAGGGGTTCCATTACTTTTCCGACCACCGATGTTAAGTGACTGGTCTAAAATTCCCTGGACATGTTCTATCCCCTTAAATATAGGTATTATGCTTATATACAGGATAGAATTTTTTACACAGAAAAAGAATGTAAAAAGTTATATATAGAGACAGGACATGGAATTGGGATTAGAGTAGATTACTCCAGTTTAATCGCTAAATACGGTGGAATGAAAGGCTTCTATCTGTGCTGCAATTTCTTTGATTCTATAAAGGCAAACAAACTATAAATGAATCTTCAATTGTTACATCATTCTTTCGATGTACTTGCAAGCCACACATGGAAAAAAGTTGAAACATTACCCAGTTTTTTCTGTGTAAAAGGCATGTGAATGAATGCACCATTGAAATAAATCCCTTTCTGTAAATGGAGAAGGTGGCCATATAATTGAGAGAGGGACCATTTAAAGAAAGAAGAAAAGCATTAATGAATGTACAATCATAAAATGAAACTTTCTTCAAATAGTGATGAAAGTCATATTTGGAGACAATTATAACATTCTCCCGTTACTCAATCTGGAAAATGAAAAATGTCTGAATGGATTTGTGGCAGATGCTACCAAAACTACTGGGCAGCCAACCATTAGAATGGGTACAAGAGCCATTCATTAGGTTTCCAATAATTTGTCCCTTCTTCTGATCTCACAGGTATGGTCATTCTCATAATCTGTTCACACTTGGAGGTAGTCCCTAACCACATACAAATCCATTTACGAGCAATATAATATGCAAAGAGTGTCCGCTTATATACTGATTATATCCCATCTGCTGGAGGAGAACCAAATATCTTTCAGATGACAGCAGAAGAGGAGCGAGGTCGGGGCGAAGGAGCGGCAAGGTCGGGGTGAAGGAGAGGCGAGGTCGGGGCGAAGGAGCGGTGAGGTCGGGGCGAAGGAGCGGTGAGGTCGGGGTGAAGGAGCGGCGAGGTCGGGGCGAAGGAGCGGTGAGGTCGGGGCGAAGGAGCGGTGAGGTCGGGGCGAAGGAGCGGCGAGGTCGGGGCGAAGGAGCGGCGAGGTTGGGGTGAAGGAGCAGTGAGGTTGGGGCGAGGTCGGGGTGAAGGAGCGGCGAGGTCGGGGCGAGGTCGGGGTGAAGGAGCGGCGAGGTTGGGGTGAAGGAGCAGTGAGGTTGGGGCGAGGTCGGGGTGAAGGAGCGGCGAGGTCGGGGCGAGGTCAGGGCGAAGGAGCGGTGAGGTCGGGGCGAAGGAGCGGCGAGGTTGGGGTGAAGGAGCAGTGAGGTTGGGGCGAGGTCGGGGTGAAGGAGCAGCGAGGTCGGGGCGAAGGAGCGGCGAGGTCGGGGCGAAGGAGCGGCGAGGTCGGGGCGAGGTCGCGGCGAAGGAGCGGCGAGGTCGGGGAGAAGGAGCAGCGAGGTCGGGGCGAAGGAGCGGCGAGGTCGGGGCGAAGGAGCGGCGAGGTCGGGGCGAAGGAGCGGCGAGGTCGGGGCGAAGGAGCGGCGAGGTTCGGGTGAAGGAGCAGTGAGGTTGGGGCGAGGTCGGGGTGAAGGAGCGGCGAGGTCGGGGAGAAGGAGCAGCGAGGTCGGGGCGAAGGAGCGGCGAGGTCGCGGCGACGGAGCGGCGAGGTCGTGGCGAAGGAGCGGTGAGGTCGGGGCGAGGTCGCGGCGAAGGAGCGGCGAGGTCGGGGCGAGGTCGTGGTGAAGGAGCGGCGAGGTCAGGGCGAAGGAGCGGTTAGGTCGGGGCGAAGGAGCGGAGAGGTCGGGGCGAAGGAGCGGTGAGGTCGGGGCGAAGGAGCGGTGAGGTCAGGGCGAAGGAGCGGTGAGGTCAGGGCGAAGGAGCGGAGAGGTCGGGGTGAAGGAGCGGCGAGTTCGGGGCGAAGGAGCGGCGAGGTCGGGGCGAAGGAGCGGCGAGGTCGGGGTGAGGTCGGGGGGAAGGAGCGATAAGAGATCGTAGAGGGACATGATCGTGGCCCAGGAGAGGCGAGAGTTCGGGGTCCAGAAGAAGCAAGGGCCCAGGGGCAGCACGGACTAGCCCACACTGCGATATGTGTGCACACTAGGTCCATGCAGCAGAACTGGTCTCCAGTCGTCTTGGTTAATCCTTGCCACTGGACCAAGACCTAGCTCTGTCAAGCCCGTGTGGTGGCTGGTGTGCAATGGCCACCACACGTTAAAAAAATCCACGCACAGGCATCTTCCACCCTTCAAGATGTAGTTCGGGACCTGGAATACATTGAAACTCCTGGGAACTCATCCCTTTTTGGCGTGGAAGCAAGTCATCCTCGTTTTGAGGGACCGCCTATGATGATGATGATGATGATAATCATACTCAGAAACCAGAAACCCCGATATACAGCAAGTCTATTCGTGTGTTAACCATGAATAAGTTAAGAGCACAAGCCTGAGAAGTTTGATGGTGCGTTTCACCCAACCAACACCAACAGTAATAATAACAATAAAATATTGTTAAAAAATGCGTGTTGTCATTGGGGCCTGCAAGCCCCGGTGACATTACATTCTCAAACATTCCCACATGACAGGATCGATGCTAAATGTCATTGTCAATGGGTCATCTCACACATAGCTTCAGAAAAGGTTCACTCGGTTGATTCTGGAGATGAGGGGGTTGACTTATGAAGATAGGTTGAGTCGTTTGGGATTATACACATTGGACTTCAGAAGAATGAGAGGTGATCTTATCGAAACGTATAAGATAATAAGGGGGCTCGACAAGGTGGACGCAGAGAGGATATTTCCACTCATAGGGGAAACTAAAACTAGGGAATATAGTCTCACAATAAGGAGCCGCCCATTTAAAACTGAGATGAGGAGGAATTTCTTCTCTCAGAGGGTTGTAAATCTGTGGAATTCTCTGCCCCATAGAGCTGTGGAGGTTGGGTCATTGAATATATTTAAGGTGGAGATAGTCAGATTTTTGGGCAATAAGGGAATAAAGGGTGATGGGAAGCGGGCAGGGAAGTGGAGCTGAGTCCATGATCAGATCAGCCATGATCTTATTAAATGGTGGAGCAGTCTCGAGGGGCCAGGTGGCTTACTCCTGCTCCTATTTCTGATGTTCTTATGTTCTTATATAGAATGCTGAATATTTGGCCAAAACAATACAGTAAATTGAAGGATGTGGCGCTACACTGTTTCCGTGCTGGGGCCACGTCATACCTTGAGCACTGGGCCCTGTTCTGGTCACCAAGACAACAAGGGAGATTTTCAGTACCATGATGCACTGCACGAGACTGATCCCTGGGGAAAGGGACTGAATTATGAGCAAACACAGCAGAAACCTGGGCTTTCTCGCTGGGAAAGGAAGTGTTTAGAGATCCTTAAAATAGTAAATGGTTTAGAAAAATTAAATCCGGAAAACTAAAGTGTGCGGGTCGGGTAAGTGGGGGAAATGGGGTCTCTGGGTCAAAGTGGAAAAGACAAATTAACTTTGATGTCAGTGTTACATATGTGGATTTGTATTTACTCTGTACAGCCACCAGAGGGCTCATCCCCTGGTGTCCCAAGACATCCCATAATCCCTTGAGGCTTCACAGGTTGAGAGGCACTCTGGAGACCTGCAATAAAAGACTAAGGTCACACTTTACTTTGAGCTCACAGTGTTCAGTCTGACTCTTTCTCCATACACAACTGGCGATGAGATACAGATAGTGAACCCAAAGATGCAGAGAACAGTGGGCATCCTGGAGAAATTCTCGGAGGGAGATGATTGGGAAACTTTTGTGGAGCGACTCGACCAATACTTCGTGGCCAACGAGCTAGATGGGGAAGAGAGCGCTGCCAAACGAAGGGTGATTCTCCTCACCGTCTGTGGGCACCAAAGTATGGTCTCATGAAGAATCTGCTCTCTCCAACGAAACGCATGGAGAAATCATACGACGATGTGTGCACACTGGTCTGAGGGCATTTGAACCTGAAGGAAAGCGTTCTGATGGCGAGGCACCGGTTCTATACCTACAAAACGGCTGAAGGTCAGGAAATGGCGAGTTATGTCGCCGAGCTAAGACGCCTTGCAGGACATTGCAAATTTGAAGGACATTTGGAGCACATGCTCAGAGACTTTTGCGTACTTGGCATTGGCCATGAAACCATACTTCGCAAACTTTTGACTGTAGAGACCCCAACCTTGAGTAAGGGTATAGCGATAGCCCAGGCGTTCATTGCCACCAGTGACAATACGAAGCAAATCTCTCAGCACACAAGTGCTGCTACAAGTACTCTGAACATAGTGATGTTGTTTTCGAATTGCAACGTACAGGGCAGGTCACACGTACCTGCAGCTCCACGTCCACAGATGACTCAGAGTCCACCATCAAGGGTGATGAATGCAAAGCCATTAACACCTTGTTGGTGCTGCGAGGGTGATCATCGTTTCCATTCATGCTGATTCAACGAGTACGTTTGCAAGGGATGTGGAACAATGGGACACCTCCAACAAGTGTGCAGGCAAGCTGCAAAGCCTGTTAAACCTGCAAACTGCTATGTTGCAGAGGAGGACAGATCCATGGAGGATCACAATGAACCTGAGCCTCAGACCGAGAAGGCAGAGGTACTTGGGGTGCACCCATTCACCACGAATTGTCTGCCGATAATGGTGAATGTTGAACTAAATGGACTTCCGGTTTCAATGGAGCTGGATACAGGGACGAGCTAGTCCATCATGGGCAAAAAAACTTTCGAAAGGCTGTGGTGCAACAAGGCCTCAAGGCCAGTCTTTGCTCCAGTTCGCACGAAACTAAGAACTTACATGAAATAACTCATTCCTGTAATCAGCAGTGCTACCGTAAAGGTCTCCTACGATGGAGCAGTGCACAAGCTACCACTCTGGGTGGTACCGGGCGATGGTCCCACGCTGCTCGGCAGGAGCTGGCTGGGAAAGATACGCTGGAACTGGGATGGCGTCCGAGTGCTATCACCCGCTGATGACACGTCGTGTGCCCAGGTCTTAAACAAATTTCCTTTGCTGTTCGAACCAGGCATTGGGAAATTCCAAGGAGCAGAAATGCAGATCCACCTAATTCCGGTGACGCGACCCATCCATCACAAGGCGAGAGCAGTACCGTACATGATGAGAGAAAGGGTAGAGATTGAGCTAGACTGGCTGCAACGAGAGGGCATCATTTCACCGATCGAGTTCAGCGAGTGGGCCAGTCCTATTGTCCCAGTCCTCAAGGGAGACGGCACCGTCAGAATCTGTGGCAATTACAAAGTAACTATCAATCGTTTCTCCCTGCAGGACCAATACCCACTACCAAAACCGGCCGACCACTTTGCACTTTGCGGGAGGAAAGACGTTCACGAAGTTGGATCTGACTTCAGCCTACATGATGCAGGAACTGCAGGAATCATCGAAGGCCCTCACCTGCATCAACACGCACAACGGTCTCTTTGTTTATAACAGATGCCCATTTGGAATCCGATCAGTGGTGGCGATATTGCAAAGAAACATGGAAAGCTTACTGAAGTTGATCCCGCACACCGTGGTCTTCCAGGATGACATCTTGGTCACAGGTTGGAACACAGTCGAGCATCTGCAGAACCTGGAGGTTCTTAGTCGACTCAACCGCGTGGGGCTCAGGTTAAAATGCTCAAAGTGCGTTTTCCTAGTGCCTGAAGTGGAGTTCTTGGGAAGGAGGATTGCGGCGGACGGCATCAGGCCCACCAACGTGAAGACGGAGGCAATTGAGAACGCACCGAGGCCACAGAACATGACGGAGCTGCGTCGTTTCTGGGACTCTTGAACTACTTTGATAACTACTTAGCTGGTCTCAGTACACTGTTAGAACCACTGCATGTCTTACTACGAAAAGGGGGCGAATGGATTTGGGGCAAAAGCCAAGAAAATGCCTTTGTAAAAGCGAGAAAATTGTTATGCTCAAACAAATTGCTTGTGTTGTATAATCCATGTAAGCGTTTGGTACTAGCATGTGATGCGTCGTCATATGGCGTCGGTGTGTTTTGGAACAAGCTAATGATTTCAGGAAACTGCAACCATGCATCCAGGTGTCTGTCTAAGGCTGACAGAGCCTACAGCATGATTGAAAAAGAAGTGTTAGCGTGTGTCTATGGGGTAAAGAGAATGCATCAATACCTGTTTGGGGTAAAATTCAAATTGGAAACTGACCATAAACCACTTATATCCCTGTTTTCCGAGAGTAAAGTGATAAATACCAATGCATCGGCCGTCATCCAGAGATGGGCACTCACGTTGTCTGCATACAACTATGCGATCCGCCACAGGCCAGGCAGAGAAAACTGCGCCGATGCTCTCAGTAGGCTGCCATTGCTCACCACGGGGTGGAAATGGCACAGCCCGCAGATTTTGCCATGGTTATGGAAGCATTTGAGAGTGAACAATCACCCGTCACTGCCCAGCAGATCAAAACCTGGACAAGCCAGGACCCCTTATTATCTGTAGTCAAAAGCTGGTTGATCGTCTCGGTGTGAAAGCTGGTGTTGTTGAGTCATTTGTTGGGCCCTTGCTGGGCTGCTGTGCAGCTGGCCTTGCTGGGCTGCTGTGCAGCTGGCCTTGCTGGGCTGCCTGGTGTGTTGGGCCCTGCAGGGCTGCTGTGGTTGCCACTGGTGTATATGTTGGGGGATCAAAAAAGTTAGGGTCCAAGGTGGGTTGCTCAGGATAGTCCGTGAATCTGAGTTTGATTTGGTCCAAGTGTTTCCAGTGAATGAGTCCATTTGAAAGTTTGACCCAAAACAACCTGCTCCTCTCTTTGGTCATGACAGTGCCGGGAAGCCACTTGGGATCTTGTCCATAATTTAATACAAATACAGGATCATTGATTTCAATCTCATGTGACATATTTGCGCTATCACAGTATGCACTTTGTTGAAGCCGCCTGCTCTCAACCTGTTCATGTAGATCAGGGTGAACTACAGAGAGCCTTGTCTTAAGTGTTCTTTTCATGAGCAGTTCAGCAGGTGGAATCCCAGTGAGTGAGTACGGTCTCGTGCGGTAGCTAAGCAGGACTCGGGATAGGCGAGTCTGCAATGAGCCTTCAGTTACCCTCTTCAAGCCTTGCTTGATGGTTTGCACTGCTCTCTCTGCTGCATCCCAGGGTATTAAAAGAGATGGCGGAAGTTTTAGCAGATGCATTCGTTATAATCTACCAAAATTCTCTGGACTCTGGGGAGGTACCAGCGGATTGGAAAGCAGCTAATGTAACGCCTCTTTTTTAAAAAGGGGGCAGACAAAAGGCAGGTAAGTATAGGCCGGTTAGTTTAACATCTGTAGTGGGAAAATGCTTGAAACTATCATTAAGGAAGAAATAGCGGGACATCAAGATAGGAATAGTGCAATCAAGCAGACGCAGCATGGATTCATGAAGGGGAAATCATGTTTAACTAATTTACTGGAATTCTTTGAGGATATAACGAGCATGGTGGATAGAGGTGTACCGATGGATGTGGTGTAGTTAGATTTTCAAAAGGCATTCGATAAGGTGCCACACAAAAGGTTACTGCAGAAGATAAAGGTACGCGGAGTCAGTGGAAATGTATTAGCATGGATAGAGAATTGGCTGGCGAACAGAAAGCAGAGAGTCGGGATAAATGGGTTCTTTACGGGTTGGAAATCGGTGGTTAGTGGTGTGCCACAGGGATCGGTGCTGGGACCACAACTGTTTACAATATACATAGATGACCTGGAAGAGGGGACAGAGTGTAGTATAACAAAATATGTCGATGACACAAAGATTAGTGGGAAAGCGGGTTGTGTAGAGGACACAGAGAGGCTGCAAAGAGATTTCGATAGGTTAAGCGAATGGGCTAAGGTTTGGCAGATGGAATACAATGTCGGAAAGTGTGAGGTCATCCACCTTGGGAAAAAATACAGTAAAAGGGAATATTATTTGAATGGGGAGAAATTACAACATGCTGCGGTACAGAGGGACCTGGGGGTCCTTGTGCATGAATCCCAAAAAGTTAGTTTGCAGGTGCAACAGGTAATCAGGAAGGCGAATGGAATGTTGGCCTTCATTGCGAGAGGGATGGAGTACAAAAGCAGGGAGGTCCTGCTGCAACTGTATAGGGTATTGGTGAGGCCGCACCTGGAGTACTGCATGCAGTTTTGGTCACCTTACTTAAGGAAGGATATACTAGCTTTGGAGGGGGTACAGAGACGATTCACTAGGCTGATTCCGGAGATGAGGGGGATACCTTATGATGATAGATTGAGTAGACTGGCTCTATACTCGTTCGAGTTCAGAAGGATCTTATAGAAACATTTAAAATAATGAAAGGGATCGACAAGATAGAGGCAGAGAGGTTGTTTCCATTGGTCGGGGAGACTAGAACTAGGGGGCACAGCCTCAAAATACGGGGGAGCCAATTTAAAACCGAGTTGAGAAGGTATTTCTTCTCCCAGAGGGTTGTGAATCTGTGGAATTCTCTGCCCAATGAAGCAGTTGAGGCTAGCTCATTAAATGTATTCAAGTCACAGATAGATAGATTTTTAACCAATAAGGGAATTAAGGGTTACGGGGAGCGGGCGGGTAAGTGGAGCTGAGTCCACGGCCAGATCAGCCATGATCTTGTCGAGGGGCTAGATGGCCTACTCCTGTTCCTAATTCTTATGTTCTTATGTTCTTATCTGAAAGGTGACAGATTAGTAAAAGGGGAGGTGCAACGAGACCTGGGTCTCATGGTACATCAGTCATTGAAAGTAGGCATGCAGGTGCAGCAGGCCGTTAAGAAAGCAAATGGCATGTTGGCCTTCAAGGCGAGAGGATTTGAGTATAGGAGCAGGGAGGTCTTGCTACAGTTATACAGGGCCTTGGTGAGACCACGCCTTGAGTATTGTGTGCAGTTTTGGTCTCCTAATCTGAGGAAGGACATTCTTGCTATTGAGTGAGTGTAGCGAAGGTTCACCAGACTGATTCCCAGGATGGCAGGACTGACGTATGAAGAAGGACTGGATCAATTAGGCTTATATTCACTGGAATTTAGAAGAATGAGAGGGGATCTCATAAAAGCATGTAGAATTCTAACGGGATTGGACAGGTTAGATGCTGGAAAAATGTTCCTGATATTGGGGAAGTCCAGAACAAGGGATCCCAGTCTAAGGATAAGGGGTAAGCCATATAGGACTGAGATGAGGAGAAACTTTTTCACCCAGAGAGTTGGGAACCAATGGCATTCTCTACCACAGAAAGTTGTTGAGTCCGGTTCGTTGGATATATTCAAAAGGGAGTTAGATGTGGCCCTTACAGCTAAAGGAATCAGGGGGTATGGAGAGAAGGCAGGAGTGGGGTACTGAACTTGCATGAGCAGCCATGATCATATTGATTGGTGGTGCAGGCTCGAAGTGCCGAATGGCCTGCTCCTGCACCTATTTTCCATGTTTCTATATTTTCAGCCGCACTGGTGATGGGGACCATAGCCTTTGCTGTATCCAGTGCACTCTGCCATTTCTTCATATCACGTGGTGTGAATTAAATTGTCTGAAGACTGGCATCTCTGATGGTGGGGACCTCAGGCGGAAGTCAGGATGACTTCAGGATGACTCCACTTGGCACTTCTGGCCACTTGGCCTTGGCTTTTGCACTCACGTGCTGTTCTCCACCATCGTTGAGGATGGGAATATTCAATTAGCCACCTCCTCCCATTAGTTGTTTTATTGTCCGTCACCATTCACGACTGGATGTGACAGGATTGCAATCTTTGATCTGACCTTTATTAGGCGGGAAATTGTGTTGGGGAAATTGGTGGGAATGGCATGTTGGCCTTCATAGCTAGGGGATTTGAATATCGGAGCAGGGAGAACTTACTTACTGTACAGGGCCTTGGTGAGGCCTCACCTGGAATATTGTGTTCAGTTTTGGTCTCCTAACCTGAGGAAGGATGCTCTTGCTATTGAGGGAGGTTCACCAGACTGATTCCAGGGATGGCTCGACTGACATATGAGAAGAGACTGGATCAACTGGGCCTTTATACACTGGCGTTTAGAAGGATGAGCGGGGATCTCATAGAAACGTATAAGATTCTGACGGGACTGGACAGGTTAGATGCAGGAAGAATGTTCCCAATGTAGGGGAAATCCAGAACCAGGGGACACAGTCTTAGGATAAGCGGTGGGCCATTTATGACTGAGATGAGGATAAACTTCTTCACTCAGAGAGTTGTTAACCTGTGGAATTCCCTGCCGCAGAGAGTCATTGATGCCAGTTCATTGGATATATTCAAGAGGGAGTTAGATATGGCCCTTATCGCTAAAGGGATCAAGAGGTATGGAGAGAAAGTGGGAAAGGGGTACTGAGGTGAATGATCAGCCATGATCATATTGAATGGTGGTACAGGCTCGAAGGGCCGAATGGCCTACTCCTGCACCTATTTTCTATGTTTCTATGTTTCTATGATCCATTGGGTTGGGATCACTTTGCTCTGTCTGTAGCATGCTGCTTTCACTGTTTTACATGTCGAGAGTCCTGTGTTGTAGCTTCACCAAGTTGGTATCTGATCTTCATGATGCAGCTCCTGGCATGCTCTTCAAACCTGCTCTTTGAACCAGGTTTGGTTTGGTGGAAATACCAGCCCATGAGGTTACAGATTGCGGTGGAATACAATTCTGTTTCTGCTGATGGCCCAAGCGCCTCATGGATGCTCAGTTTTGAGCTTTTAGATGAGTTCTTAATCTATCCCATTTAGCACGGTGGTAGTGCTATACAACACGATGAAGGGGTGTTCTCAGTGTGAAGACAGGGCTTTGTCTCCACAAGTTCTGTGTGGTGATCACTGCTACCCATACTGTCATGGACAGATGTATCTGCATCAGGTACATTGGTGAGGACGAGATCAAGAAGGTTTTTCCCTTGTGTTTGTTCTCTCACCAGCTGCCGTGAGCCCAGTCTGGCAGCTATGTCCTTCAGGAATCGTTGGTCAGTTAATGTTGGTACTACCGAGATACTCTTGGTGATGGACATTGAACACCCCAACCAGAGTAGAATGTGTGCCCTAGCAGCCACGGTGCGCCGTTGGTGGAGGGAATCAATGTTTAAGATGGTGGACCGTGTGCCAATCAGATGGGCTGCTTTGTCCTGGATGGTGTCGAGCTTCTTGAGTGTGGGCTGAGATGAATGCCCTCCAACAACCACAACAATCTTCCTTTGTGCTAGATATGACACAATCCAGTGGAGAGTTTTCACCCTGATCCCCAATGACTTCAGTTTTACTGGCGCTCCTTGATGCCACATTCGGTCAAATGCTGCCTTAATGTCAAGGGCAGTCACTCTCACCTCACCTCTGGAATTCAGCTCTTTTATCCATGTTTGGACCACAGCTGTAATGAGGTCAGGAATCAAGTGGTCCTGTCAGAAACCAAACTGAGCATCGGTGAGCAGGTTATTTGTGTGTAATTGTCGCTTGATAGCACTGCCGCTGACAACTAACATCACTTTACTAACGATTGAGAGAAGGCTGATTGGATGGTAGTTGGCTGTTGGATCAGTCTGGCATTTTGCGGATAGGAAATGCCTGGCAAATTTTCCATTTGTGGGGTAACTGCCAATAGAGGAACAGGTTGGCTAGAGATGTGGCTAGTTCTGGAACTCAGGTCTTGAGGTCTACAGCTGGCATGTTGTCGGGGTCCATTGCCTTTGCTGTATCCAGTTCACTCTACCATTCTTTATATCACATGGAGTGAACTGAATTGACTGAAGACTGGCAACTTTGATGGTGTGGACCTCAGGAGGAGGCAGAGATCGGTCATCCACTCGGTACTTCTGGCTGAAGAGAGTAGCGAAGGCTTCAGCCTTATCTTTTACACTCACATGCTGTTCTCCGTAATCGTTGAGGATGGGAATATTCTTGGAGCCTCTTCCTCCTGTTATTGTTTAAGTATCCATCACTATTCATGACTGGATGTGGCAGGACTGTAGAGCTTTGATCTGATCCATTGGGTATGGGATCACTTAGCTCTGTCTGTAGCATGCTGCCTCCACTGGTTAACATGCCTCGAGTCCTGTATTGCAGCTTCACCAAGTTGGTATCTGATTTTCAGGTACACATGGTGCAGCTTCTGGCATGCTTTTCAACACTCCTCATTGAACAAGGGTCGGTTTAATCGAGACAAAAGGTGAGGGATATGCCAGCCCAGGAGGTTACAGATTGTGGTAGAATACAATTCTGTTTCTGTTGATTGCCAACAATGCCTCATGGTGCCCAGTTGTGAGCTTCTAGTTATGTTCTTAATCTATCCCATTTAGCACGGTGGTACTGCGCACAACACAATGATGGGGTATCATCAGTGTGAAGGTAGGGCTTCTTCTGCACAAGGTCTGTGCGATGATCATTACTACCAATACTGTCATGGACAGATTTTCTTTTAATTTCAAAATATATACTTTATTCATGTAAAAATTTGCACGATACACTGGAAGGCAGTTCAGTATATTTGGATGCGGTCAGAAATTCCACACAATACATTTGGATGCTGACGGCAGTTCTGTTCAATACATTTGCTTGCTTTACATTTCAGGGTACAATTCAGTACAATCCAGGATACATTGTAATATAGTCATCAAATTACATTACATGTGGCACTATACGGTACACGGAATGGGTGAGGGTACAGTTACATTTCTTTGAAACATACATTACTGAACAGAACTTGCATTATACATGGCACTACATAGAGCACCATGATCTGAAAACACCTATGTATACAAAGGTTTACAAGTACAGCCCGAGGGGAGTTTTATCCTGATTCCAGCCCCTGGGTTTACCGTGGCAGAAGAGACTTAAACTGTGGCTCTTCCCCACCGTGCCTTTACGGCGACTGCACCAATTTTTAGTGCGTCCCTCAGCATGTACTCCTGGATCTTGGATTGCGCCAGTCTGCAACAAGCAGATGTGGATATCTCCTTGCTCTGGAAGACCAGCAAGTTTCGGCAAGACCAAAGTGCGTCTTTCACCGAGTTGATGGCCCTCCAGCAGCAGATGATGTCTGTCTCGGTGTGTGTCCCTGGGAACAGCCCATAGAACACAGAGTCCTGTGTTAGGGAGCTGCTTGGGATGAACCTCGACAGCAACCACTGCCTCTCCTTCCAGACCTGCCTTGCAAAGGGGCAGTCCCAAAGGAGATGGATGACAGTCTCGTCATGGACAGATACATCTGCAACAGGTAGATTGGTGAGGACGAGATCAAGTAAGTTTTCCCTCGTGTTTGTTCTCTCACCACCTGCTGTGAGCCCAGTCTGGCAGCTTTGTCCTTCAGGAATCGGCTGCTCAGTCAATGTGGTACTTCCGAGTCACTCTTGGTGATGAACATTGAACACCCTAACCAGAGTAGATTGTGTGCCCTATCTTCCACAGTGCACCGGTGGTGGAGGGAGTGAATACTTAAGATGATGGATGGTGTGCCAAACAAGTGGGCTGCATTGTCCTGGATGGTGTCAAGCTTCTTGAGTGGGGGCTGAGATGATTGCCCTCCAACAACCACAACAATCTTCCTTTGTGCTCGATATGACACCATCCAGTGCAGAATTTCTCCCCTTAGCCTCATTAACATCAGTTTTGCTCGGGCTTCTTGGTGCCACACTCGGTCAAATGCTGCCTTGATGTCAAGGGCAGTCACTTTCACCTCACCTCTGGAATTCAGCTCCTTTGGCCATGTTTGGACCATGGCTGTAATGAGGTCAGGAGCAATGTGGTCCTGGCAGAAACCAAACTGAGCATCGGTACACAGGTTATTTGTGCATAAGTACATGGGTGGTCATTGGCTGTTAGATTAGTCCGGCTTTTTGCCAGCAGGAAATACCTGTCAAATTTTCCATTTGTCAGGTAAATGCCAGTACAGGAACAACTTGGCTAGAGATACGGATAGTTCTGGAACACATGGCTTGAGCTCTACAGCCGGCATGTTATTGGGGCTTTGCTGTATCCAGTTTGCTCCACCGTTCTTTATATCACGTGGAGTGAAGTGAATTTACTGGACACTGGCATCTTCGATGGGTGGAAGAATACAGCATTTTTTTGGTGTTATTTTCAGCTAATATCTGTGCTTGAAAACTGCTCCAAGATGGCTGAACCTGGCTTGACCATGTTTTAGTGACCCACAAGACTTTGCGAATTCAAAGACTTTCTCATGAATTTTAAACACCTCACAGCTGCAAAACACTTGTCTAAGAACTGTGGAAAAACACTGTCCAGGAGGTAAGAGAATGAAAGAACTATTCATTGTGAGAGAGTGTCCCTTTGTTTTGAACCTAGACAATTGCGTACACAGTGGACAGACATACTAGAAAACAGCATAAAATTGAGGTCAGGAGTGGCAGTCAAGAGAATTGGTAACCTGGTCAGTTACTAAGGGAATCAGGGAGTTAATTTCTGATTGTTGACCACGTCTGAAATTAACTCTGTGTGAGTGACTTTGCTTTCGATTAATCACTTAGGGGACAGTCAATTTTAACCATTATGGGATAGATTGGTGTGGGCTAATGATTATAAATTCTTGGGCATTTGATGCTATCATAAATTGCTTGTACTTCTTTTGATTATTCTAAGTAAAGATAACCCCTGGATAGGTGTGAGAAAAGAAACATCCTGAGTCTGTGTGTGTTGGTTTTTTTTATCTCACAAGTCTGAACTCTGTAAAGTGTAGATAAATCTTACAGGCTCAAATCTGTCTTAATTAAAATAAGTCTTACAGTTTTGGTACCTGATCAAGGACTTGTGATAGACAAACAATGTCAAGGACTATGGAAGAGTCAGTTCCAAAGTATGTGATGAAGAAGTTGCCCCACCAGAGAGGGGTGGGTGTGGGTCATTATAGATGGTGATGATCCGGTGGTGGAGGCTGATATATGGACCCAAGGGTCCACTTGTTGGCTGAGGTTGAAGAAAGCCATCTGATTGTTGGCCAATTTAAGCCAGGTTAAGTTCATGGAATGTGCAAACATTAAGTTATGAAAGAAGATAGAAGATAGAGAAACGGAAGTAAACCGACTTCTAAAGGAGTTGGAGGGAAAAATTTGCATTTGCCCACTCACCTAACCTGTCCAATCACCCTGCAGCCTCTTAGCATCCTCCTCACAGCTCACACCGCCACCCAGCTTAGTGTCGTCTGTAAACTTGGAGATATTACACTCAATTCCCTCATCTAAATCATTAATGTATATTGTAACTAGCTGGGGTCCCAGCACTGAGCGTTGCGGTACTCCACTAATCACTGCCTGCCATTCTGAAAAGGACCCGTTTATCCTGACTCTCTGCTTCCTGTCTGCCAACCAGTTCTCTATCCACATCAGTACATTACCCCCAATACCATGTGCTTTAATTTTGCACAACAATCTCTTGTGTGGGACCTTGTCAAAAGCCTTTTGAAAGTCCAAATACACCACATCCACTGATTCTCCCTTGTCCACTCTGCGAGTTTCATCCTCAAAAAATTCTCGAAGATCTGTCAAGCATGATTTCCCTTTCATAAGTCCATGCAGACTTGGACCTATCCTGTCACTGCTTTCCAAATGCGCTGCTATTTCATCGTTAATGATTGATTCCAACATTTTCCCCACTACTGATGTCAGGCTAACCGGTCTATAATTTCCCGTTTTCTCTCTCCCTCCTTTTTTAAACAGTTGTGTTACATTAGCTACCCTCCAGTCCATAGGAACTGATCCACAGTCGACAGACTGTTGGAAAATGATCACCAATGCATCCAGTATTTCTATGGCCACTTCCTTACTTGCTCTGGGATGCAGACTATCAGGCCCCGGGGATTTATCGGCCTTCAATCTCATCAATTTCCCAAACACAATTTCCCATTTTAGAAGGATATCCTTCAGTTCCTCCTTCTCACTACACCCTCGGTTCCCTACTATTTCCGGAAGGTTATTTGTGTCTTCCTTCGTGAAAACAGAACGAAAGTATTTGTTTGACTGGTCCGCCATTTCTTTGTTCCCCATTATAAATTCACCTGAATCTGACTGCAAGGAACCTATGTTTGTTTTCCCTAATCTTTTTCTCTTCTTATAAATATAGAAGCTTTTGCAGTCAGTTTTTATGTTTCCAGCAAGCTTCCTCTCATACTCTATTTTCCCCCTCCTAATTAAACCCTTTGTCCTCCTCTGCTGTATTACAAATTTCTCCCAGTCCTCAGGTTTGCTGCTTAATCTGGCCAATTTATATGCCTCTTCCTTGGATTTAACACTATCCTTAATTCCCGTGTTAGTCATGGTTGAGCTACCTTCCCCGTTTTATTTTTACTCCAGACAGGGATGTACAATTGTTGAAGTTCATCCATGTGATCTTTAAATGTTTGCCACTGCCTATCCACCGTCAACCCTTTAAGTATCACTCGCCAGTCTATTCTAGCCAAGTCACGTCTCATACCATCGAAGTTACCTTTCCACAAGTTCAGGACTCGAATCTCTGAATTAACTGTGTCACTCTCCATCTTAATAAAGAATTCTACCATATTATGGTCACTCTTCCCCAAGGGGCCTTGCACAAGAAGATTGCTAATTAGTCCTTTCTTATTACACATCACCCAGTCTAGAACCCAGTTGGTTCCTTGACATATTGGTCTAGAAAACCATTCCTAATACATTCCAGGAAATCCTCCTCCACTGCATTGTTACCAGTTTGGTTAGCGCAGTCAATATGTAGATTAAAGTCACCCATAATAACAGCTGTACCTTTATTGCACGCATCCCTAATTTCTTGTTTGATGCTGTCCCCATCCTCATTACTACTGTTTGGAGTTCTGTACACAACTCCCACTAGCGTTTTCTGCCCTTTGGTACTCCGTAGCTCCACCCATACAGATTCCACATCATCTAAGATAATGTCCTTCCTTACTATTGCATTAATTTCCTCTTTAACAAGCAACACCACCCCACCTCCTTTTCCTTTCTGTCTCTCCTTCCTAAATGTTGAATACACCTGGAAGTTGAGTTCCCAGCCTTGGTCACCCTGGAGCCATGTCTCCGTGATGCCAATTACATCATATCCGTTGGAAACATAGAAACATAGAAACATAGAAAATAGGTGCAGGAGTAGGCCATTCGGCCCTTCGAGCCTGCACCTCCATTCAATAAGATCATGGCTGGTCATTCCCTCAGTACCCCTTTCCTGCTTTCTCTCCATACCCCTTGATCCTTTTAGCCGTAAGGGCCATATCTAACTCCCTCTTGAATATATCCAATGAACTGGCATCAACAACTCTCTGCAGCAGGAAATTCCACAGGTTAACAACTCTCTGAGTGAAGATGTTTCTCCTCATCTCAGTCCTAAATCGCCTACCCCTTATCCTAAGACTGTGTCCCCTGATTCTGGACTTTCCCAACATCAGGAACATTCTTCCCGCATCTAACCTGTCCAGTTCCATCACAATATTATACGTTTCTATGAGATCCCCTCTCATCCTTCTAAACTCCAGTGTATAAAGGCTCAGTTGATCCAGTCTCTCCTCATATGTCAATCCAGCCTTCCCTGGAATCAGTCTGGTGAACCTTCGCTGCACTCCCTCAATAGCAAGAACATATTGCCTCAGATTAGGAGACCAAAACTGAACACAATATTCCAGGTAGGCATCACCAAGGCCCTGTACAACTGCAGTAAGACCTCCCTGCTCCTATACTCAAATCCCCTCGCCAGGAATGCCAACATACCATTTGCCTTCTTCTATGCCTGCTGTACCTTCATGCCAATTTTCACCTCCCCTTTTCCTAATCTGCCATTCAGATAATATTCTGCCTTTGTGTTTTTGCCCACAAAGTGGATAACTTCATATTTATCCACATTATACTGCACCTGCCATGCATTTGCCCTCACACCTACCCTGTCCAAGTCACCCTGCAGCCACTTGGCATCCTCCACACGGCTCACACCATCACCCAGTTTAGTGTCATCTGCAAACTTTGAGATATTACACTCAATTCCTTCATCTAAATCATTAATGTATATTGTAAAGAGATGGGGTCCTAGCACTGAGTCCTGCGGCACCCCACTAGTCACTGCGTAGTGGGAGGGTATCATGGGGCTGGGGGGTGTGTGGGAGGGTATAGTGGGTGGGGCGTGTATGGGAGGGTATATAGGGGGTGGTGGATGTGGGAGGGTATAGTGGGGGTGAGGGGTGTGTGGGAGGGTATAGTGGGGGTGGGGAGTGTGTGGGAAGGTATAGTGGGGGTGGGGGTGTGTGGGAGGGTATAGTGGGGGTGGGGGGTGTGTGGGAGGTATAGTGGGGGTGGGGGGTGTGTGGGAGGGTATAGTGGGGGTGGGGTGTGTGTGGGAGGGTATAGTGGGGGTGGGGGTGTGTGGGAGAGTATAGTGGGGGTGGGATGTGTGTCGGTGGATATAGTGGGGCTGGGGGTGTGTGGGAGGGTATAGTGGGGGTGGGGGGGGTGTGGGAGGGTATAGTGGGGGTGGGGGGTGTGTGGGAGGGTATAGTGGGGGTGGGGGGTGTGTGGGAGAGTATAGTGGGGGTGGGGGTGTGTGGGAGGGTATAGTGGGGGTGGGGGTGTGTGGGAGGGTATAGTGGGGGTGGGGGGTGTGTGGGAGGGTATAGTGGGGGTGGGGGGTGTGTGGGAGAGTATAGTGGGGGTGGGGGTGTGTGGGATTGTATAGTGGGGGTGGGGGTGTGTGGGAGGGTACAGTGGGGGTGGGGGAGTGTGTGGGAGGGTACAGTGGGGGTGGGGGAGTGTGTGGGAGGGTATAGTGGGGGTGGGGGAGTGGGGGTGGGGTGTGTGTAGGTGGATATAGTGGGGGGGGTGTGTGGGAGGGTATCGTGGGGGTGGGGGGTGTGTGGGAGGGTATAGTGGGGGTGGGGGGTGTGTGGGAGGGTATAGTGGGGGTCGGGGAGTGTGTGGGAGGTGCAAGACTTATCTTTTATAAAACAGATTTTTATCCTTGTCAAACTTTTCCGACCGATCCATGAGTTTTTTAGCCTGTGCCCTGTCTACATCTAGCTCCTTAAGGAGTCGCTTTACTGTCGCTTCTTTTTCACTCCTTTCTGTTTGTAATTTATCATTTGCACCTTCACAGATTTTAACTGACAACCAAACGGCTTTCATCGACTCAGGCCGACACAGGGACCTGGTCCAGTGTCCAACCCCCAAAACCGGATCAGCACCGTCTGTAATGACCCGTATCCACCCTCTCTAAGGGCAGCTTTTCAGTCACATACCTTGTAACTGACCCATCCGTTGTCGACATTGTTTGTTATCACAAGTCTCTTGTTCAGGCGCCATTCTGTAAGACTTATCTTTTATAAAACCGCTTTTTACCCGGTAAGATCTTGCCTTGATTCTACACTTTACAGGGTTCGGATTTGTGAGACAGAACAATACGGACACAGGATATCTCGTTTCCCCTCACAGGGTAACCTTTACATAAAATTCAATAACAGAATACAAGTAACCCTCCAGTAACATCAATACACAACAGTTCCTGTCCAGACCTGCCCCGTGAGACCTACTTTTCTTACAGTTCATTTACTTTATATTTAAGCAATTTTAAACAAAACTCACAGGTAACTAATACTGCCGGTGGTCACGCGCCCAGTAATTAGTCCGTGGTCCTTTGCTTGCCAACTGACCAAGTTGCCCTCTCTCCGACTGCAGTGTCCAACGAGAGACTTCGCTCTGTAATTATACTAAGAACATTGGCTATCGGCCCACTGGGTACGTGTCCCAAACTATCCTGACTATCATAAAGGTTTATGTTCAAGTTCAATGTAACACCTGTGAGCTTGGCGGGTTCTCGAATCAATCCGTGGGACAGGAACTTCACTTGTCTGCATTTCTGTAAGTTCAACAAAAGGTCTCTTGATCTGCAAGGTATTCTGGGTTGTAAAAATTTAGTCCAATTTTAGGTTTGGCCTTCCAAAAACTGTAGTCTTACAGATGGTATAGTGGGGATAGCTGGTGTGTGGGAGGGTATAGTGGGGGTGGGGGGTATGTGGGAGGGTATAGTGGGGGTGGGGGGTGTGTGGGAGGGTATAGTTGGGGGTGGGGGGTGTGTGGGAGGGTATAGCGGGGGTGGGGTGTGTGTGGGAGGGTATAGTGGGGGTGGGGGATGTGTGGGAGGGTATAGTGGGGTGGGGGTGTGTGTGGGAGGGTATAGTGGGGGTGGGGGTTGTGTGGGAGGTTATAGTGGGGGGTGGGGGGTGTGTGGGAGGGTATAGTGGGGGGTGGGGGGTGTGTGGGAGGGTATAGTGGGGGTGGGGGTGTTGCGTGGGAGGGTATAGTGGGGGTGGTGGTATGTGGGAGGGTATAGTCGGGGTGGGTGGGTGTGTGGGAGGGTATAGTGGGGGTTGGGGGTGTGTGGGAGTATATAGTGGGGGTGGGAGGGTGTGAGGGGGTATGTGGGGGGTGTGTGGGAGGGTATAGTGGGGGTGGGGGGTTGTGTGGGAGGGTATAGTGGGGGTGGGGGGTGTATGAGGGTATAGTGGGGTGGGGTGTGTGTGGGAGGGTATAGTGGGGGTGGGGGGTGTGTGGGAGGGTATAGCGGGGGTGGGGGGTGTGTGGGAGAGTATAGTGGGGGTGGGGGGTGTGTGGGAGGGTATAGTGGGGGTGGGGGGTGTGTGGGAGGGTATAGTGGGGGTGGGGGGGTGTGTGGGAGGGTATAGTGGGGTGGGGTGTGTGTGGGAGGGTATAGTGGGGGTGGGGGGTGTATGGGAGGGTATAGTGGGAGTGGGGGGTGTGTGGGAGGGTATAGCAGGTGTGGGGGGTGTGTGGGAGAGTATAGCGGGGGTGGGGGGTGTGTGGGAGGGTATAGTGGGGGTGGGGGGTGTGTGTGAGGGTATAGTGGGGGAGGGAGGGTATAGTGGGGGTGGGGGGTGTGTGGGAGGGTATAGTGGGGTGGGGTGTGTGTGGGAGGGTATCGTGGGGGTGGGGGATGTGGGAGGGTATAGTGGGGGTGGGGGGTGTGTGGGAGGGTATAGTGGGGGTGGGGGGTGTGTGGGACGGTATAGTGGGGGTGCGGGGTGTGTGGGAGGGTATAGTGGGGTTGGGGGGTGTGTGGGACGGTATAGTGGGGATGGGGGGTGTGTGGGAGGGTATAGTGGGGGTGGGGGTGTGTGGGAGGCTATAGTGGGTGTGGGGGGTGTGTGGGAGGGTATAGTGGGGGTGGGGGGTGTGTGGGACGGTTTGAGGTCTGTAAACTTATTGCCCTTCCTTTCACAGGTGCCTCAATTTAAAAAACGAGTCCTACACGGCCCAATCTCCAGTCCTCCGGCCCTCACCCATCCTCAATGGAGCCCTGAAATATATTATCTGGGGCCTGGGCAATTTCCTCCCGTTTCCCGCTGACCTCTTGCTCGGCCCACCCATGGGGCCACTGGATTTTTGGCCCTCCCAGTTCGGTGAGCGACCCGTTAGCACACATTGAGCACAGGGCAGCTTGCTGACTGTATGTTAATGAGGCCCGAACCCAACACTGGTTTGGGGCCTCTCACTCAATCTATTGAGGGGACACACCGCCGACTTCACTCCCGTTTGAGTGAAAACCGCGCCCCTAGTTTTATCCCACACTCCGGCTATTTCCCCAGACTTTAATATTCCTCTTTATTCCAGAGAGTAACTCTGTAATAAAAACATTCGTGGACTTTGCTTCAACAGCATGTTGTTGCAGAGAATTCCACATTCTGACCACACTCTGTATTGGAGGAGAAATTCAACTCACGCCCATCTGTTTCGAGTGTGAGGGAGAGGGTGGGCAGGAGTGGGGGCATCGATTGTGAGGGAGGGAGTGGGCAGGAGAAGGGGGAATGATCGTGAGGGAGGGGTCTAGGTAGGAAGGATGGGATAACTGATGGATGGGAGGGAGGAGTCCAAACAGAGGCCAGTAATGGTCTTCAGCACTGCAGTGTGTCTGGTGGGGGGAACTCCTGCACCGATTTGCCCGGCCTGTATCAGTCCTCTGGACGCCTCTTTTTTTTTGCTTTTTTCCATGTGGAAGGCAACGCACCTCCAGCATGTAACGCGCACACCCACCCCACCCCCATATTGGTTCCGGAGAATTTAGCCGTCCTGACACCAGAGGCGTCCGGTACAATTTACTACAGACATGAGGCCTCCTATTGGCATATGGAGGGTCCACTGATGGGACTGCAGCAAGGGTTTATTGTGTGAAAATTCTGCTGTTCCTCCTCCTCCATTGGACAGCACAGAGAGCTGTGTCCAAGGTGAACCCCATACCTTCTCCAGTTGTTCTGAGTATGTGGGGAGTCCGGGAGGACTAATATGAAACTAGTGATGTGATCAGTGACCAGTTCTGTTTCTGAGTAAGAATCTAACATGAGACCAAGTGTTTGATGCATCACCCTCTTTATTTCACAGTGAGAATACATTCCCAGCAGTTTGAAAAACAAAAGACAATCAAAGGCTAGAAGACAACGGCTTATTTACTGAACAAGAGAAGCCTGTGAATGGGCCGCCTGTTAACAGGAGCAATATCTGAATAGATCATTTTCTCAATCACAGTTTCAGTCCGTGTATATTCCAAGTGTGAGCGCCCAGTATAGCTGTGAGGAGATCAGAATCTGAACTTTAGTCCATCTTCAGTCCCTGGATCCGAATTTTGGATTGGGATTCATTCTCCATTTTAAGGAGCAGTTTTAAGCAGCTTAACACCTGTGCTCCCAAAACCTTCTGCTTCACTCCCCTCACCTGGGCCCATCTGTTTTCTGAACCTGCGCTGATCTGAGTGAGGCCAAACTGGATTGAGAAACAACCTTTCTGCTCATCCCCACCACAATGTCCAGTGTTTGATTATCAGGAATGGCAGGAAAAGGGAATACTTTACTTCCCACACAGGGTGTCCCCATTAGCAGGTTTCTCCAGTGAATGTGTTGCTCTTCCTACAGTGCACAGCGTGCAGTCGACACAGTCTGTTATACAGTCCATTCCCAGTATATTTCAGGGTACAGGGGACAGAACAATTTAAACACAGAAGGACATTCTTCAAGGTGATGTGATGAAAGGCTCAACATTTTACAAATGGTGAACACACTGGGTCTTACAGTTTAAACATTCCCTTGTAATGAAACGATTCAATGTGGAACTAACTCAGAGTGTGAGAGCCCAGGTACGATCCCACATCTGACCACTCCATGATTTCACATGTAACAACTTCAACGCTCTGTGCTCGGCAACACTTCCCATTTTCTATTTGCTCTTTTCACATCACCTTTAAATGTTCTGGTCAGCATGACTGGGATAAACATAAACATAATCCATCTCTGTGTGAAGATAGAACATCCTGGAACTATATCTGGCAACAGAACCATCTCAATCTCAGTCTGTGCACCATTCATTTAAAGAAAGTTTACAGAAAAGGGAAATTACTGCAGTGATTAATCCCTGTTGCCCCAAGGAGTGCCCACCACCCCTGTACAACTGGGTTTACCCTGCGTCTGTGCAGTATGGGGACTTTAAACTAATATCTTTGTGACTTGATGGCTCTGTTTCTAAACCCCAGGTTTCTAACCAGAAATGTTTAAATGTGGATCTTCCTATTCCTGGCTGAGTAATTCTCCTTTATCCTTCAGTGCAGTTTCTCCACACTTAACACAACTGCTCGATCACCAAAGCTGTCCCTCAGAGGTGGTCAGTTAGCAATGAATCTGGGACATTGGCAAATAACTTGGAATTGAAAGGGGCACCTAATTATAAACAATATTAAAAGGAACAACAGCAGCCAGGACCCCTCTGCCAGGGACAGTCAGATCTGCCAGGGCCAGAGCCCAATGTCTGGTTAACGTGTGGGTGGAAGACCACGTGGCTCCCCAACATATTACATCTGGGAATGACAAGGAGGTCGGCCCCCTGGTGATAACCCGGGACTCTCTGCCACAGGACGATAAGTGGTGGTACATTGAACTGGGCACCTGGAAAGAGCTGTTGTTTAGATTCATCGCACAAAACCAAATAATGTGAACATTGAATGTAAAATACAAACCAGGAACTGGCAAAAAAAAGCTCAGTGTTGGAGTTAACGTAGCTGAATAATTCTGAGTAAAGAAGCTCCACCTTACAATGCAGCATTGTGGGTGGGAGACAAACACTGGCAACTGCCAGTAGGGGGCAGTATTTATAAACAGGGTCACCATGCACAGGGCTCTGGAGATGGGGCATGGGGGGAATCGTTCAATATCCCAATACTGGCACATGCTCAGGGTTAAATCCAATGTGAACTGGGTGGGAGGTTAAAGGAGGTTAAGAATAGAGTTAAGCGCATCTCACTGTTTGATGTCTGATAAGGTAACAGAACCTTCAGAAAAGTTTCAATGTTCTATGTTTTTAAAGAACATTTCCGTCAGATCTGTTTTATAGTAAGCGATGTAAAAGGTACTCCTATCGAAGGATTGCTTGTCTTTTTCCAAGTCATTGAAGAATTCAATGACACGTCCTTCGTATTGGTGGTCGTCAACTTTGGTGTCGAAAGCCCTGCAACAGAATTCAGAATGATGACTTTTTTCTTCCTGGCAGATCGAGTCTGGAAACTAATCAGATTGAAAGGAAGATAGGAACAGGAGTAGGCCATTCAGCCCCTCGAGCATCCTCTGCCATTCAGTTAGATCCTGGCTGATCTGTACCTCAGCCCCATTTACCCGCCTTAGCTCCATATCCCTTGATACATTTACCCAACAACAATCTCTCGATCTCAGTCTTGAACCCTCCAATTGACCCAGCATCCACAGCCTTTTAGGGGGGAGAGAGTTCCACATTTTGTGTGAAAAAGTGCTTCCTCATTTTGTTGCTGAATGGCCGAGCTCTAATTTTAACATGATGTCGCCTCGTTCTAGATTCTCCCATCAGAGGGAATCGTTTCTCTGTATCTACCCGATTGAATCCTTTTAACATTGCAAACCCCTCACTCTGGTCTCGCCTCAATCTCCTATACTCAGGAGAAGACAAGTTGATGCAACCTGGCCTCAGAATTTAACCCTCTAACCCGCGGTATAATTCTGGTGAATCTGCCCTGAATCCACCCCAAGGTTAATTTATCCTTGCTGAGGTATTCCAGACAGGATCTGACCAAGTCTCTGTAAAATCGAAGGCTGACATTCCATTTGTCATTTTGATTGTTTTTTGTACCTGTTGACTCGCTTTAAATGATTTGTGAGCTGGGATTCCCAAATTTTTTAGTTCCTCTAAAATAATCCGATTTTTCTTAGGTCCAAATAAAATACTTTTCTTTCCTTTCTTTCTATCTCTCTTTCTTTCTTGCTTTTTTTCCCTCCCTTTTCCTGCTCCCATCCATATAACGTACTGGGGGCGATTTGCGGCAGTGCGTTCAGGCACTAACGATCCTACGAGGTAACCAAGGTGGGGTCTTGAGCTGAGACACCATCTTGGTAAAGGAGTTGAAGCCAGCTCTCGGAACGGCTGCCCAGAGGCTCGTTAACAACTGATTGCCACTTAAAAAATCCTGCTCGCACTCATTAAAGAGGCTGCTCGGCATTTTGGTGGCTAATGCTTCAACTAACGCCCTCTCCTAACAGCAACCAGCTGTTTGGGAGTAAACACGGCGTTGATGTCGATTTCAAGCACTACTTAAAGGCCAGGTAGAGCGGCACCAGCTGCTCTAGAAGAAATGGACAAGAGGGTGAGGTGATGTCCTTCCCCTCTGTGGTACAGGACAGCCCTCCTCCTCTGGACCTCCTCCACCCTAGTCTCCAGTACCACATCCGAGAACCTGTGCACCCTCTCCCTCGGTCCTTGAGCCATCCTGCAATGTGCCGCTGTGTACCAGCCAGAGCACTCCACACCTTCAGTGGAAGTGGGTGCGAGAAGGCCACATATACTGCTCCATGAAAATGGTGTCTAATCAGCACTTGAGTGTTAAACCTGCAGGTTTGTGTTGTACCATCTCCAGCAAGTTCAAATTTTGGCATTCAGCAATTAGGACCCAAATTGTATGCTAAATCCAGACTTTCAAATAGGTTAGTCTTATTCGCACTGCACCCATTTAGTGCCTGTTTTCACCCTTTGGCCAAAATAACCCCCAGAATGTGGTGTAGGTGAGAATGTCTGAAAACAGGAGCCAGCCCCATTATTGTTACAATAGGGAAGTCTATACTCCTGGGACATTCCAGCAGAGAAAAGCTCAACTACTTTAGTTACAAAGTGTAGAATTCACATCCTGGGATCGCGTCCCGAGGAATTGTGACTCAGCCATGTCCAGTGCTCGATATGAACCTGAGTGATGTGAGTGTGGAGGTCCAGCCATATCCTCAGAGGAAGGAACTGAAGGTTGTGAGACACAAAGCAACTTATTACACGATTAATGTTGGCCAACGACCCACCTGACTGGACCATCCCGTTAATCACAGGCTTACTACAGGCTAAATAATGTTGGCTAAATATCTGACATAAAGAAATATCAATCACAATATATCAACGAACTCACCTGACATAGAGCCAGCCAGGATCTAACATTCTTATTTTCACGGTTTGATCTGTGGGTTCAGGTGGGCTGGTGAGTTCAGGAACTAGTAGAACAAATACCCCGAATTTCTGTTGTATTGTGCCATTTACCAAGTATCCCTGAAGTCCCCAAGGTGCACAGACAGGAACAATTGTATCTGCAGACAGAGAAAACACTGTTACAGCATTCTACTAGAAGGTCACCTGTGGCATTGCTCATGGTAAGTCTGAAGTTACAGGTTGGGGCAGGGAGACGTGCTGGGGTGTGGAAGACACTCATGTGATACACTGAATCACAGAATGATAGAATGATACTGCACAGAAAATGGCTCGCTCTTTGTAGAGCTTTCTAACTAATCCACTCCCATGTTCTTTCTCCACAGACCTGCACTCTATTCCCTTCAGCTATTTCCACAATTCTCTTTTGAATGTTACTATTGAATCTGCTTTCACTCAGCTTTCAGGCAATGCATTCTTGATTGCAACAAATCACTGTGCATAGAAATATAGAAAATAGGTGCAGGAGTAGGCCATTCGGCTCTTCGAGCCTGCACCACCATTCAATATGACCATGGCTGATCATGCACTTCAGTACCCCATTCCTGCTTTCTCTCCATACCCCTTGATCCCTTTAGCCGTAAGGGCCACATCTAACTCCATTTTGAATATATCTAACGAACTGGCCTCAAAAACTTTCTGTGGTAGAGAATTCCACAGGTTGACAATTCTCTGAATGAAGAAGTTTCTCTTCATCTCAGTCCTAAATGGCTTACCCTTTATCCTAAGACTGTGACCACTGGTTCTGGACTTCCCCAACATCGGGAACATACTTCCTGCATCTAACCTGTCCAATCCCATCAGAATTTTATATGTTTCCATGAGATCCCCTCTCATTCTTCTAAATTCCATTGAATATAAGCCTTGTCAATCCAGTCTTTCTTCATATGTCAGTCCTGTCATCCTGGGAATCAGTCTGGTGCACTCCCTCAAATGCAAGAATGTCCTTCCTCAGATGAGGAGTCCAAAACTGTGCACAATATTCAAGATGTTGCCTCACCAAGGCCCTGTAGTATGACCTCGCTGCTCCTATACTCAAATCCTCTCGCAATAAAGGCCAACATGCCATTTGCCTTCTTCACCGCCTGCTGTATCTGTATGCCAACTTTCAGTGACTGATGTACCATGACACCTAGGTCTCATTGCATCTCTCCTTTTACTAATCTTTCACCATTCAGATAATAATCTGCCTTCCTGTTTTTACCACCAAAGTGGATAACCTCACATTTATCTACATTATACCACAGCTGCCATGTATTGCCCAATCACCTAACCTGTCCAAGGCACCCTGCAGCCTCTTAGCATCCTCCTCACAGCTCACATTAAAACCAAGCTGAGTGTCATCTGCAAACTTGGAGATATTACATTCAATTCCTTTGTCTAAATCATTAATGTATATTGTAAATAGCTGAGGTTCCAGCACTGAACCTTGTAGTATCCCACTAGTCACTGCCTGCCATTTGGAAAAGGACCCATTTATTCCTACTCTTTGCTTCGTCTCTGCCAACCAGTTCTCTTGCCACGTCAGTACATTATCCCCAATACCATGTGCTTTAATTTTGCACACTAATCTCTTGTGTGGGACCTTGTCAAAAGCCTTTTGAAAGTCTAAATACACCACATCCAATGGCTCCTCCTTGTCCACTCTACTAGTTACATCTTCAAAAAATTCCAGAAGATTTGTCAAGCATGATTTCCCTTTCATAAATCCATGCTGACTTGGACCGATCCTGTCACTGCTTTCCAAATGTGCTGCTATTACCTCTTTAATAATTGATTTCAACATTTTCACCACCACCGATGTCAGGCTGACCAGCCTATAATTCCCTGTTTTCTCTCTCCCTCCTTTTTTAAAAAGTGGGGTTACATTAGCTACCCTCCAGTCCATAGGAACTGATCCAGAGTCTATAGAATGTTGGAACATGACCACCATTGCATCCACTATTTCTAGGGCCACTTCCTTAAGTACTCTGGGATGCAGCCTATCAGGCCCTAGGGATTTATCGGCCTTCAATCCTATCAATTTTTCTAACACAATTTCCTGACTAATAAGGATTTCCTTTAGTTCCTCCTTCTTGCTAGACCCTCGGTCCTCGAGCATTTCCGGAAGATTATTTGTGTCTTCCTTCGTGAAGACAGAACCAAAGTATTTGTTCAATTGGTCTGCCATTTCTTTGTTCCCCATTATAAATTCACCTGATTCTGACTGTAAGGGACCTACATTTGTCTTCACTAATCTTTCTCTCTTCACGTATCTGTAGAAGTTTTTGTAGTCAGTTTTTATGTTCACTGAAAGCTTATTCTCATATTCTATTTTCCCCCTCCTAGTGAAGAGAAAAACATTAGCGAAGAATACTTTTGGTCCCTTGCAGTCAGAATCAGGTGAATTCATAATGGGGAACAAAGAAATGGCAGACCAATTGAACAAATACTTTGGTTCTGTCTTCACTAAGGAAGACATGCATAACCTCCTGAAAATACTAGGGGACCGAGAGTCTAATGAGGAGGAGGAACTGAGGGAAATCCTTATTAGCCAGGAAATGGTGTTAGCGAAACCGATGGGACTGAAGGCCGATAAATCGCCAGGGTCTGATAGTCTGCATCCTAGAGTACTTAAGGGAGTAGCCCTAAAAATAGTAGATGCATTGGTGGTCATTTTACAAAATTCCATGGACTCTGGATCAGTACCTGTGGATTGGAGGGTAGCTAATGTAACCCCACTTTTTAAAAAAGGGAGAGAGAAAACAGGGAATTATAGACCGGTTAGCCTGACATCGGTGGTGGGGAAAATGCTGGAATCAATTATTAAAGATGTAATTGCAACACATTTGGAAAGCAGTGACAGGATTGGTCCAACTCAGCACGGATTTATGAAAGGGAAATCATGCTTGACAAATCTTCTTGAGTTTGACAATGTAATTAGTAGAGTGGATAAGGGAAAATCAGTGGATGTGGTGCATTTGGACTTTCAAAAGACTTTTGACAAGGTTCCACATGAGATCACTTCGCTCCGCGATCACACGCCATACATGGAGTGATATGATCGGGCCCAGGAGTGGCAGGAGTTCAGGACGCAGAAGAGGCGAGGGCCCAGAGGCAGCACAGGCCAACCCACAATGCAATATGTGTGCGTACTAGGTCCATGCAGCAGAGCTGGTCTCCAGTTGTCATGGTTAATCCTTGCACTGGACGAAGACCTAGCTCTGTCAAGCCCGTGTGTTAGCTGGTGTGCAACGACCACCACATTTTTTTTTTAATCCACGCACAGGCATCTTCCACCCTTCAACGTGCAGTTCTGGACCTGGAATATTTGGTCCTTCATTGAAACACCTGTGAAGTCATCAGTTTTTGGCATGGAAGCAAGTCATCCTCAATATAAGGGACTGCCTATGGTGATACAAGAGATTAGTGTGCAAAATTAAGGGACATGGTGTTGGGGGTAATGTATTAATGTGGATAGAGAACTAGTTGGCAGACAGGAAGGAAAGAGTGGGAATAAACGTGTCCTTTTCGGAATGGCAGGCAGTGACTAATGGGATGCTGCAAGGTTCAGTACTGGGACCCCAGCTATTTACAATGTACATTAATTCATTTGCACGAAGGAATTGAATGTAATATCTCCAAGTTTGCAGATGACACTAAGCTGGGTGGCGGTGTGAGCTGTGAGGAGGATGCCAAGAGGCTGCAGGGTGACTGGACAGGTTAGGTGAATGGGCAAATGCATGGCAGAAGCAGTATAATGTGGATAAATGTGAGGTTATCCATTTTTGGTGGCAAAAACAGGAAGGCAGATTATTATCTGAATGGTGGCAGATTAGTAAAAGGGGAGCTGCAACGAGACCTGGGTGTCATGGTACATCAGTCACTGAAGGTAGGCATGCAGGTACAGCAGGCAGAAAAGAAGGCAAATGGCATGCTGACCTTCATAGCGAGAAGATTTGAGTATAGGAGCAGGGAGGTCTTACTGCAGTTGTACAGGGCCTTGGTGAGACCACACCTTGAGTGTCGTGTGCAGTTTTGGTCTCCTATTCTGAGGAAGGACGTGCTTGCTATTCAGGGAGTGCAGCGAAGGTTCACCAGACTAATTTCCGGGATGGCAGGACTGACATATGAAGAAAGATTGGTTCGGCTATGCTTATACCCACTGGGATTTAGAAGAATGAGAGGGGATCTCACAGAAACCTATACAATTATGACGGGACTGGACAGGTTAGATGCAGGAAGAATGTTCCCGATGTTGGGGAGGTCCAGAACTCGGGATCACAGTCTAAGGATAAGGGGTAAGCCATATAGGACCGAGATGAGGAGAAACTTTTTCATCCAGAGAGTGGTGAACCTGTGGAATTCTCTACAGAAGGTTGTTGAGTGCAGTTCGTTGGATATATTCAAAAGGGAGTTAGATGTGGCCCTTACAGCTAAAGGGATCAGTGGGTATGGAGATAAGGTGGGAGTGGGGTACTGAAGCTGCATGATCAGCCATGATCATATTAAATGGTGCTGCAGGCTCGAAGGGCTGAATGGCCTACTCCTGCACCTATTTTCTATGTTTCTAATTAAACCCGTTGTCCTCCTTTGCTGAATTCTAAATTTCTCCCAGTCCTCAAGTTTGCTGCTTGTTTTAGCCACTTTATACGCCTCTTCCTTGGATTTAACACAGTCCCTAATTTCCCTTGTAAGCCATGATTGAGCCACCTTCCCCATTGTATTTTTACGCCAGACAAGGATGTACAATTGTTGAAGTTCATCTATGTGATCTTTAACTGTCTGCCATTGCCTATCCACCATCAACCCTTTAAGTATCATTTGCCAGTCTATCCTCGCCAATTTACGTCTCATACCATCGAAGTTACCTTTCTTTAAGTTTCCTCGTGTCGCCTCTGTTTCTGTTGCCAATCACCTGAAATCTGCCTCCTCTGGTTACCGACCCTTCTGCCACTGGAAACTGTTTCTCCTTATTAATTCTATCAAAACCTTTCATGATTTTGAACATCTCTATCAAATCTGCTCTTAACGTTCTCTAAACAGAACTGAGCCTCAGCCAGGACCCGCATTCCAGTAGCAGCCAGTGAGCTGAGAGAAATGAAAGAGTCTGGGCTTCCACAAGGGTGTATGTGGACTCTAGTTCAGGCCTGGCAAAGAACCTTTATTAACCAGAGACAATTCAAGGGCCACGGCTTGAGTTGGAACGTGAGCTTGGCATCCCAAACTCCCATGTGTGGGCAGCCTTGTCAGATTCTGGGCACACAGGGTCTGCGAGCACCAAAGAAGTAGCCCATGTGGCACTTCTGCTCACCAGCAACATGTCAATGATCTCACAAACTGAGGCTGGGTCAGTTATGGAGGGCACAATGGGCACAATCCTGGCACAACCTCTGGGATTGACAATGGTGGCATTCTTTGGCCAGTGTGTCTCTCTATACAGGAAGTTTCAAAGAAGATAGGTCAAACAGCGAAGGGTTGTTTTATATTCTGTTATTACATTGAAGGAACATCCAATGTACCTGCAGCATTCGAAAACCATGAATAATTCTTTAGTTTGTCCAGACCAGTCGCGAGTGCACTCTTGATATCCGTTCCAGTAACTTCTGTTTCAATCCCTTGAATGGCTAAATGTTCTATCTCTTCATAATTCTAAGGCAACAAGAGAAAAGATATTACCACATGGCACAACTGTACAGTTACTGAAACACATCTGTGCTGAGAGGACTGTCCGAGGTGCCACGGTGTGGCAGTAGTATTCATGTCCTGATGGACTGGGCTTTAAAGAGAGTTAGGATTTTATGTTGGACTCTTGGCCTCAGCTTCCTGTCTCTCTCACTCTTTCACCCTTGGTGATGTCCTGCACTATGGGCCTGGGTCCTTACCCATGGGTTTTCAATAAGAAAATATGGAGAACATTAATAAAAGCCTCCCACACTGAATCAGTGCTAATGACCCCATGTCCAGGTACCGTGTTTCCCTGTGAGTCTTTTACCACTTTAGATAAACAGGGAAATTCCACTGGGTTGGAAATTGGTCCGCGTTTCTGTGAAGAAGATTAGGACAAAAAGGACCAATTTCAAAGGCAAAGCCTCATGCCCGATCTGTGCCTGCATTAAAGGTGTCACCATATTAATATGGCTTTGCGGGCATCCTGGGCGGCTGCCCAAATCATAAGAAATATTTGGCCCCTCGAGCCTGCTCCACCTTTCAATAAGATCATAGCTGATCTGATCTTGGGTTCAGCTGCACTTCCCTGCCCACTCCCCATATTCCTTCACTCACTTATCATTCAAAAATCTGTCTATCTCCACCTTGAAATTATTCGATGACCCAGCCTCGACAGCTCTCTGGGTAAGAGAATTCCACAGATTACAACGCTCTGAGAGAAGAAATTCCTCCTCATCTCTGTTTTAAATGGGCGACCCCTTATTCTGAAACTGTGCCCCCTAGTTCTAGAGTCCCCCTCGAGGGGAAACTTCCTCTCTGCATCCACCTTGTCGAGCCCCCTCAGTATCTTATATTTTTCAATAAGATCACCTCTCATTCTTCTAAATTCCAATGAGTATAGGCCCATTTTGCTCAACCTTTCTTCATATGTCAACCCCTCATGAAAGTAAACTAGCACGGAATATAAAAACAGATGGTAAGAGTTTCTACAGGTACATAAAAAGAGGAGCTAAACTAATGTTGGTCCCCTAGAGGATGAGACTGGAGAATTAATGATGGAGAACAGGGAAATGGCAGAGACGTTGAACAAATATTTTGTATCGCTCTTCACGGTTGAAGACACTAAAAACATCCCAATAGTGGATAATCAATGGACTATAGGGAGGAAAGAACTTAATACAATCACAGTCACTAATGAAGTAGTACTCGGTAAAATAATAGGACTAAAGGTGGACAAGGCTCCTGGAGCTGATGGCTTGCATCCTAGGGTCCTAAAATAAGTGACTGCAGAGATAAAAGATGCATTGGTTGCAATCTCCCAAAATTCCCTGCATTCTGGGACGGTCCCAGTGGATCGGAAAACCGCAAATGTAACACTCAAATTTTAAAAAGGAGGCAGACAAAAAGCAGGAAACATAATAAGAACATAAGAAATAGGAACAGGAGTAGGCCATATGGCCCCTCAAGCCTGCTCCGCCATTCAATAAGATTATGGCTGATCTGATCATGGACTCAGCTCCACTTCCCCACCCGCTCCCCAGAACCCCTTATCCCCTTATCGTTTAAGAAACTGTCTATTTCTGTCTTAAATTTATTCAATGTCCCAGTTTCCACAGCTCTCTGAGGCAGTGAATTCAACAGATTTACAACCCTCTGAGAGAAGAAATTTCTCCTCATCTCTGTTTTAAATGGGCGATCCCTGATTCTAAAACCGTGCCCTCTAGTTCTAGTCTCCCCCATCTATGGAAACATCCTCTCTGCATCCACCTTGTCAAGCCCCCTCATAATCTTATACGTTTCGATAAGATCACCTGTCATTCTTCTGAATTCCAATAAGTAGAGGCCCAACCTACTTAACCTTACCTTATAAGTCAACACCCTCATCCGCTGAATCAACCTAGTGAACCTTCTCTGAACTGCCTCCAAAGCAAGTATATCCTTTTGCAAATATGGAAACCAAAACTGCACGCAATATTCCAGGTGTGGCCTCACCAATACCTTATATAGCTGTAGTAAGACTTCCCTGTTTTTATACTCCATCCCCTTTGCAATAAAGGCCAAGATACCATTGACCTTCCTGATCACTTGCTGTACCTGTATACTATCCTTTTGTGTTTCATGCACAAATACCCACAGGTCCCACTGGACTGCAGCACTTTGCAATCTTTCTCCATTTAAATAATAACTTGCTCTTTGATTTTTTTTGCTGCCAAAGTGCATGACCTCACACTTTCCAACATTATACTCCACCTGCCAAATTTTTGCCCACTCACTTAGCCTGTCTATGTCCTTTTGCAGACACTGCTTTTCCTCCCATCTTTATATCATCAGCAAACTTGGCTACGTTACACTCAGTCCCTTCTTCCAAGTCGTTAATATAGATTGTAAATAGCTGGGGTCCCAGCACTGATCCCTGCAGCACCCAACTAGTTACTGGTTGCCAACCGGAGAATGAACCATTTATCCCAACTCTCTGTTCTCTGTTAGATAGCCAATCCTCTATCCATGCTAAATTATTACCCCCAACCCAGTGAACTTTTATCTTGTGCAGTAACCTTTTATGTGGCACCTTGCCAAATGCCTACTGGAAGTCCAAATACACCACATCCACTGGTTCCCCTTTATCCACCCTGTTCGTTACATCCTCAAAGAATGCCAGCAAATTTGTCAAACATGGCTTCCCTTCATAAATCCATGCTGACTCTGCCTGACCGAATTATGCTTTTCCAAATGTCCTGCCACTGATTCTTTAATAATGGACTCCAACATTTTGCCAACCACAGATGTTAGGCTAACTGGTCTATAGTTTCCTGCTTTTTGTATGCCTCATTTTTTAAATAGGGACATTACATTTGCAGTTTTCCAATCTGCTGGGACCTCCCCAGAATCTAGGGAATTTTGGTAAATTCTAACCAATGCATCCACAATCCCTGCTACTACTTATCTTAAGACCCTAGGATGCAAGCCATCAGGTCCAGGGGATTTATCTGCCTTTAGTCCCATTATCTTACTGAGTACCACCTCCTTAGTGATTGTGACTGTGTTAAGTTCCTGCCCCGCTATAGCCCCTTGACTATCCACTATTGGAATATTGTTAATGTCCTCTACCATAAAGACTGATACAAAATATTTGTTCAGTGTTTCTGCCATCTCCATGTTCCCCATTACTAATTCCCCGGTCTCGTCCTCTAAGGGACCATATAGACCAATTAGCCTAACATCTGTCGTTGGAAAAATGCTGGAGTCCATTATTAAGGAAGCAGCAGCAAGACATTTGGATAAACATAATTCAATCAAGTAGAGTCAGCATGGTTTTCTGAAAGAGACTTGCGACGAGTGATCAGGGCAGAGGACTGATGAGGGATCGTGGCTGAGATTTGATGAGTGATCGTGACGGAGGTTCGGCGAATGTTTGGTGCGGAGGTGCAGCGGGAGATCGTGGCGGAGGTGCGGCGAGTGTTTTTGTGGCGGAGGGGCGCTGTGGGATCGTGGCAGAGTTGCGGCGAATGTTTGTGCAGGGGAGCGGCGAGAGATCATGGCAGAGGTGCAGCGAATGAGGGTACGGAGTTTGGAAAAACTGAGGGCCCAGGGGCAGCACGGGCCTGCCCACATTGCGATATGTGTGCGCACTAGATCCGTGCAGTAGAGCAGGTCTCCAGTCATTCGGGTTAATCCTTGCCACTGGATGAAGTCCTAGCTCTGTTGAGCCCGTGTGGTGGCTGATGTACAACCGTCACCACACGTTAAAAAAATCCACGCACAGTCATCGTCCACCCCCTCAATTGGAGTTCAGGACTGGAACATCGGGTCCCACATTGAAACATCTGTGAACTCATATGGAAGCAAGTCATCCTCGTTCGAGGGACTGCCTATGATGATGATGAAAGTGAAATCATGTTTGACAAATTTGCTGGTGTCCTTTGCGGGTGTAACGCGTAGGGTGGACAAGGGGACCCAGTGGATGTGGCATAATTGGATTTCCAGAAGGCATTCGATAAGGTGCCACATAAAAGGTTACTGGACAAGATAAAAGTTTTGATCTGCCTCCAATGCAAGTATATCCCTCCGTAAATAAGGAGACCAAAACTGTACGCAGTACTCTCGGTGTGTCTCACCAATGCCCTGTACAGTTGTAGCAGGACTTCCTTGTTTTTATACTCTATCCCCCTTGCAATAAAAGCCAACATTCCATTTGCCTTCCTGATTACTTGCTGTATCTGCATACAATGTTTTGTGTTTCGTGCACAAGGTCCCCGAGGATCCTCTGTACTGGAGCATTTTGCAATCTCCATTTAAATAATAATTTTAATAAAAACATGTGTTGTGTCCCTTACATATGTAAAGTAGGTGCCTTATGCTTGTTACAAGCTTCCTTTCAGAAACCGACTTGGATTGAGTGGAGCCAGGAGAAGCAGGAGTGCTCCCCGACTCCACAGTCCCTGCCATCGCCCCAATGCCCCCTCTCTGTGGCCACACCAACCCCCCACTCCCAGGGTTTAGCTTACAGCCGCTGCTGGAGAGACAAGTGGCCCGATATTCTTCTTAGTAAAATGAACAAGCTGCCCGTGGAGACACAGCAGGGGGTGACAGAAACCCATAAAATGTTAATGAGGCCCGAGGACCAATTTCGGGTCGACCTCAGGCCTCTCGGTTGGGACACGTGCTGTCGGCGCATCGCTCGTTATGGACTGAAAAACGGGCCATAAACCATTCCCACAGGTACAAACATAGAACGCAGTGAACTGCTAACTATACTCACGTTGAACTGAATCACTTCTATGGGCTGAGGGCAGTCATAGTCACCACAGAAATCGTTCAACTTTTGATATTCTTCCTTTCCAGCGATCTGACGTCCGAAGAGGACAGACACAGTTAAGCAGAGTCTCAGCATCTTGGTGTCCGCTCCGATCACTGTCGAACGCACTGAATGTCTCTCAGTCCCTTCTGGTGTTTGAGCAGCGAGTTCACATCTTTTTATAGTGTTTTATGAAGACGGTTTTGAATACAGTTTAGCTGCAGGTAGGAGCGTTGTGTTGAAGAAATACCATCGCTGACTGATTATGGAAATGTTACTCTGTTCCATCCATGTGATGGATTTAGAAATATTAACTCTCTGAAAGTCGGTTCCCGGGAAGTCTGAACACCCGGGGCAACCATTTTGCAATAATTCCAGCTCACGCCCTTCGGGTTGCCAACCCTCCCTGTTTGGGATCGAGGGGAATGGAAGATTGATCTCCCGGGAGCTGCTGCCAGTGACCCAAGAGAAAACAACTTCACATTCACACCTCGCGCCTGCGCTCTTTCATTTCTCGGCCCACCTCCAGCTTTGCCTGCAGTAAGTCAGAGCACAGTGGTCATGCTGCACTCCAACCACGGGACAGACCATGACTTCATCACCGAGTAGGTGAGGCTGGTTTGGGTCTCGCTGCCCAATGCTTTGTACATCGACACACCATTCCTGAACCTCACCAGGGCAGTGCTGACTTCCCCGGGACTCGGAGACGAGGGGGGATTCCTGGGGCTGGGGTGAATTAGGGGCTTTCCCAGGGAGCCCCAAAGCCCCCGCCAGATAGCTGTATTTACTTACACACCTGCAGGAAGTTGGTATGGTGCCTTTCTGGGCTTCCTCAGGGGCCCATTGAGGAAATCATTGGATTCTGGGCCTACCATTGATGTACCAAGGTCTTCAGCCACACCAGTCTGTTACACTCCTCATAGACCAACAAGGAGCTGTTCCCATATGAGGGGAGGGCAGGAAAGAAAGAGGTGCCTGCGAGAAGGAGGATAATGTATGTGATTACCAGCATCTTGTATCCGTTCTGCACTGGCATTGGCCAATGGTTTAGCCATGCTGCTACCAAGAATGGCCCGCACCGTCTCTTCCCAGATGGTGAGGTGAGGCTAGGAATGGGAGCTGTGCCTTGTGATTGGTGCAGATTGCTGCAGGTGAGTGATCAGCATGGCCGGAGTCGTGCATTGAGCAGTGTGTGAGGCTGGTGAATCAGTTGGTAGGAAATGGCTTTTGAAGATGGAGTCACTGACTTTGACCCCTGGTCTGAGGCCATGAAGCTTCTTTGGGCACTGGAGCCAGGTGGTGGGGGCGACACTGCTGGCAGTGACGGCCTCGGTGATGTGGTCCCACATCGTTCTTTCTGGAGGGCCTCCTGGCCCCTGTGGGCGGAGGACCTCTCCTGCAGTGTTGACCCCCTGCACAAAGCTGGAGTGCTGCGTGCGAGACCCTGGGTGCCCTTCCCTGGCTTGCTCACCCATTTGTATTAGTGCTGAAGCACTTTTCCCATTTTTTGAGGTGTGGAAGGGAATTCAGCTTTAGGAGCTAAAGACTCCGATTCGGGAGTTTTTTTTAATGTTCATTTTTTTTTAAAGGCAGTCAGGGCTGAAAACTGCATTTTCTTTCATCATTTTTAGTTTGATCAGTTCAGAAGACATTGGCCTTTTAATGTCCGACAATTCCTAGTGAATTTATTGCCTTGCTTCCAGAGACTGTTGGAAGATGGAACGCCGCTTCTGGACACCAACTTTGCCTCGAATGCCTGCACTAACTCCACCAGGAGGGTGTTACACAGTGAGTTAGTGCTGGGCTAAAAATCTTTCATCCCCAGCACGAATCTTTCTCTCTGACCGCCATGACCATTTTCAGTGACCGTTAACCCGAGACAGCCCGTTACTAAGGCAACTCTCGTGGTGGACACGAATTTCTGGGTCCTGGAGTTTTATGAATGGAAATCTTCGAAGGTGGAAGACAAGTTTTTAAGACTGTTAAAAAAGCATACAGTGTCCTTGGCTTTATAAACAGAGGAATTGATTAAAATACCAAGGAAGTTAGTCTAAAGTATTTACCAGGGAGACTAACAATGTGGACATGAAATTAGAAGAAGAGATCAAAAAAGATATAAAGACATTTAAGACAGAAGGAGAGGAGATCATTGATAAATTAATCAAACGAATCAAACTTTGGGAGCATAAACCCCTGGTCCAGATGGATTGTATCTGTGAATATTAAAACAAGCAAAGAGAGAGAAAGCAGAGGCACTATTATATATTGATAAATATATAAAAGGGAATAGTGCCAGAGGACTGGCACACAACTAATGTGATTCCTATATTTAAAATGGGAGATAGAACAAGTCCAAGGAGCTAAAGACCACTTAGCTAAACGTCAGAGCAGGAATGTTCATGGGGTCTTTACTGATTTGCTCGATAAGTGCGGTATAATTGTGGATTATGATCGATTGTGTTTCGGAAAAAGAAATTTTCATGGCAGAGGGGTCCCGGCTGTTTCTGCGATTGAGGAACCCGAGATATACGAGATAGTTACACACACACGCAGACCTGAACACACAAGCTCTGTTAGCTCAATATTAGGCCGCGATCACTGCTCAAAAGCACGATAGTGGGCGCTCGATAGAGGAGGTGATTAACGGGCCGGCCCATGTTAACTTAAAACAGTATCCCATTCCTGCTGAGAGTCAGATAGCGCTACAAACCACAATGGACACATTGATACAGCAGGGCGTTATATGGCGGGACACTTTTGCGAATAATTTACCAATTTGGCCAGTCAAGAAACCAGATGGGAGCTGGCGGCTCACGATCAATTACCAAACCTTGAACACGGTAACACTGGCATATTCCCACATGCAGGGGGCACTGCAGCAAGTCGCTGGGACTTCTCCTGCAGCTCCTCCCAAACCCACGACCTCCACCACCGAGAAGGAAAAGAGCAGCAGGTGCATGAGAACACCAGCACCTCCAAGTTCCTCACCAAGACATATATCGCCATTCTTCATCGTCACTGGGTCAAGATCCTGGAACTTCCTACCTAACAACAATGTGGGCATACCTTCACCACCGGACTGCAGCGGTTCAAGAAGAATGCTCACTAATGTTCCCTGTAAGCCCCGTGGCCGCACAGCCGCATGTCTGCACAGTGCTCCAGGGGTCCCACGCAGTCGGCTTTTCAATAGATAAACACACATGCACGGTATTTTAAATGGGCCGCGGAGCCCCTTAAAGGAGACGCAGGGCCCGAAAAAATATTACAGGAACTTTGATGCTCACCGTCATCTTCTCAAGGGCACCTGGGGATGGGCAATAAATGCTGGCCTTGCCAGCGACACCCATAACCCAAGGAGGAATAAACAATACAGTGAGCTCAATGTGTAATGATCCAGCTAAATATGTCCCCGGTTAAAGTTTGTACAGCTTCATATTTTGCTACGTGACTGAAGAGTACTTTAACAATTTACAAATGTAAAATCAGCTCCACGTATTGCTCTGAAATGCCGACCCTGTAAATGTCGGGATGGAGAATTGGGATTTGGCTTCAGATCTGCCTTTGGAGGTCAGCTTTACTTCAGTGAACTTTGGGTGGTCCAGATCTCTCCGACATTTACAATGACCCTGTTTTTGAGCGAGGTGTCGAGCTGATTTTACTACTTTGCAATAAGAGACACGCAAGTCCTCTCTTGGCTCCTGTTCTCAGTAACATTTACATGGGGTTTTACATCTTTTTATGTTGAACGAATGAGAGATGAAGAAAAACATGTTACAGTTGGTAAAGTGACTTCATCTGCCCCTGTTCCTTTGGACAAACCAAATATCTGTATTTTACTAACTGAGGATTTTATAACATGAGACACAAAATGTTCCTGCAATTCTCTCTGACTCTTTATTCTTGTCAGTCCAGGGAATTTACCCACATAATCATCATCATAGGCACGCCCTCGGAATCGAGGAAGACTTGCTTCCACTCTTAGCATGAGTTCTTAGGTGGCTGTACAGTCCAATACGAGAACCACAGTCTCTGTCACAGATTGGGCAGATAGTCGTTGACGGAAAGGGTGGGGCAGGGAGCCTGGTTTGCCGCACGCTCCTTCCGCTGCCTGAGCTTGCTTTCTGCATGCTCTTGGCGATGATACTCGAGGAGCTCAGCGCCTTCCTGAATGCAGTTCCTCCACTTAGGGCGGTCTATGGTCAAGGACTCACAGGTGTCAGTGGGGATGTCGCACTTTATCAGGGAGTCTTTGAGGGTGTCCTTGTAACGCTTCCTCTGCCCACCTTTGGCTCATTTGCTGTGGACGAGTTCCAAATAGAGCGCTTGCTTTGGGAGTCTCGTGTCTGGCATGTGAACTATGTGGCCTGCCCAGCGGAGCTGATCAAGTGTGGTCAGTGCTTCAATGCTGGGGATGTTGGCCTGGACGAGGACGCTAATGTTTATGCGTCTGTCCTCCCAGGGGATTTGCAGGATTTTGCGGCAATATCACTGGTGGTATTTCTCCAGCGACGAGATGTCGACTGAGCCATACAGGAGGGCAAGTATTACCACATAAGCACAGACTCGATAACAACATGAATTAGATTGGGCAACCCTGCAGGATACATTTGGCCCTCACCGAGTGGTCAATGAATGGCCCTCTAATGGGACTCCGTTACCTCCATGCACCCATGCGGAGCAAACAGAGGTGATGGGGACAGAGCAGCCTTGCTGTTTCACCGAGTACTGGGGAAGTCTGTATCAATAGTGTGTGTCCCACCACAGCTGGCGGAGGATTCCTTCCACATGTTTCATTCCCATCCAACAGGGGTCACTATTCAGCCGAGGTTACATCTCAAAATGTGTGTAAGGCGCTTGCTGGCCCGGTATAAAAGATGAAATTACAAAATGCTGTCAACAATGTTTAGTTTGTTTACAACATAACCTTTCTCTGCTCACTAATCGCGCTTTTCTCCGGTCTGCCCCACCTCCTGAGGGGCCATGGACACACCTTCAAATGGATTTGATTGGATCACTACAAAGGTCCAATGCAGAGCATCAATACTGCCTGGTGATTATCAACAACTTCAGCAAGTGGATTGAGACCTTCCCATGTAAAACTGACGGGGCAATTACTGCAGGGCGCTTGGTGCTGAGTGAGGTGATCAGCAGGTGGGGATTATCCATACAGGTAGAAAGTGACCAACCACACACTTCACCGCACAAGATTTCACACAATTGCAAAAATCGATTCCCCCCAATATTTCTGAGCGTCAACCATTGGGGAACAGAGATGAAGCTTTGACTTGCCACAACACATTCACATATCATAATACATTGATATGCTTCACAATACATACTCCTAGAATAGATTCATATATTTCTGAGAGCAGATTCCCATAACACATTCAAATATATCCCATAACATATTCATTTAATTCCAAGAACATATTCATGTACGTCGCAGATTGTATTTATATACCGAGAACACACAAGAACAAAAGAACATAAGTAATAGGAGCAGGAGTAGGCCATACGGCCCCTCGAGCCTGCTCCGCCATTCAATAAGATCATGGCTGATCTGATCATGAACTCAGCTCCACTTCCCCGCCCATTCCCATAATCCCTTATCCCCTTATCGTTGAAGAAACTGTCTATTTCGGTCTTAAATTTTTTCAATGTCCCAGCTTCGACAGCTCGCTCAGGCAGCGAATTCCACAGATTTACAACCCGCAGAGAAAAAATTCCTCCTCATCTGTTTTAAATGGGCGGTCCCTTATTCTAAGATCATGCCCTCTAGTTCTAGTCTCCCCCATCAGTGGAAACATCCTCTTTGCATCTACCTTGACAAGCCCCCTCATAATCTTACACATTTTGATAAGATCACCTCTCATTCTTCTGAATTCCAATGAGTAGAGGCCCAACCTACTCAACCTTTCCTCATAAGTCAATCCCCGGAATCAACCTAGTGAACCTTCTCTGAACTTCCTCCAAAGCAAGTATATCCTTTCGCAAATATGAAAACCAAAACTGCACGCAGTATTCCAAGTGTGGCCTCACCAATACCTTGTATAGCTGTAGCAAGACTTCCGTGCTTTTTACTCCATCCCCTTTGCAATAAAGGCCAAGATATCATTGGCATTCCCGAACACTTGCTGTACCTGCATATTATTCTTTTGTGTTTCATGCACAAGTGCCCCCAGGTTCTGCTGTACTGCAGCACTTTGCAATCTTTCGCCATTTAAATAATAACTTTGTCTTTGACTTTTTTTCTATACTTCCCATAACACATTCATACACATCCCAGCATACATTCCTAGAACAGAATCAAACACCCACCCTGAACATATCTGAAGGAATGCAAAATTCACAAGAAACTCCACCTGTGTTTGGGCTTGGAAATTTAAGTTGGGATTATCTACCGAAAAATTTGGAACTCTAAAGTACTTATGGAAGAAACTACAAACTTTAATAGAATTTTGGATTTTAAAAGACAAACTCAAGGCTGTGGGCGGATCTACGGAACTAGCAAGAGACAGTCTAATTTAAGTGAAGCTACCTGTGTGTGAGGACTAAGTTAACCTGTCTAGAAGAATGAATATTCGAAAATCCTTCCCCCACAAGAGACATTAACATCACAAAATCACCCAGAGGTAGCTACCCATCAACATGGGTCTGGACAACCATTTCAGCATATACATCACAAAGAGGCCCAATCCAGACAGTATGCGAAAGACGAAGCACAAAAGGACATTGCAATTACCAAACTAATATTTCCATCAGGAAACAGTTTTCGAACATCAACCCACCCAAGACATATCAACTTTTAACGAGCCCGACAGAATATTACAAAGAAGAACCAAGCCCGCCAAAATTATACAAAGAATTTTGAACAGATTTGACGGCAAGATTAGAACACTGAAATCGAATAACTGACCCCGGTTTTCAACAGAGGTTAGATGGTTGCTAGGTAGCTACAAGGCTGCTACCACCTCAGATGACACTTTGACTGACAGACTAGTACCACAGTATGCTGTGTCATCAAGACAAGGAGAGAAACCAACGCAACAGTTGTAAACTAACTTCTCCAGCCTTGAAGTCCTGAAGGAAGGAAGAACATCACCATTGGAGCAGCAACCGACCACAGTCAACGTGGTATCAAGGGAAAAACAACCGCGATCTACCGTTAACGATCAAAAGCTTTGGTAAGCATAGTCCCTACATGCCCTGGAGTATAACCTAGCCAGAATTAGGTATTGGGAGGTGGGAGGTATAATTTATGGTGACCCCCTTTGATTGTGTAATGCATGGTTCTTTATTAGAGTGATTTGTGATTTTAAGTTTGACCTTGTACCTTTCCTTGTATTGTTCTTTATTAGAGTGATTGTAAGTTTGGCCTTGTATTTTCTTATTAGAGTAATAAGCTTGTATTACATGACTGTAATAAAACCAAAGTGCTTTGCACCAAACCAGTGTCCTTTGCACTTTTGTCACACCCCCCAAAAAAATCCAGAGTCTAGAACCCAAGGTAGTGGGAGCGATTCGAACCGCTCAAGTTGGTCAGAAGGGAACCTGACCCCCTCATAGAGACCACCCCCCTTACATATTACACTCCCCCACAATACAGAGACCCCCGGGTCGACCCCAGTACCGGACCCATGCCCGGGGTCAGGTTTCGGACTGCCCCGGATCGGACCCCTCAAGGTCAAACTCCGCCAGAGTCATGGATTGGATCTACCTGGTCCTGCCACCTGGTCTGGAGTGCTCCCCACCCGACTGGAAGCCAAGCCTGTCAATCAGGCAAACCTCCGGGGGGGAACCTGTCAGGACCAATAGACGCCACTGTGAGTTAAATCTCCAATGCATGCTGGGAAACCCAGACTTCAGGTTACCTGTCCGAAACTCCACCTCCCCCGTCTACATAACTGCCCCAGTAAATAGCCAGGCCAATGTATTCCCTGAAAACCATGCACCCGGAGCGGATGCAAGATATTTTGAAGAGGGAGGGTGAAGAGCCAGTTGTCGTGGTGCATATAGGTACCAATGATATAGGTAAAAAACGGGATGAGGTCCAACAAGATGAATTTAAAGAGCTAGGAGCTAAATTAAAAAGTAGGACCTCAGAATTAATAATCTCAGGATTGCTACCAGTGCCACGTGCTAGTCAGAGTAGGAATCGCAGGATAGCTCAGATGAATACGTGGCTTGAGGAGTGGTGCAGAATGGAGGGATTCAAATTCCTGGGGCATTGGAACCAGTTCTGGGGGAGGTGGGACCAGTACAAACTGGGCAGGACCGGAACCAATGTCCTCGGGGGAGTGTTTGCTAGTGCTGTTGGGGAGGGGTTAAACTAATATAGAAACATAGAAACATAGAAATTAGGTGCAGAAGTAGGCCATTTGGCCCTTCAAGCCGGAATTCGATATTGCAGGGGGATGGGAACCTATGCAGCGAGACAGAGGGAAGCAGAATGGGGGCAGAAGCTAAAGATAGAAAGAAGAAAAGTAAAAGTGGAGGACAGAGAAACCCAAGGCAAAAAGCAAAACGGGCCACATTACAGCAAAATCCTAAAGGGGCAAAGGGTAATAAAAAAGACAAGCCTGAAGGCTCTGTGCCTCAATGTGAGGAGTATTCGCAATAAGGTGGATGAATTAACTGCGCAGATAGCAGTTAACGGATATGATGTAATTGGCATTACGGCGACATGGCTCCAGGGTGACCAAGTCTGGAAACTCAACATTCAGGGGTATTCAACATTTAGGAAGGATAGACAGAAAGGAAAAGGAGGTGGGGTGTCGTTGCTGGTTAAAGAGGAAATTAATACAATAGTGAGGAAGCTTGGATGATGTGGAATCTGTATGGGTGGAGCTACGGAATACCAAAGGGCAGAAAACATGAGTGGGGGTTATGTACAGACCACCAAACAGTAGTAATGAGGAAGGGGACAGCATCAAACAAGAAATTATGAATGCGTGCAATAAAGGTACAGCAGTTATCATGGGCGACTTTAATATACATGGAAAGAGCAGCAGAACATTAAAGGGCAAAAAACGTTAGTGGGAGTTGTGTACAGACCTCCAAACAGTAGTAGTGATGTTGGAGAGGGCATCAAACAGTAAATTAGGGGTGCATGCAATAAAGGTGCAGCAGTTATCATGGGTGACTTTAATATGCATATAGATTGGGCTAACCAAACTGGAAGCAATACAGTGGAGGAGGATTTCCTGGAGTGCATAAGGGATGGTTTTCGAGACCAATATGTCGAGGAACCAACTAGGGGGGAGGCCATCGTCGACTGGGTGTTGTGTAATGAGAGAGGATTAATTAGCAATCTCGTTGTGCGAGGCCCCTTGGGGAAGAGTGACCATAATATGGTGGAATTCTACATTAGGATGGAGAATGAAACAGTTAATTCAGAGACCATGGTCCAGAACTTAAAGAAGGGTAACTTTGAAGGTATGAGGCAAGAATTGGCTAGGATAGATTGGCAAATGATACTGAAGGGGTTTACAGTGGATGGGCAATGGCAGGCATGGATGACCAACAACAATTGTACATCCCTGTCTGGCGTAAAAATAAAAAAGGGAAGGTGGCTCAACCGTGGCTATAAAGGGAAATCAGGGATAGAATTAAAGCCAAGGAAGTGGCATACAAATTGGCCAGAAATAGCAGCGAATCCGGGGACTGGGAGAAATTTAGAACTCAGCAGAGGAGGACAAAGTGTTTGATTAGGGCAGGGAAAATATAGTACGAGAGGAAGCTTGCAGGGAACATTAAGATGGACTGCAAAAGCTTCTATAGATATGTAAAGAGAAAAAGGTTAGGAAAGACAAACATAGGTCCCCTGCAGTCAGAATCAGGGGAAGTCATAAGTGGGAACAAAGAAATGGCAGACCAATTGAACAAGTACTTTGGTTCAGTATTCACTAAGGAGGAGATAAACAACCTTCTGGATATAAAAGGGGTCAGAGGGTCCAATAAGAAGGAGGAACTGAAGGAAATCCTTATTAGTCGGGAAATTGTGTTGGGGAAAGTGATGGGATTGAAGGCCGATAAATCCCCAGGGCCTGATGGTCTTTATCCCAGAGTAATTAAGGAGGTGGCCTTGGAAATAGCGGATGCATTGACAGTCATTTTCCAACATTCCATAGACTCTGGATCAGTTCCTATCGAGTGGAGGGTAGCCAATGTAACCCCACTTTTTAAAAAAGGAGGGAGAGAGAAAACAGGGAATTATAGACCGGTCAGCCTGACATCGGTAGTGGGTTAAATAATGCAATCAATTATTAAGGATGTCATAGCAGTGCATTTGGAAAGTGGTGACATGATAGGTCCAAGTCAGCATGGATTTGTGAAAGGGAAATCATGCTTGACAAATCTTCTGGAATTTTTTGAGGATGTTTCCAGTAGAGTGGACAAGGGAGAACCAGTTGATGTGGTGTATTTGGATTTCAGAAGGCTTTCGACAAAGTCCCACACAAGTGATTAATGTGCAAAGTTAAAGCACATGGGATTGGGGGTAGTGTGCTGACATGGATTGAGAACTGGTTGGCAGATAGGAAGCAAAGAGTAGGAGTAAATGGGTACTTTTCAGAATGGCAGGCAGTGACTAGTGTGTTACCGCAAGGTTCTGTGCTGGGGCCCCAGCTGTTTACATTGTATATTAATGATTTAGACAAGGGGATTAAATGTAGTATCTCCAAATCTGCGGATGACACTAAGTTGGGTGGCAGTGTGAGCTGCGAGGAGGATGCTATGAGGCTGCAGAGTGACTTGGATCGGTTAGGTGAGTGGGCAAATGCATGGCAGATGAAGTATAATGTGGATAAATGTGAGGTTATCCACTTTGGTGGGAAAAACTGAAAGACAGACTATTATCTGAATGGTGACAGATTAGGAAAAGGGGAGGTGGAACAAGACCTGGGTGTCATGGTACATCAGTCATTGAAGGTTGGCATGCAGGTACAGCAGGCGGTTAAGAAAGCAAATGGCATGTTGGCCTTCATAGCGAGGGGATTTGAGTACAGGGGCAGGGAGGTTACTACAGTTGTACAGGGCCTTGGTGAGGCCACACTTGGAGTATTGTGTACAGTTTTGGTCTCCTAACTTGAGGAAGGACATTCTTGCTATTGAGGGAGTGCAGCGAAGGTTCACCAGACTGATTCCCGGGATGGCGGACTGACATATCAAGAAAGACTGGATCAACTGGGCTTGTATTCACTGGAGTTCAGAAGAATGAGAGGGGATATCATAGAAACGTTTAAAATTCTGACGGGTTTAGACAGGTTAGATGCAGGAAGAATGTTCCCAATGTTGGGGAAGTCCAGAACCAGGAGTCACAGTCTAAGGATAAGGGGTAACCCATTTAAGACCGAGATGAGGAGAAACTTCTTCACCCAGAGAGAGTGGTGAACCTGTGGAATTCTCTACCACAGAAAGTTGTTGAGGCCAATTCACTAAATATGTTCAAAAAGGAGTTGGATGTAGTCCTTACTATTAGGGTGATCAAGGGGTATGGCGAGAAAGCAGGAATGGGGTACTGAAATTGCATGTTCAGCCATGAACTCATTGAATGGCGGTGCAGGCTCGAAGGGCTGAATGGCCTACTCCTGCACTTATTTTCTATGTTTCTCTGTTACATATTGACTGGGCTAACCAAACTGGTAGCAATGCAGTGGAGGAGGAATTCCTGGAGTGTATTAGGAATGTTTTTCTAGACCAATATGTCAAGGAACCAACTGGAGGGCTGGCAATCCTAGACTGGGTGATGTGTAATGAGAAAGGACGAATTAACAATCTTGTTGTGAGAGGCCCCTTGGGGAAGAGTGACCATGATATGATAGAATTCTTTATTAAGATGGAGAGTGACACTGTTAATTCAGAGACAAGGGTCCTGAACTTAAGGAAAGGTAACTTCGATAGTATGAGACGTGGATTGGCTAGAATAGACTGGCGAGTGATACTTAAAGGGTTGACGCTGGATAGGCAATGGAAACATTTAAAGATCCCATGGATGAACTTCAACCATTGTACATCCCTGTCTGGAGTAAAATAAAACAGGGAAGGTGGCTCAACCGTCGTTAACAAGAGAAATTAAGGATAGTGTTAAATCCAAGGAAGAGGCATATAAATTGGCCAGGAAAAGCAGCAAACCTGGGGACTGGGAGAAATTTAGAATACAGCAGAGGAGGACAAATGGTTTAATTAGGAGGGGGAATATAGAGTAGGAGAGGAAACTTGCTGGGAACATAAAAACTGACTGTAACAGCTTCAAGAGATATGTGAAGAGAAAAAGATTAGTGAAAACAAACTTACGTCCCTTGCAGTCAGATTCAGGTGAATTTATAATGGGCAACAAAGAAATGGCGGACCAGTTAAACAAATACTTTGGTTCAGTTTTCACAAAGAAATATACAAATAACCTTCCAGAAATATTTGAGGACCGAGGGTCTAGTGAGAAGGTGGATTTGAAGGATATCCTTTTCAAGTGGGAAATTGTGTTAGGGAAATTGATGGGATTGAAGGCCGATAAATCCCCGGGGCCTGATAATCTGCATCCCAGAGTACTTAAGGAAGTGGCCATAGAAGTAGTGGATGCATTGGTAATCATTTTCCAACAGTCTATCGACTCTGGATCAGCTCCTATGGACTGGAGAGGAGCTAATGTAACACCACTGTTTAAAAAAGGAGGGAGAGAGAAAACGGGTAATTGTAGACTGTTTAGCCTGACATCAGTAGTGGGGAAAATGTTGGAATCAATTATCAAAGATGAAATATCAGCGCATTTGGATCGGTCCAAGTCAGCATGGATTTGTGAAAGGGAAATCATGCTTGACAAATCTTCTAGAATTTTTTGAGGATGTAACTAGTAGAGTGGACAAGGGAGAACCAGTGGATGTGGTGTATTTGGACTTTCAAAAGGCTTTTGACAAGGTCCCACACAAGAGATTGTTATGCAAAATCAAAGCACATGGAATTGAGGGTAATATACTGACATGGATAGAGACCTTGTTGGCAGACAGGAAGCAGAAAGTCAGGATAAACGGGTCCTTTTCAGAATGGCAGGCAGTGACTAGTGGAGTGCCACAGGCTCAGTGCTGGGACCCCAGCTCTTTATAATATGCCTCAATGATTTGGATGAAGGAATTGAGTATAATATCTCCAAGTTTGCAGATGACACTAAACTGAGTGGCGGTGTGAGCTGTGAGGAGGACGCTAAGAGGCTGCAGGGTGAATTGGATAGGTTCGGTGAGTGGGCAAATGCATGACAGATGCAGTATAATGTGGATAAATGTGAGGTTATCCACTTTGGGGACAAAAACACGAAGGCAGATTATTATCTGAATGGCGGCAGATTATGAAAGGGGGAGGTGCAACGAGACCTGGGTGTCATGGTTCATCAGTCATTGAAAGTTGGCATGCAGGTACAGCAGGCAGTGAAGAAGGCAAATGGTATGTTGGCCATCATAGCTTGGGGATTTGAGTATAGGAGCAGGGAAGTCTTACTGCAGTTATACAGGGCCTTGGTGAGGCTTCACCTGCAATAATGTGTTCAGTTTTGGTCTCCTAATCTGAGGAAGGACGTTCTTGCTATTGAGGGCGTGCAGCGAAGGTTCACCAGACTGATTCCCAGGATTGCGGGACTGACATATGAGGAGAGACTAGATCAACTGGGCCTTTATACACTGGAGTTTAGAAGGATGAGAGGGGATCTCATTGAAACGTATAAGATTCTGATGGGACCGAACAGGTTAGATGCGGGAAGAATGTTCCCGATGATGGGGAATTCCAGAACCAGGGGACAAAGTCTAGGATAAGGGGTAGGACATTTAGGTCCGAGATGAGGAGAAACTTCTTCACTCAGAGAGTTGTTAACCTGTGGAATTCCCTACCGCAGAGAGTTGTTGATGCCAGTTCATTGGATATATTCAAGAGGGAGTTAGATATGGCCCTTGTGGCTAAAGGGATCAAGGGGCATGGAGTTAAAGCAGGAAAGGGGTACTGAGGTGAATGATCAGCCATAATCATATTGAATGGTGGTGCAGGCTCGAGGGGCCAAATGGTCTACTCCTGCACCTATTTTCTATGTTTCTATACCCAGAACATATTAATAGACCACAACTCAACCTATACCGTAACACATACATATACTTCCCAGAATGCATTCCTAGAACAGATTCATATACTTCCCTGGACAGATCAGTTTATTTATTTAAGAGTCAGCTGTGGCTCAATTGGTCGTACCCTCACCTCTGAGTCAGAAGGTGATGGGTTCAAGTCTCACTCCAGAACCTTGAGCACAAATATCTGGGCTGACACTCCAGTACAGTGCTGAGGGAGTGCTGCACTGTTCTGGAGTCAGATGAAACATTAAACCGAGGCTTCCTCAGGTGGACATAAAAGGTCCCATAGCATCATTTCAAAGAAGATTAGGGCAGTTATCCATGGCCAAATTTATTCCTCAATCAACATCACGAAAACAAATTAACTGGTCATTATCACAAATTGCGGTCGGAGTTTCCCGTTGTTCCGAACTGAAAAATGTCTATGAATCTACCTGGTGGTCCCGGAGGTTCAGAGACTTCTGATCCTGGCCCTCTACCCGAAGGCCTTCGTAGACCCACATGTATCCCAGGATTGTAAGGATTTCACATGATTCAATGATATCATGTAGGCCGGAACAACCTATCAGAGTCGGGGGTTCCCCATTCATACTGATGCTACATATGGAATCAACATAAGTATGAATTGGAATACCCACAAAAACACTAAAAATAACTTTTAAAACAACATCACATATTTCAAATTAATAAAAATGGAATTTAATTAATTATTTAAAACAAAAATGTAACTTTTTGAAAAATAAATTTACATATTTTAAAGCGTCTAAAAATAAACGTATTTTATTTAACAGGATTTTAAATATTTAAATTATGTTTAATAAATGGATTTTTCTGTACTTTAAAAGTCTTACGTTGATAACAACAAGCCTTACGCTTGCTTTTTTCATTTGTAATAATCTGAAGAACATTCGCTTGGCAGGATTTGGGCAAATCGCCCAACTCTCCGCCCGAGGAGATCTTTTAGTTTCACATACGGCGATCTGTCAATAGAACCTTTGACAGATCGCAAGTGACGGGTTTAGGCGCATAAGCTTCACATGTCCAAACCCGGTACTTGCGGGGACCCCCACGGATGAGTACACACCTCGTATGCGCCCATGGGGAGTGCGATTTCAGGCCCATTGCTGTTTGTTAGAGCTTGCTGTGAGAAGTGGTTGCCGTGATTCTGACATTGCAACAGTGATTACACTTCATTGTCCAGTGATTGTGAAAGGCATTATATAAATGCCATTGTCTCTTTCTTCCCTGAGCACTTTCTGTAGCCAGAACCCATTCATCATAATTGGAGCATGAAATTCACTGACACTAGGAGTTGTTTTGGCAAATAGCATAGGTGCATTTCAAGGGAAGCTACATAAATAGATGAGAGAGAAAGGAGGCAAAGGTTATGCTGATAGGGTTCGATGACGAGGGATAGGAGGGGGCTCGTGTGGAGGATAAACACTGGCATAGACCGGTTGGGCTGAATGGACTGTTTCTGTGCTTTACCTGCTTTGTAATTCTATATCATGTAATATAAACCTTCATAAATACTGGTTCGGTGTCAGCCTGGGCAAAGTCTCCAAACTTGGGCATCACACTTTCGGGATGATGTCACAGCCTTAGAGAGGGTGCATGGGAGATTTACTAGAATGGTACCAGGGATGAGGGCAGACTGGTCACGAAAGTAAAAGTCCATGGGATTCAGGGCAAAGTGGCAAGTTGGATCCATATTTGGCTTAGAGGTAGGAAGCAAAGGGTAATGGTTGATGGATGTTTTTGTGACTGGAAGGATGTTTCCAGTGGGGTTCCGCAGGGCTCAGTACTGGTTCCCTTGCATTTTGTGGTATATATCAATGATCTAGATTTGAATACAGGGGGTATGATTAAGAAGTTTGCAGATGAGATTAAAATTGGCTGTATGGTTGATACTGAAGAGGAAAGTCGTGGACTGCAGGAGGATATCAATCTACTGGTCAGGTGGGCAGAACAGTGGCAAATGGAATTTAAGTTGGAGAAGTGTGAGTTAATGCAGTTGGGAAGGGTAAATAAGGAAAGGGTATACCACTAGGCCACTTAGAAATGTAGATGAACAATGGGACCTTGGAATGCTTGTCCACAGAACTCTTTTTGGGAGGAAACTAAAACATTAAATCGTGTCCCCCTGATCTGGGGGACACACCAAACATTTTGAAGCCCTTTTATTTCTGGTTTTTTTTAGTGTTTTTGTTCTTTTTTTTTGGTTTTTTTTTGGGCACTAAAATCGTATTTTTTTTTCTCTTTCTCCAAGTGCCCCCTATAAAAGGGGAGGAAGGACACTAAAAACACCAGCAATTAAAACAAATTAAACTTTAAAACATAAAATCAAATTAAAATTTGGTTGCCGGGCGTGATGATGCACTCCAGTCCCTCCGGTGCCCACCTCTCGCGGAAGGCCGCGAGCGTACCGGTGGACACCGCGTGCTCCATCTCCAAGGACACCCTGGTGCGGATGTACGCACGGAAGAGAGGCAGGCAGTCAGGCTGAACAACCCCATCGACCGCCCGCTGCCTGGACCGGCTGAGGGCACCCTTGGCCGTGCCCAGGAGCAGTCCTACGAGGAGGGCCTTGGACCTACCCGCTCCCCTCCGCACAGGGTGCCCAAAGATCAGAGTGTGGGACTGAAATGCAGCCCGAATTTCAGGAGCAGCCCCTTTAAATAATAAAACAGGGGCTGCAACCTCGTGCATTCGATAAAAACATGGAACACGGACTCTTCCAGACCGCAGAAATTGCAGGCGGCCTGGGAGCCCGTGAACCGGCTTAAAAATTTATTGCACAGCACTGCTCCATGCACCACCCTCCAGGCCAAGTCCCCGATAAATAATAGGAGGACTCCCGCGTAGAGTGCCCTCCATCGGAGACCCCCGCCTCCTCCGGACGGCAAGATGGTACGCCATGGCGTGTCCGGACGGCCGGCGAGGATGGCAAAGTTGAGAGTGTGCAGGAGCAGCCCGTACAGGAAACCCCTCCGCGCGGAACTGAAAGGCACGGAGGGGATTTCCCCGAGGCGGCTCAAGTTGTGAGGCGCCGGCTCCCGAGGGAGGTTCCAGGGTTTGGCGCCGATGAGGAATTCCGTCCGGACGGGGGTCTGTTTGGACGGGATCTCCCCACGTGCTTGAGCCTCATCGATGCACCTAACGGAGTCAGGGCCCAGAGCTGTTTTTAGCGACTCGATGGCATCGGCCGCACGGCGGACGTCGGCCGAATTTAGGCGCCGCGCCAGTGTGTCTGGCGCCATCCAGCAGGTCCCTGACCCTGGTCACCTCACCAGCCACAGACCTCTCGTCCGACTGCCACCTAAAACTTCGGTCGTGGAGGTACGGATTCCCGAGCAGCGGCTCCTGCAGGACGGCCACCACTCCAGCCGGTGGAGAGCTGCGCTTGGTGGAGACTTTGTTCCAGACCCTGGTGAGTTCCTTGTAAAAGACAGGCAGCTCCTGGAAGGTGGTCCTGACGCCCCCCAAGCTCACAAACAGGAGCTGCGTGTCGTAGTTGAGGCCGTGCTGCTGGCGGAAGAAATACGTCGCCAGAGCACGCCACCTAGGAGGGGGCTCGACGTAAAGGTATCTCTGCAGGGTCTGAAGACGGAAAGTCACGAGCTGGGTGCTGACGCACACCAACGACTGACCGCCCTCCCCAAGCGGGAGACTCAAGACCGCGGCAGAGACCCAGTGCTTCCTGTTGTTCCAGAAGAAGTCCACCAGCTTCTTCTGTATCTTGGTGACAAACGCAGGGGGAGGGGTCAAAGTGACCAGCCGGTACCACAGCATGGCGGCCACCAGCTGGTTTATGACTAGCGTTCGACCCCTGTAGGACAGCACTCGGAGCAGTCCTGTCCAGCGCCCTAGGCAAGCGGCGACCTTGGCCTCCAGCTCTTGCCAGTTCGCCGGCCAGGCTTCCTCTCGGGGCTAAGGTAGACTCCCAGATAGAGGAGATGGGTCGTGCTCCAGGCAAAAGGCCTGAGCTCCTCTGGCAGAGAGTCCACCCGCCACTGACCCACCAGGAGTCCGGAACATTTCTCCCAGTTGATCCTGGCGGAGGATGCGGCCGAGTAAATCTCCTGGCACTCACGCATCCTCCGCAGGTCAGCGGGATCCTCTACCGCGAAGAGCACGTGATCGGCGGAAGCCGAGGGGACGACCTCCACGCCCTGCCCTTGCAGAGCCAGTCCCGTCAACCTCGTCCGCAGGAGGCGCAGGAAAGGCTCCACCAGATGGCATATAACTGGCTGGACATGGGGCATCCCTGGCGCACCCCTCTCCCAAAGCGAAGGGGCGTCGTCAAGGACCCGTTAACCTTAATCAGACACTCCGCGGCGGCGTACAAAAGTCGGATCCGGGCGACGAAATGGGTCCTGAACCCGAAAGCGCGCAGAGTCCCGAACAGATAGTCGTGATCCACCCTGTCGAACGCCTTCTCTTGGTCGAGAGATAGGAAGGCGACTGACAGACCAGCCTCCTGGGAATGATGGATGAGGTCCCGGACCAGATGGATGTTATTGTGTAGGACTGGTCGGGGTGGATCATGTGGTCCAGCACGGCGCCAAGGCGAGCAGACATCGCCCTGGCGAAGATTTTGTAGTTCGTGCTGAGGAGGGAGACCGGGCGCCAGTTCTTAAGGAGGCGGAGATCGCCCTTCTTAGGCAGCAGGACGATGACTGCCCTGCGCCAAGAGAGGAGCATCTCCCCGGTCGCCAGACTTTCCCCCAGGACCCGCGCGTAGTCGCCCCCCAGGACGTCACATAACGCCCTGTGGAACTCCACGGTCAGCCCGTCCAGCCCCGGGGATTTTCCCCTCGAGAGCCGGTCGAGGGCACCGGTCAGCTTCGCCAGGCTTAGCGGAGCTTGCAGATTTTCGGCGCCCTCCGGGCTGACCTTTAGCAGGTCCTCCCACAAAACTCTACGCGCTTCCTCGCTGGACGGTTCCGGAGAGAACAGGGCCCCATAATATTCACGGGCTCTGTTGTTGACGCCCTCCGGATCCGAGACGAGAGAGCCGTCGTCGGCCAGCAGCGTCAAGAGCTGCTTACGGACACTCTGCCTTTTTTCCAGCGAGTAGAAGAAGGGGGAGCCGCGGTCCAGATCCCGCAGGAACCGGATGCAGAACCTCACGAACGCATCCTCGGGACCCGAGGAGCTGCAGGTCCCTCAGCGCGGCCTTCATCGCTTCGTACACCGTCCGCAGGGCCGGGTCCTCGACGACTTGACCGAGACGGGACTCCAGGTCGAGCACCTCTTTTTCTAGGCGCCCGACCCTGGCCGCCCGCCTCTTGGTCGACCCCCTCGCGTACTCTTGACAGAAGACGCGGACGTGAGCCTTGCCCACGTCCCACTATAGCCTCAAGGAGGGGAAGCCCCCCTGCTTCCTTCTCCAGTCGGCCCAGAAACGACGGAACGAGTCCTGGAACCGCACGTCCTCCAACAGCTGGTTGTTAAAATGCCAGTACGCGGACCCCGTCCTCGCGCGGAATGAAGTGAGCTCTGCCCACACCAGGTGGTGGTCCGAACATGGCACCGGCCGCATGGAGGCCGCCGGGACGCAGGAAACGTACGCCCGAGACACGTAAAGGCGGTCGACTCTAGACCATCCAACTCCAGGCCTCACCCAAGTAAAGGCGCTGGAGTCGGGTGGAGATTTCGCCAGACGTCCACTAAGTCGAAGGACCCGACCAGGTCCCTCAACTTCTCCATCGCCGTCATGCTCTGCGGGGCACCGGAGCGGTTCCTTGCCTCGAGGGTGCAGTTAAAATCCCCACCGAGGACAATGCAGTCGCCGACGTCGACGGAGCCAAGAAGAGCGGACACTTCTTCAAAGAAGCGCGTTTGTTGCGGGCCGGGCTGAGGGGCTTACACGTTCACGAGGTGGAGCGGCACATCCCCCAGGCGAACCGTGACATGCATCAAGCGGCCTGGCACGGGCTCCTTGACCCCCAAGATCTCCGGCTGAAAATGCGGGGCCAGCAAGATGGCCACCCCACAAGAAGTGGCGGTGAGGTGGCTCATGCGGACCTCTCCTTGCCATTCCAGGAGCCACGTGGCTTTGTCTCCCGGAACGGTGTGGATTTCTTGCAGGAAGCACACCGCATATTTCCCCTCCCGCAGGAGCAAAAAATTGTTAAATCTATGCCGTGCCCCTCTGCCGCCGTTGATGTTGAGGCTGGCTATGGTTATCTTCATGACAAAAGCATAGTGCAATCTCTACCTAACCTATTGTGTGGGGGGGGGGAGTGGAGTCGTATTTTGACCTCCACTCCTTCAGCAGCCCAGCGAGGAACCTTTTGAGCCGGCGCAGCTCAAGGCTTTGCGCCTTTGGTAAGGGCCCACCCGTGGCCATGGTTTTAGCGGCGGCGCGGACGGACGCGATGAGCAGCCCCGGCTCGGACCATTTTTCCAGGGCCAGATGGGTTCGGTTGCGGCGACCCTGGCTCTGGACCAAAAAGTCCCGGAGTTCCTTTTCAGGAATGAGGGGGGACTCAGCGGCAGGCATGAGGAGATCCACCGCCTCACTGGCGATGGACTCGAGATCTTCTCCCGCGTCCTCCACCGAGTCCCCGTTCCCCTCCGGGAGGTCGCCGCCAGCAGCCGGCCCGTCGACCGCACGAGGTACGGCAAATGGCCCGGCCGCTCCATCTGGCCCTGGCTCTGCCCCGATCCCACCCCCAGGATCGTCGGCAGAGGAGTCCCCACTGGGCTCTTTTAAAAGTGGTGCTGGGTCAGGAAGCGACAGCGGAAGGGGTTCCTCCTCAGCCCCAGAAACCGGGGAAACCGGAGAGACCTGGCCAAAGAAATTCTCCAGGTCCTCCAAGTACCCCAGCTCGAAAGTAGGGGGCGAGGGTTGGTGTTCTTCCCCCTCCCCGCCCCCACCTCCCGGCCCAGCGTGTGGATGTATATTAAAAAAATTTAAATTTTCATTTTCTGCTGAGTCGTGCAAGTCCCGGGGGAAGTTGGTTAATAGCTGGACGGGCTCAGGTTCGGCCTTTTCGGCCCCGCCCGCCTCAGTCCCCGGGACACTCGACCCGGCGGCAACGCATTCCTCCGCTGGCCCCACGCCCCCCATGACAGGCAGATCTTCCACGCCATCCCCAGGAGGCAGAGGCTGGGCAGCCTCGACTGCCCCACCCTCCCCGGGGACAGATTCCTCTCGCCTACAGCGCAGCTTGGGGACGCTGGTGGGGGACGCGGGACACGCGGCGGGCACTGATTCCTCCGCGGAGGGATGTTGTTCCCCCTCCGCCTCATTGGAGTGGCACCTCCTTTTGTTCCTGGGGGGGCACGGAGGCAGGGAGACCTCCATATCTGCCAAGGCCTCCTGCTCCACTCCCCCCTTTTCCTTTTCTTGCCCGCGCCCGAACCCCTCTGAGATATTGGTCAAGGGCTCGGGCACGGGCTCAGGGCACCCCGCGCTCGCCGGTGACAGGGTTGGGCTGAGCGCGGTGATCAAATTGTCTGGCGCACTGAGGGGACCCGCCTCGAGGTGTTTCGCCTTCCTCCGCGCCTTCTTTCCGGTCGGACGCTCTCCCTCCCCCCTGTTGGAGGCCATGAATACAAAGGCCTCCGACGATGCCCGCGCACCCACGGCTCCCGGTACGCGGATGCAACTAGGGGGAGGGGTGGCGGCGGCGCCAGCCTTGGCCGCCTTCGGTGGTTTGGCGGCCTTGGAGGCGGGGCAGTTCTTGCGAACGTGCCCCACCTCTCTACAGGCATGGCACCGCACGTCCGACGTCCAGAAGACGCGGTAGGCAGTCTCCTCGTGCACCACATTAAATTATTCCTCTGTTGTCTCCTCCCGCGCCAGTCGGACAAAGAGCTGGCGGCAGAAGGAGAACACGTGGTGCAGGCTATTCCCTGAGGCCGAGCGGTATGGGGTTAATCCCTGACCTTACCTCCCCCAGTTGGTGTAGGTGAGGGAGGAGGAGGCCAGCGGGAACAAAGGGCGGGACGTTTGAAAGGATGACCCTCTGCGCGGTGGCCTCGAGAGGGTCCACCGGCGGGAACGTCCCGCCCACCGTAAGCCCCTTTTCAAGGGCCAGGGACACCGCCCGCTCCGACCCCAGGAAGAACACTGCCTTCCCTGACATCTTGGAGGCTGCGACAATGGCCGAGGGGCCGACTACCCCAGCCATTGCCCGCACGCACTCCTCAATGCTCATTGAGGGGTGAGTATAGCTCCTGACCCCGTGTTTCTTTGTTATTAGTCTGAAAGGTGGCAGGGCAGCAGGAGGCGCAGGAGGTGCCGTGGATGTGGACGCCGCCTGCGCTTATGTCTTTGCTGGCCCTGCCACCGGCGTGGATGGGATCGCCATCACGGGGTCCCTTTAAGGGCTACACCCACCCCAAAGTCACAGGCCTTAATGGTCTCGTTGGTGTTTGAACAGAGGGAGCTCTGAAAGAGGCACAGCTCTCCCCTAGTTGACGATTGGGGAGGGGCCTTGCTCCCTCTGCTCAGTTGTCTTGTAATTGGTTTTTCCAATTAGGAGAAAGGGGCTCTCAGAGAGAGAGGGGAGAGACAGAGAGAGTGACAGAGAAAGAGGAAAGCTGTGAGGGCAGGTCTCCCCTCACAGTGATGGGTGGGTGCACCCCCCAGATGGTAAGCAAAAAAAAAAGTCTTTGGGATGGTCTTCGGGTGGGGGGTGAAGATGTCTTCACCTGGGGCAGCTGAAGCCACCCAGGCACAGCACTCCCAACGATGTTAAATAGGGTGATTAATCAGTCTTCAGCCAGGTAGCTCCAGCTATCCCAGGCTAGGCAATGGGGGAGGGGTGCTTCAGTGGTGTGTGGGGCTGAGTTATTTAGCAAGACCCCCACACACACTTCCACACACACACATCCCCCGCGATGTTCCGGCCCTCAAAATGGTCTTCTTTCCTCCCCCCACCGATACAACAAAGTCTTTAGGGGAATGCACCAAAATACACCTACCTTTGGATGATGAAGTCTTTCCCTCCTTCCACACTGGATAGTTGTTGTTCTTTTCCTCCTCTCTCCAACTATTTGTAAAAGTAATAATGATGTTGAATTTTTGCTCTCCTCCTCTCCCTCTGGATGAATTGGAATTGTAGTAAGCCCCTTCTTCCTCTTCCTGGGCTGTTTCACAGGGCTCAGAAAGGCCTTCCAGACAGGAGCAACAGCAGGGAGCTCCTTCTCTCACTACAGCACAGCTCCAAGTGAATAGGCCACACCTCCAACAGCTCCACCATTGGTCCACAGCTCCCTGAAAGTAGCAGGCCAGGTGGATAAGATGGTTAAGAAGGCATATGGAATGCTTGCCTTCATTGGCCAAGGCATAGAATACAAGAGCAGGGAGGTTATGCTTAAATTGTATAATACTCTGGTTAGGCCACAGCTGGACTACTGCGTGCAGTTCTGGTCGCCATATTATAGGAAGGACTGATTGCATTGGAAAGGATGCAGAGGAGATTTACTAGGATGTTGACTGGAATGGAGAATATTAGCTATGGCGACAAATTGGATTGGCTGGTTTGTTCTGTGTGGAACACTGAGAGGAGACCTCATTGACGTATACAAAATTTTGAAGGGCCTGTATATAATGGATAATAAGGGTCTGTTTCCCTTGGTGAAAGGGTCAATTTCGAGGGTGCATAGTTTTAAGGTGGTTGGTGGAAGGTTTAGGGGGGATTTGAGGGGAAGCTTCTTCACGCAGACAGTTGTGGGGGTTTGGAACTCACTGCCTGGAAGGGTGGTAGAGGCAGAAACCCTCACCACATTTAAAAGGTGCTTGGATGGGTACTTGAAGGTTACGGACCGAGAGCTGGTAAGTGGGATTAGGCTGGATAACCTCTTGTTGGCTGGTGCAGATATGATGGTAAGTATTACATGGAATCAAATACAGCCAGCGTGATCTCCTGGACTAGTTTCGATCACCTGGATGGGTCGGAGAGGAATTTCGCAGATTTTTCTCCCAATTGGCCTGGGTTTATATATCTCTGCTTTTTTTGCGTCTCCCAGGAGATCGTATGGCTCCAGGTGGGGTGGAGTGTAACATGTTGCGATGCATGGAGTGTCGCAGTTGTGTGGGGCGGAGTGGTTGGGGCTAGATGCTCTTCACCTTTCCACCATTGTTCATTGTTCATAGGTTTATATAGAAACATAGAAACATAGAAAATAGGTGCAGGAGTAGGCCATTCGGCCCTTCTAGCCTGCACCACCATTCAATGAGTTCATGGCTGAACATGCAACTTCAGTACCCCATTCCTGCTTTCTCACCATACTCCTTGAACCCCTAGTAGTAAGGACTTCATCTAACTCCTTTTTGAATATATTTAGTGAATTGGCCTCAACAACTTTCTGTGGTAGAGAATTCCACAGGTTCACCACTCTCTGGGTGAAGAAGTTTCTCCTCATCTCGGTCCTAAATGGCTTCCCCCTTATCCTTAGACTGTGACCCTTGGTTCTGGAATTCCCCAACATTGGGAACATTCTTCCTGCATCTAACCTGTCTGAACCCATCAGAATTTTAAAAGTTTCTATGAGGTCCCCTCTCATTCTTCTGAACTCCAGTGAATACAAGCCCAGTTGATCCAGTCTTTCTTGATAGGTCAGTCCCGCCATCCCGGGAATCAGTCTGGTGAACCTTCTCTGCACTCCCTCAATAGCAAGAATGTCCTTCCTCAAGTTAGGAGACCAAAACTGTACACAATACTCCAGGTGTGGCCTCACCAAGGCCCTGTACAACTGTAGCAACCCCTCCCTGCCCCTGTACTCAAATCCCCTCGCTATGAAGGCCAACATGCCATTTGCTTTCTTAACCGCCTGCTGTACCTGCATGCCAACCTTCAATGACTTATGTACCATGACACCCAGGTCTCGTTGCACCTCCCCTTTTCCTAATCTGTCACCATTCAGATAATAGTCTGACTCTCTGTTTTTACCACCAAAGTGGATAACCTCACATTTATCCACATTATACTTCATCTGCCAAGCATTTGCCCACTCACGTAACCTATCCAAGTCACTCTGCAGCCTCATAGCATCCTCCTCGCAGCTCACACTGCCACCCAACTTAGTGTCATCCGCAAATTTGGAGATACTACATTTAATCCCCTCATCTAAATCATTAATGTACAGTACAAACAGCTGGGGCCCCAGCACAGAACCTTGCGGTACCCCACTAGTCACTGCCTGCCATTCTGAAAAGTATCCATTTACTCCTACTCTTTGCTTCCTGTCTGACAACCAGTTCTCAATCCATGTCAGCACACTACCCCCAATCCCATGTGCTTTAACTTTGCACATTAATCTCTTGTGTGAGACCTTGTCGAAAGCCTTCTGAAAGTCCAAATATACCATATCAACTGGTTCTCCCTTGTCCACTCTACTGGAAACATCCTCAAAAAATTCCAGAAGATTTGTCAAGCATGATTTCCCTTTCACAAATCCATGCTGACTTGGACCTATCATGTCACCTCTTTCCAACAAGCGCTGCTATGACATCCTTAATATGTAACTTTCAGGGCTGCTGACCGAGGGCCGTGTGGCTCTTTGTCGGCCGGTGCAGACACAATGGGTCGAAATGGCCTCCTCCTGCGCTGTAGGTTTCTATGTTTCTATGAGCAACTTCGGTTATGTGCAGAGATGAGAGAAACTGGAATTGTTCAAATTAGAGCAGAGAAAGTTAAGGGGAGGTTAAATAGAGACGTTCAAAATCATGAAGGGTTTTGATAAAGTAAGTAAAGAGCAATTGTTTCCACTTGCAGACGTGTCGAGAACCAAAGGACTCAAATTTAAGGAAATTGCCAAAAGAGACAGAGGTGAGATGAAAATGTTTTTTAAGCAGCGAGTTATTATGATCTGGAATGCACAGCCTGCAATGATGGTGGAAGCAGATTCAATTGTAACTTACAAAAAGAGTTGGTTCAATAATTGAAGGGGAGAAAATTGCCAGACTATGGGGAAAGTGCAGCGCAGTGGGAGAGCTCTGTCAAAGAACTTGCTGGAGAGATGGAAGAAGGCAGAGAGTGAGCTCATTTAAAGGCAGCCTGCACTCAAAGAGAAGAGTCCTCATTCCTGAACTGGACGTGGCAGAAGCAAGTGGGAGGAAGAGAAGAGCAGCTAATTCCAGGGTAGGAATTGGTTATGGCCCTTGTTCGGGGAATGACAGGTGGGTGAAGATGTCACTGGTAGGGCAGAGGTAGAAGACTACTTGTATCTTTCTTACTCCTCCCCACAGCAGCACCTAATTAAGGTGATCTAAAGCAATAACACAGGTAGAGATGGTATATCCTCTGTAGTTTAAGTAGGTGCCTGATCGTGTTGTACCTTTGTTTGCGCTCCCAAACCTTTACACAGACAAGCTGCAGATGATCCAGAATAAGCTGCAGCAGCCACTGGCCCCGGAATATCCGTGTCCCCAACAGGTTCGGCTGCATGGCTGCTCAGGATCACCAAGTCTTCTTCCCCATGAGGGGTCAGCTGTCTATTCCCAGAGGGACCACAACTCAGGACCTGAGATTCCGGGTGGTTATGGGACACTTCCTCCTGTGAGAGAGAAGAGAAGAAGACATGAGTTCTGCAGCGAAGGCTGGACTGGTGTTCTGATTGAGCCATGTGCCCCACAGTATTTATATCCGGCTGCTTTTCCCCACATAACACCATTGTGGGAGCACCATCAACACAAGGACAGCAGCAATTCAAGAAGAGGGCCCACCACCACCTTCTGAGGGCTACTGGGGATGAGCAATAAATACGGCTTTGCCAGCGATTCTAAAATCTCAACAATTGTTTGAAAAGGTCCTCCTCACTCCCACCTCATCAGCAGAATCTCTTCTTTTCCATCACTCAGACAGGGGGCTTGGGAGAAGCAACAGCCCATCAGTTGCCCACACACCATCTCTATAATAGACTCAGATTTGAAGCACAGCAAGTTACAGAGCTTCTTGGACAGAGCAGGACGGTGCGATTAGGTTTGGATTGCTCGAGCAAGGACACAGCACAAACACAAGTAGTTGAGGAAGTTGTTGAGGAGAATAGCATCGATACATTCAAGGGGAAGCTAGATAGGCCCAAGGTTAAAGGAATAGAAGGATATGTTGCTGGGGTTAGATGAATAGGGGTGGGAGGAGGCTCATGTGGACCATAAACACCTGTTGGGCCGAATGGCCTGTTTCTGTGCTGTACGTGTTATGTAATTCCAGGGAAGCAGGAATGGTGCATTTCATTGCAGTGGGCTTGGGTGTTTCTTCCCACTACCCCCCTCACCGCCCCACCCTCCCCCCCCCCGGGCCATATCCTGACATTAGTTTGTGCTGAATCTGGGGGTTTCCCCAGGCGGCCCGGATATCCCGCCAGAGAGCTGTATTTATATACGCTGCATTAAGCTGGTTAGGTGCTTTTTTGGGCCCCACCGAGGAAATCATTTAATTCTGGACCCACCATTGAGGGACCTGCATTCACAAAGACATTGACAGACCAAGTTCTTCAGCCACACCAGGCTGTTACACTCCTCATAGACCAGTAAGGAGCTGTTCCCATATTCCACCTGGTCACCAGGGTGGGTGCCCCTGTAACACCACCATTGGGTCACTGCATCGGCCGCCCGTTTTACCTGTCTGAGATCCGATAACTCAGCACAAACTGCAGGTTACACCAGGGGGTGAAACCCGTCCTGGGCGGGAGCTCGACTTTCTTTTCTATTGATATCAATGGAATCGGGCGGATTGTAAAATGGACAGCCGATCCTGTAATGTCCTTACACACGACTATAAATTCACATGAGGCACATTCTGCAGACAAGGTCACTCTGTGACCTGAACCTTTATTCACAGGACCAAGAAGTGATGACCCTGTGTGGGACCTCCCTTTATATACCTGGATGACCAAGTGAGGAGTGTCTCCCACAAGTTCAAAGTGTGCATTTCTTAGGTGTATACAGTATGCAGTGTTGTTATGAAGGTTACAGTTACATGAAGGTTACATACATGACATCCCCTCCCCCCCCAACATCTTATGGGGTCAAAGATTAAGTCTTTCAGGCGGTCGACGCTCTCTCGTGGATCACAGCAGTTGGGGCTCTGGTTGTTGAGCCTTGATATGCGTCTCTGTCACTTGTGGTGATTCCGGCTTGTCCGGGCTGGCCGCAGGGACTGTGCATGCTGCTGAATGTTCTTGTTGCTCGTTCACTGGCGGTGGTGTGGGCAACATCTCATGATCTTCCTCAGGTTCCTCAGTGTCCATGCTGAACCTTTTTTTTACTTGGTCCAGGTGCATGCGGCATATCTGTCCATTGTTAAGTCTGACCACTATGACCCTATTCCCCTCGTTGCCAATTACAGCACCCTCAAGCCACTTGGGCTCCAAAGCGTGATTAAGAACAAATACAGGGTCATCGATTTCTATACATCTCCCCTTTGAGTTACGGTCATGGCACTCATTTTGGGACTGGCGCTTACCCTCAACAGGACAGGATGAATGAGGGACAGCCGAGTTTTAAGTGTATATTTCATGAGTAGTTCCACGGGTGGGACTCCCGTGAGCGAATGCAGTCGGGACCTATAGGCCAGCAGGAGGCGCGATAGGCGGCATTGAAGGGAGGGTCCTTGAATCCTTGATTTGGACCGCACGTTCCACCTGGCCATTGGAAGCCGGCTTGAACGGTGCCGTCCTGACATGTTTGATGCCATTACCCGACATGAACTCCCGGAATTCATAGCTAGTGAAACACGGGCCATTGTCGCTAACCAGGATGTCCGGCAAGCCGTGGGTCGCAAAGACCGCACGCAGACTCTCCACAGTGGTGGATGTCGTGTACGAATTCAATATGATGCACTCGATCCATCAACCTGCCTTGTAGACCCCTCTTCTGGTTCATCTGCCTCGTAAATTAGCCTCGCTGTGGGCTCCCTGCACATTCTGACTAAATGTCCACTGAAGTTACAATTTCTACAGATAAATTGTTGAAACCGACAGGTTTTTGCACATGTCTGCCCCCGCACCTCCAGCATGAGCTGAGATCGTTGTGAACTAAAGGGCTGTTACCAGGCATTCCTCTCTGATTGTCTCTTTGATTACTCTTGAGCACTCTGTTAATGGGTGTCAATGGCCCCATTCCGGGACGCATTGTCCACCGTGATGGTGTAAATGTCCATTCAATCTGCCATTGTCTCTGTTGAGGACCCACTCTAGAGTCTGTTGCTGCCTGGGTGGTGTCGAATTGCCTTTGCCTGCCTGTGGGGTTCTGAGTTGCGTTTACAATGTTAACTCCCTGATCCATCGCCACGTTGGAAGCAGAGTTGCACACGTATATTATCTTGGTTTCCTCCTCCCCTGCCATGAAGGTCTGAGCCATCAACGCTGCCGCTTCCAAGGTCAAGTCCTTGGTCTCAATTAGCTTTCTGAAAATCCCGGCATGACCAATGCCCTCAATAAAGAAATCCCTTAACATCTCCCCACTGCAGGCGTCTGTGAACTTACAGAGGCTGGCCAGGCGCCGAAGATCCGCAACGAAGTCCGGCATGCTCTGTCCTTCCCGACGTCGGTGTGTATAGAATCGGTGTTGGGCCATGTGTATACTGCTCGCCGGTTTGAGGTGCTCACCGATCAGTTTGCTGAGCTCTTCAAAAGTTTTGTCCGCCGGCTTCTCGGGTGCGAGCAGGGTCTTTCATCAGCACGTACGTCTTAGGTCCACAGCTGGTCAGTAGATGCGCCCTTCGCTTGTCAGCCGCTGCATCTCCCAGCCAGTCCTTCGTGACAAAGCTCTGCTGGAGTCTCTCAACGAAATCGTCCCAGTCTTCACCAACATAGTACCGTTCCTCTGTGCTTCCAGTGGCCATTCTCATGAGTCGTTGATTCCCGTTTCTCGTCACCAAATGTAATGTCCTCACACTCCTATAAATTCGCACAAGGCACATTCTGCAGACAAGGTCACTCTGTGACCTGAAACTTTATTCACAGGACCAAGAAGTGTTGACCCTGCCTGGGAGCTCCCTTTATATATCTGGATGACCAGGTGAGGAGTGTCTCCCACAAGTTCACCCACTGTGGTCAAGGCGTGCATTTCTTAGGTGTATACAGTATGCAGTGTTATGAAGGTTACAGTTACATGAAGGTTACATACATGACAGATCCACTATCACCCGATTTGCTCTGCCACTCAAGACAAGTTTAACCCATTGGGCCCTTCCTGGTCTGTATGGTTCAGTTCCACAACACAGGACAACTTACCCACTGAGACAACCGCCGATTATCAGAGACACATATTTAAACGAGGGGAGATATTTTTTATTCATTCATAGGTTGAGGGCATTGCTGGCAAGGCCAGCATTTATTGGCCATCCCTAATTGCCCTTGAGAATGTGGTGGTGAGCCCCTTCTTGAACCGCTGTAGTCCGTGTGGAGAAGTTGCTCCCACAGTGCTGTTAGGGAGAGAGTTCCAGAATTTTGACCCAACAACGATAAAGTAGCGCTGATATATTTCCTGGCCAGGATGGTGTGTGACTCGGAGGGGATCTTGGAGGTGATGGTAGTCCCATGCACCTGCTGCCCTTGTCCTTCTAGGTGGTAGAGGTTGTGGGTTTGGGAGGTGCTGGGTCATTGCTTAACTCTGTCTGTCCTACTCGGGCTTGTGATTGTGGGAAGAGGAGCAGATCAGGAGATGGCTGATTTCTGCCATGAAGTTTATTGCCTTGAGGCTTTAGAGAGCATTTCATTCAAAGTAAGTATATTCAGGAGCCCACTGTTTGCTGCCATGTTTGTGTCAGCTCATTTAACTTTTGTAACTAAGAGACAGAAAGACGTTTTGTCGGTGCTTGTTTTTGTGCAAACATTTGTGTCATGTTTTATGGAGCTCGAAAACCTGCTTTAAGAAATTATATTAAATTCTACCTTCTGTTCCAAAAATGATCTTTCATCTAATTGATCAATTCATTCCTGCTTGTCTATTCCAGGAGAGGCTTGATACAGTCCCATCATTAAATTATCTCAGGAATAACTTGCACAATTAGTATCAAGAAATGGATGTTTTATTGCCTGTGAAATAATGTCCCTTTGCTTGCAAGGCTTCCTTGCATAATACAATGGGAATCTTCACACCTTACACCAAACCATATTCCCATTTGATTTCCAGATTTTCATTTGTATACCTAATACAAAATTTGGGAACCAATCATTTAACCCCTATTGGATCTGATTATTTATAAACCTCCTTACATACTACATGTATTTGCCTTTACGATCAATTTTTCCTTGTAGTCTTTGTTGTTCTGATATAACAAGCTCTGCCTGCCTATTTATTCCTTTAAACAATCCCTTTAATTAATTGTGCATGGTTTATCATGTTCCCACATTCTCTTTACGTCAATTCAGCTGATTTATTCCCGAATTACGCTTCGTAAAATCGTTACCATTTCTCTTAGCACTGGATGGTGAAATTCTACAATCATATGGTTGCATCAATCGGAAAGCAAAAGTACAAAAGAAAATTTAACAGAATAGGAAAATTTGTAATATATCAGAACTTTTAAACAGCTCCTCCAATTGCCATCAAACTCCGGGGTATTTAAGATCTGTCTCACTGACTACTTTCTCCAACATAGTTTTAACTGTTCGATTTGTTCTTTCCACCAAGCCTGACACATGCAAGTATTATGGGATGTGCAAAATCTGTTCTATCTCGAACATTGTGCACATTTCTTTCATGACCTAGCCCTCAAGTCATGCTCCATTATCACTGCAGATCAGCCATGATCTTATTAAATGGCGGAGCTGGCACAGGGGGCCAAATGGTCGACTTCTGCTCCGATTTCTTATGTTCTTATGAACACCTCAAAATCTCCCTCTCGACATATCTTGTTTAACAAGAACTTTTGCAGAAATGAGTGCGGTGGTATCATTCAGCAATCCGATGTGGCAAATAGAAGTAAGGGGTTAATTACTTGTTCACTGTGAAAAACCCCTGAGGGTGGGGAGGAGTCAGCCAGCACCACGGCCGTTTCTGACCTGCTGTTTAAGTCAAGAAAAAGCTGCTTTATACCATCTTTAAATAAACTCATGGTGCATTTTAACAGTGGTATAATACAAACTTCAGTCAAAATAAATCCACATCAGCATCTTTGATTTAAAATGTCCACATTTCATTAAAGCACAGGAGTTTTCCTTAAATCTCCTATTACTGGGGACACCATCTGAAATGTGTGATATTAATTTCAGTTTAACAACAATATTCACGCTCTCAACGTAACACTCTCGGTACCTTAATCACACTCAATCATTCAATCCTTATTTGCTCTCATCCTCCTTAAAAAATATCTGAATTCCCTGTAATGGTTATGAACTGACAGATCGTACACCCAAGGAACATCAACACAGTTTAAATAACTCGCTGTCTGTAGTTGCCCTGCCCAGAAAACCAGTAATTTGATAATTTGATCAGACACTCAGCCTGTCAATTTAAAATTCCATGTGGGTAAGACCATTTGTCAGGCTTGTACTGGCTCCTGTTTAAAAGTGTTCTCCTTCTCCTCCATTGCTGGAAGGACAGGGTGTACTGAATGGACAGGGGCTCCTGAGGAACCAGCCCACAGTTCCAGTCTCTTTCTCGGTTCACTTTCTACAACCTCTGCGACTTCCTCTCTCCCTTCTGGTCTTTTATCTAATTCGGAATGCAGTCTCTTTCGGCTAGCTGAAATCACTTGAGGCTTTGCTGAATCACGGGCAGCCATCTTCATTCATTTTACACACACACATTTAATTCTAACATTATGCTACAGGTGCCTTTGCTCTATCAGAAAATCTCTCTCCAACAGCTCCTTGTGTCACGGTGTTGTGTGGGGAGCGATAGTTCGTAGCCTCCTCTGCCAACCCTTCCCTGTCTACCTTGCCTCCATTGCTACCCGCTTGGGTCATTGTACAAATTATATCTCTCTTTCCTCTCAGCTGTTCTTGGAGCCATTGTATCCCTTTCTGACATTCTACATGGGACACTGTAGGGCTTGAAAACCTCACTTTTGAAAATCAGTGTAACTTTCAAAAGAAGCTTCTATATAACGCACCCAGTGTAAGGCCAAAAAAAATGAATTCTGTGATTAATCTTTTTAAACATTCTGTATGAATGCACATGTAAAACACAAAATCTGTCAATACTGACTTTCTGTAATCTGTAAGAACTTCTGTAAACTTCTGTTTAAAATGTTTAATGTGAATCTCTGCTAACGATGAGAAACCACTGGAGAGATACCCCAACACTTGGACTGTAAGAAACCTTGTGTGTAGGAATATAAAAACACACAAACTGTAATCAGCACAAACATTAAGAGACATCCCAACACAATAGAAGCGATATTGACTGTAAGACATTTTTGTAGAAATATAATCATAGGCAGTGCCTCGGAATCGAGGAAGACTTGCTTCCACTCCTGAAGTGAGTTCTTTGGTGGCTGAACAATCCAATACGATAGCCACAGATTCTGTCACAGGTGGGACAGATAGACATTAAAGGAAGGGGTGGGTGGGAGTGGTTTGCCGCATGCTCCTTCCGCTGCCTGCGCTTGATTTCTGCATGCTCTCGGCATTGAGACTCGAGGTGCCCATTGCCCTCTCAGATGCACTTCCTCCACTTAGGGCGGTCTTGGGCCAGGGACTGCCAGGTGTCAGTGGGGATATTGCACTTTATCAGGGAAGCTTTGAGGGTATCCTTGTAGCGTTTCCGCTGCCCACCTTTGGTTCATTTGCCGTGAAGGAACTCTGAGTAGAGCACTTGCTTTGGGAGTCTCGTGTCTGGCATGCAGACTATGTGGCCTGCCCAGTGGAGCTGATTGCGTGTGGTCAGTGCTTCAATGCTGGGGATGTTAGCCTGAATGAGGACGCTGATGTTGGTGCACCTGTCTTCCCAGGGGATTTGTATGATCTTGCTGAGACATCGCTGGTGATATTTCACCAGAAACTTGAGGTGTCTACTGTACATGGTTCATGTCTCTGAGCCATATAAGAGGGCAGGTATTACTACAGCCCTGTAGACCATGAGCTTAGTGGCAGTTTTGAGGGCCTGGTCTTCAAACGTTCTTTTCCTGTAAATGTAAACACCGATAGTGACTACTTAAAGTGCAAGAAATATAATCAATGAGACACAGTAAGGTCCGTGATAGTGCTGGACTATAGACAATAGCGACCAGTTTCTGAAGTGCTAATGCGTGCTCAAGGAAGATATAGCTCATCGATGGATCAAAAGAGTGAAGGTTGGTGTGGCAGGTAGCCATGGAAACAACACATGAGAAAAGGTAGGGACAAATCTCACAGACGAAGGGAGCAAGGAGACAGCAGTAGTCAGAGAAGGGTGACCTGGTCAATCATCAGAAGTTGTGCTCCACGAACCTGTCAGACCACCGGGTCGGTTGTGAGTGTGCAGGGAAACTAAGGCAGAGACTCAGTAAAGACGAGTGGCTGCAGTCAAGGAAGGGTGACCTGGTCAGTCATCAGAAGATGTGCATCACGACACGTCAGCGAACCACTGGGACGATCGTGAGCACGCAGGGAACTGAAGAACTGGTAACTATAACGCAGCTTATCAGTTCAAGGGACAGACTGATAGGTGTAATGTTGATAACAGGTTGATCAGTACTCAGTAAAGACGGTCACACAAAGTGGGAACTATGCTTATTGGTGTCTTGTCATTATTTTCCAGAGTCGAACTTAAAGAAGTAGCTGGTAGTGTTATCTAATTGTTCTTCACGCTACATAGTAATCCAGGATGAGACCATGGTCACACAACACAGAGTCTCTCTCTTTATCACACAGGCCATTGCTGCCTGCGCCCTTACAGTGGGCCGCAAATCATTATAATGTTGCTTTAACTGAGAACATCTGATCCAGGTTTCCCCATTTATGTCCTCAATTTCTATATCGTCTTTGTTCAACTACTTCTGACTGGTGAAACGCTGCACCACTTTCCAGACTGTGAATTCTCCAACCACATAATAAAATGTCATCTTTTTTTTCTGTCTGTGGCCAAACCAGACCGTTTGTAACCTTGGCCTCCTATTGGTCCATGAGATGAAATTCTGACCCCATGTCCGCCCCATCACAAAGACCGCCTACTTCCACCTCCATAACATCACCTGTCTCTGCCCCTGCTTCACCTTAGCTGCTGCAGACACCCTCATCCACGGCTTTGTTACCTCTAGACTTGACTATTGCAATGCTCTCCTGGCTGGCCTCCCATCTTCCACCCTCTATAAACTTGAGCTCAACCAAAGATCTGCTGTCCCTATCCTAGTCCCGTTCACCCATCACCCCTGTGCTCACAGACACTATCCCAACTCGCACCAAGTCCTGTTCACACATCTTTCCTGTGCTCGCTGATCTATATTGGCACCCGATCCAGCAAATTCTCAATTTTAAAATTGTCATTCTTGTTTTCAAATCTCTCCATGGCCTCACCCCTCCATATCTCTGTAACATCCTCCAGCCCCTTGAATGACAGTTGTTGCTGTTGTTGAAGTACATGAATGCATTCTGGGAAGTATGTGAATGTGTTATAGAATCATTGAATCGTGCAGAACAGTCGGAGGCCATTTGGCCCATCGAGCCGGTACAGCCTCTGAAAAATGTACCAATGAGTAACATTCTCCGCACTTTCCCCATAGCCCGGCACATTTTTACTTTTTAACTCGAGATCCGATTCCCATTTTGAAAGTCACTATTTAATCTGCTTCCACCACCCTTGCAGGCAATGTATTCCAGATCATAACAACTCTCAGGGTAAAAATAAAGTCTCCTCATCTCTCCCCTGACTTATTTGACGATTATTTTAAATCTGTGTCCTCTAGTTACCAAACATCCTGCCCAGTGGAAACAGTTTTGCCCTATCTCATCTATCAGAACCCCTCATAAACTTCTTTATTAAATCTCCCTTAACAATCTCTGCTCCAAGAAGAGCATCTCAGCTTCTCCAGTCTATCCAGGTAACTGAAACCCCTCATCCCTGGAACCATTCTAGTTAATCTCCTCTGGGCCTCTCCAAGGCCTTGACCCCTTTCTGACTCTGCTGCCCAGATTTGTGAACAATATTCGAGCTGAGGTCCAAACGTTGATTTATTGAGGTTTAGCATAACATCCTTACATTTGTACACTATGCCGCTATTATAAAACCAAGGATCCATATACTTTCTTACAAAGCTTTATCAACTTTTTCTGCCTCCTTCAAAGCTTTGTGCCTGTGAACACCCTGTATATCTGGAGAGTGTAGGAATGTGTTCTGGGAAATGCATGGATGTGTTTTGGGTACATGAATCTGATTTGGGTACATGAATGTATTCTGGATATATAAATGTGTGTTGGATATATAAATATATTTTGTGAAGTATATGAATGTATTTTGAGAACACAACATAACTAAAGAGCCAGTGGCTTTGTGGATACAAATTGGATGAGAGAGAGAAATGGAGAGCAGGGTGAAGTGATGCATTTTGAAGGATGAAGGAAGAGAGGCAATATAAACTAAATTATTATAAACTAAATGGTACAATTTTAAAGCAGGTGCAGGTAGAGAGTGATCTGGGATTTATGTACAAAAATCTTTGTAGGTGACTGAACAAGTCAGTCCAGGCCTCACCTGGAATATTGTGTTCAGTTTTGGTCTCCTAATCTGAGGAAGGTCATTCTTGCTATTGAAGGAGTGCAGCGAAGGTTCACCAGACTGATTCCAGGGATGGCTGGACTGTCATATGAGGAGAGACTGGATCAACTGGGCCTTTATTCACTGGAGTTTAGAAGGATGAGAGGGGATCTCATAAAAAAACTTATAAGATTCTGACAGGACTGGACAGGTTAGATGCGGGAAGAATGTTCCCGATGTTGGGGAAGTCCAGAACCAGGGAACATAGTCTTAGGATAAGGGATAGGCCATTTAGGACTGAGATGAGGAGAAACTTCTTCACTCAGAGAGTTGTTAACCTGTGGAATTCCCTGCCGCAGAGAGTTGTTGATGCCAGTTCATTGGACATATTCAAGAGGGAGTTAGATATGGCCCTTACAGCTAAGGGGATCAAGGGGTATGGAGAGAAAGCAGGAAACGGGTACTGAGGGAATGATCAGCCATGATCTTATTGAATGGCGGTGCAGGCTCGAAAGGCCGAATAGCCTACTTCTGCACCTATTTTCTATGTTTCTATGTTAATCACACTCTTGAAATGCAAACAGGATCGATAGCTTTATAAATAGGAGGAAGAGAACACAAAAACAAGAAAGTTTGCGAAAGTATTCACCAGGGAGACTAACAAGGTGGACAAGACATTAAAAGAAGAGTTCGAAAAATATAATGGCTTTTAAGACAGAAAGATGGGAGATGATTGATAAACGAATTAAACTTACGGAGGATAAAACCTCTGGTATGGATGGATTGCATCCAGGGATACTAAAAGAAGCATAGAGATTGCAGAAGCACTATTATATATAGATAAAAATTCACACATATACACACAGATAAAAGAGAATAGTGACAGGTGGACAGCAAATGTGATTCCTATATTAAACAGTGAGATGGAACAATTCCAGGGAACTAAAGACCAGTGAACTTAATGTCGGTGGTAGGAAGGTTAATGGAATTTTTATTGATGGGCGTGGGCCTCCCCGAAGTGGGTAATGGGGTTCCGGCGTGATGGTAATATCCGTCAGGTAGATCCTGTGTTAATTAATGAAGGCCAGCGACAGACAATGCTTGTGGACACTGGTTGGGCTGTTACCATTAAACACACCCCATGCCCTGAGCACCACCCTCTGGCCACAGGGAAGATTATTTCTTTAACTGCCTTTGTAGGATCGATGCAAAAGGCACCCAAGATAAATGAGACTGTTTAAATTTGAGTTGGTAGATGTTACTCTCGAGAGGCCGGTTGTGATGCACTTAATGAATGGGGAAAGTATTGTGGGTCAGATTTCCTCGATAAATGCGATGTAATTGTGGATTATGTGAATGATCTATTGTGGTTTGGGAAAGGAAAGTCTCACGGCAGAGCGATATCAGACACGCATGTTATTTCTGCGATTTAGGAGCCCGAGACATACGAGGTAGTTACACACACACACACACACACACACACAAGCTCTGTTAATTCAGTATCGGGCCGTGTTCGCTACTCACAAGCACGATTGTGGGCGCTCGATGGAGAAGGGGATGGTTAACGGGCTGGCCCATGTTAAAGTAAAAGAGTGCCCCATTCCAGCTGAGAGTCAGTTAGCGCTCCAAACCACACTAGACACATTGCTACAGCAGGGCGTTATACGGCGGGACACTGTTATGTATAATTCACCAATTGGCCAGTTAAGAAACGAGATGGGTGTTGGCGGCTCACAATCGATTACCGAGCATTAAACACGGTAACACCGGTATGTGCCCACTTAGTGCGAGAGACACCCACATTACGGTCCCAAATACCAAGGAAAACCAGGTGGTTCTCTACCCTGGACTTTGTAAATGGGATTTGGAGTATTCCCATCTCGCAGTAAGTGCACAGTCCTGATCAGCACAAGGTAAACATTATTCAAAGACATCCCCTACCAGTTTCAAAGACCCTGAGGTCACTCCTCGGATTAGTGGGGTACCAGCGACCTTTCATTCCCCACTTCACAGAGAGAGCAAAACCATTGTGGGAGTTATTGAAGGTACCGAGTGACGAGATAAAGGCTCACTGTTTGCTGCAGTGTCTGTGCCAGCTCATTTTACTTTTGTCGCTAAGAGACAGAAAGACATTTCGTGTCCGTGCCTGTTTGATGAACACGTTTGAATTTGTGTCTTGTGGAAAAATTTGAGTCGTGTCTTCCCGAAAAATCTACTTTATGAAATTATATTAAAATCTACCACCTGCTCCAAAAAAATCTTTAATTTTACTGATAAATACATTCCTGTTTGTCCATTAAAGGAGGGGCTTGATACAGTCCCATCATTAAATTACCTCAGCAATAATTCCCATAATTAGTGATGTGTATCAGGAAATTGAAGTCCTATTGCTTCACACATTGACTGCTCAGGGATTGATAATTTACACGTTTGTTAAAGTGTCAGTCAGGGGAAGAGATGTCAGTGCTGGGGACTGGGATATTCTCCACATTTCAGATTACCCCCAGTCAGCATCAAGTACTCCTGGAGCGGGTGTAGCACAGACAGCTGCAGAGTAAAGTCCCACATGGAACCTCAGCCCAAAGCTCACAAGAGCAATCACTCCTCCACCAGTTGGACACTTCCGTTTCCCTCATCACATTTCTAGTATGACCGAGCCCACAAGTCATGCTCCATTATCACCAGCGATCACCTCAAACTCCCCACTTCGGAAGAACACAAGAACTTTTGCAGCAGTGAGCGTGATGGTATCATTCGAGCTGATACTTAACAACCTAATACAGCCTGTCTTTACATTCAGCAATCCGATGTGGCAAATAGAAGTAAGGGGTTAATTACTTGTTCACTGTGAAAAACCCCTGAGGGTGAGGAGGAGCCAGCCAGCACCATGGCCATTTCTGACGTGCTGTTCAGTCAAATTAAAAAAGTGAATTAAATGATCAAATTATCACTTTGTAATTCTCCAAAGCAAAACTTCTTATCCTCTTAAAAAACTCTGTGCATTTCAATAGTGGTATAATATATCAATTTCAGTCAAAATATATCCACACCTGCATCTTTAATTTAAAATGTCCACATTTCTTTAAAGCTCAAAAGTTTTCCTTAAATCTCCTATTACTGGGGACACCATCTGAAATGTGTGACATTAATTTCAGTTTAACAACCATATTCATACACTCAACGTAACACCCCTGGTACCTTAATCACACTCATTCAACCACCTTAAAAAATAGATGAATTCCCTGTAACTCACAGGTCGTACACTCAAGGAACATCAACACAGTTTAAATAACTCGCTGTCTGGAGTGGCCCTCCCCAGAAAACCAGTCATTTGATAATTTGATCAGACACTCAGCCTGTCAATTTAAAATCCCATGTGGGAAAGACCATTTGTCAGGCTTGTACTGGCTCCTGTTTAAAAGAGTTCTCCTCCTCCTCCATTGCTGGAAGGACGGGGTGCAGTGAATGGACAGGGGCTCCTGGGGAAGCAGCCCACAGTTCCAGTCTCTTTCTCAGTTCACTTTCTACGACTTCCTCTCTCCCTTCTGGTCTTTTATCCTGTAACACGCTTTGGGTTTACTGAAATGTGTCTTTGACTTCTGCAACTTCCCTTTGGCATTTCTAATTCAATCTTTCATAATCGACTTTATTCTCATTATTGGCTCCTTGTGTCACTGTGTTGTGTGGGGAGCGATAGTTCGTAGCCTCCTCTTTCAACCCTTCCATGTCTACCTCGTCTCCATTGCTATCCGCTTGGATCATTGTACACATTGTATCTCTCTTTCCTTTCAGCTGTTCTTGGAGCCATTGTATCCCTTTCTGACATTCGACACGGGACACTGAGTCTCTCCTTTTATCCCCCAGGCCATTGCTGCCTGCACCCTTACAGTGGGCCGCAAATCAGTATTCTGTTGCTTTAACCGACAACATCTGATCCAGGTTTCCCCATTTATTTCCTCAATTTCTATATCGTCTTTGTTCAACTACTTCTGACTGGTGATACGCTGCATCACTTTCCAGACAGTGGATTCTCCGACCACACAGTAAAATGTCATCTTTTTTCCTGTCTGAGGCCAAACCAGACCGTTTGTAACCTTGGCGTCCTATTGGTCCATGAGAAGATATTCTGCCCCTTGTCCACCCCATTACAAAGACCGCCTACTTCCACCTCTATAACATCACCCGTCTCCGCCACTGCTTCACCTTAGCAGCTGCAGACACCCTCATCCATGGCTTTGTTACCTCGAGACTTGACTATTGCAATGCTTTTCTGGCCGGCCTCCCTTCTTCCACCTTCTATAAACTTGAGCTCATCCAAAGCTCTGCCGCCCCTATCCTAACTCGCACCAAGTCCCGTTCACCCATCGCCCCTGTGCTCACTGACCCTATCCTAACTCGCACCGTCCCATTCACCCATCACTCCTGTGCTCACTGACCCTATCCTAACTCGCACCGTCCCGTTCACCCATCACTCCTGTGCTCACTGACCCTATCCTAACTCGCACCGAGTCCTGTTTACCCATCACCCCTGTGCTCGCTGCACCTATACTAGCTCGCTGCACCTATACTAACTCGCACCGAGTCCCGTTCACACATCACTCCTGTGCTCGCTGACCCTATCCAAACTCGCACCGAGTCCATTCACCCATCACTCCTGTACTCGCTGACCTTATCCTAACTCGCACCGTCCCATTCACCCATCACACCTGTGCTCACTGACCCTATCCTAACTCGCACCAAGTCCCGTTCACCCATCACTCCTGTGCTCCCTGACCCTATCCTAACTTACACCGAGTCCCGTTCACCCATCACTCATGTGCTCGCTGACCTACATTGGCTCCCAATCCAGCAATGCCTCAATTTTAAAATTGTTATCCTTGTTTTCAAGTGTCTCCATGGCCTCGCCCCTCCCTATCTCTGTAACCTCCTCCATAGTATCATAGAATCAAAGGAAATTACAGCAAGGAATGAGGCCATTTTGACCCATCGTGTCCATGTCAGCCGACCAAGGGCTATCCAGCCTAATCCCACTTTCCAGCCCTTGGTCCATAGCCCTGTAGGTTACGGCACTTTAAGTGCAAATCCAAGTATATTTTAAATGTGATGAGGCTTTCTGCCTCTAACACTCTTTCAGGCAGTGAGTTCCAGACCAGGTATGGGTGAAAACATTTCCCCTCATATCGCCTCTAAACCTCCCCCAAATTACTTTAAATCTATGTCCCCTGGTTGTTGATCTGTCTGCCAAGGGAAACAGGTCCTTCCTATCCACTCTATCTAGGCCCCTCATAATTTTATACACCTCAATCAGGTCTCCCCTCAGCTTCCTCTGTTCCAATGAAAACAGACTCAGCATCTCCATTCTTTCCTCATCGCCAAAATTCTCCATTCCAGCCCCTTGAATGCCAGTTGTTGTTGTTGTTGTTGAAGTCCATGAATGCATTCTGGGAATTATGTGACTGTGTTATAGAATCATTGAATCATGGAGACAGAAGGAGGCCACTTGGCCCATCGAGCCGGTGCAGCCTCTGAAAAATCTATCATTAGTAACACTCTCTGCTCTTTCCCCATAGCCCAGCAAATTTTTCCTTTTTAATTCATGATCCTATTCCCAATTTGAAAGTAACTATTGAATCTGCTTTCACCACCCTTGCAGGCAATGTATTCCAGATCTAACAACATTCAGGATAAAAATAAATTCTCCTCATCTCCCCCCTGGCTTATTTGACAATTATTTTCAATCTGTGTCCTTTGGTTAACAACTGTCCTGCCCAGTGGAAACAGTTTCACTCTATTTACGCTATCAAAACCCCTGATACACATCTTTATTAAACCTTTCTGCCTCTCTACCTTTCATTCCCCTTTAAGACGCTCCTTAAAACCTAACTCTTTCACCAAGCTTTTGGTCATCTGCCTTAATTTCTTCTTTTGTTGATCAGTGTCAAATTTTCTGTTTTGTATTGTAACACTGCTGTGACGTTTTATTGCATTAAAGGCTCTATATAAATAAAAATGCTGTTTTGTTATTATTAAATCTCCCTTAACATTCTCTGCTCCAAGAAGAGCAATCCCAGTTTCTCCAGTCTATCCAGGTAACTGAAACCCCTCATCCCTGGAACCATTCCAGTTAATCTCCTCCGGACCCCTTTCTAAACTGTGCTGCCCAGATTTGTGAACAATATTCTAATTGAGGTCCAAACGTTAACTTATTGAGGTTTAGCATAACATCCTTACATTTGCACACTATGCCGTTATTATAAAACCAAGGATCCGTACACTTTTTCAAACAGCTTTATAATTTTTTTTCTCACTATTTCAACGCTTTGTGCCTGTGAACACCATGTATATCTGGAGAGTACAGGAATGTGTTCTGGGAAATGCATGGTTGTGTTTTGGTACATGTATCTGGATATATAAATGTGTGCTGGATATATAAATATGTTTTGGGAAGTATATGAATGTGTTTTGAGAACACAACATAACTGAAGAGCCAGTGGCTTTGTGGATACAAATTGGCTGAGGGACAGAAAGCAGAGAGCAGTGGTGATCGGGTGTTTTCCAGAGATGTCCCCAGGGGTCGGTATTCAGACCACTGCTCATTTTGATAGATATCACTGACATGGAATTGGATATAATTTCATATTGTGCAGATGAGATGAAACTCAGAAAAGTAATGAACAGACTGGTGAAATGGGCCAACATACAAGAATGGAGAGCAGGGTGAAGTGATGCATTTTGAAGGATGTAGGAAGAGAGCTGATATAAACTAACTTTTTATTATTGTGTATGTAGGCACTCTGTTAATGACTCCATGAGGCAGGGGTATGGTACTTAAACTGTGAAGACTGTAGTCCTTTATTGCAGCTCCTAGAGTGTGGACACCAAGAGGTGAGCTCCCTTTTATACTGGGTTACCTGCAGTGTGCAGGTGACCCTTAGATCTACAGCAGCAGCACCCTCTGGTGTACAGGTAAGGTGTGTACATGGTGAAGGTACATTCAGTGTTACAATACATCATAACATAGTAGGCATGCATACATAACAACACTCTCCCCCCCCCCCCCCCCCACCTAAGCATTTTTCAAGTCCTTATTGCCATGACTTGGGGAGGTGTTCAGTAGTGGGCTGTGGAAGGTTGTGGTGAGGGATGTGTGGGTGCCAGGGGTGATCCCTGTGCTTGAGGCTGGCCTCATACATTTCCCCCCCTTCACACATAGACCATGGGGGTGTCACTGTTGTGGGATCCCTCAGTGGGGGAGCCAGTGCAGTGGGTAGGGTACATACTCTGTAAAGTGTGTAAGTGGTGGTGGTGGGCAGGGCCACAAGACTCTGTGGGCTCCTTGTCCTCCATTGGTGATGGAAGTCTGGTCATCCCAGGGTCCGCCAGGAAAGCTGGAGGGTACTGGTCTCTCACTCCTGGTGTTGGCCCTGGTGGCCAGGGGCTGTAAGGCCAACCTGGGGCAGGTTGCCAGTGGTGGTGGCTGTGCTGCCCGTTGACCGCTGTCCCTACAGTGGGTCTGCTCCCACTGGGTGTGTGTGAGCCCTTCCTGGGGCATCACATTTGTCCCAGAGGTCCAGGATACATGGTCAGGTAGCCCACTGGACCTGGGGGTCTCTCAAGGGGGATTCCTCTGGCATTTACATTGTACCTGTCCAACCCGATGTCCTTTAACAGTCTACTTCCTGCATACATGACACATTGGCTCCCATTGTACATAGTCGAATCTACACTGTTATCTCGCTTTATATTGTTACTTACAGCATTTACATCACTTTCTTGTATCTCGGTCTCTCCATACATGATTACATTTGTCATTTTAAAATTTCTATCATCATCATTAAACATTACAACCTTGTTCTTAACATCACTTACACAAGCATTTATTAAATTTTTTTTATCAGTTACTCCGGCATCACAATTCAACATTACATTAGCATACCTGCATTCGATAACTGCACTTTTAACTTTAAAGTCCTTGTCATCTTTAGAGTGAAACTGTCCCTTTAATTTCTTTGGGTTACCGGTCTCCTTTAAGGGGGCCTTCCAATCCGGTTCGCCGCTCGGTGCCACGTGTCACTCCTCCAACGCTGCCCCTCGTGGTCTGGTCGCAGCCATTTTGATTTTAGGTTTTTCGCCTCGTGGTGTGGCCGCCATCTTCTCGCTATCCTCCAGGTAGGCTGTGGTGATCTTTTCCTTCCCAGGTTCAGCCACAGACGTCG